>NW_026613503.1:0-332500 GCF_026213295.1 Gadus chalcogrammus | reverse complement strand
TCCATGCATTGTCAATGGGGGGAAATCTATTTGGGGAAAATTACGTCGGGCTCAGTGCAGACTGACTCAGGGGGCTCTAAAACACTCTTAAAAAAAATGTTCAAGCCTCTACCTATCTCCCTTCTACTTTTAATAACCTAAACATACGTCAATTGATTTGGATCGGTTTTAAGTTATTTTCTCGGCCTAGGAAGGGGCTAGAAACATAATTCCTGCAGATTCAGGATCGGACCGAGCCCAGCTACTCACCCATAATCGTTGGGCGCGATTGCGCCAACTAGTGGTGGAAAAAGATTAATATATGACATTTCCTAACCCTAACCCTATTTATTTGGATTGGTTTTAAGTAATTTTCTCGGCCTAGGAAGGGGCTAGAAACATAATTCCTGCAGATTCAGGGTCGGACCAAGCCCAGCTACTCACCCATAATCGTTGGGCGCGATAGCGCCAACTAGCGGTGGAAACGACTCAAAATGCCCTAAAACGTGCTCCTAGACACTTTCTGTGGGAACTTTTTTTCACTCCACACAAATTTTCACAAAATTTTCACAAAATCTTTACATTGGGGGTCAATGGCAACTATGTGAAGGAAGTTAGCTACAACTCCAAAACTTCGCACACCTGTCGACGGAGCCTAGGGAACCTTCCACACTAAATGCCTTCCACTAAAAATATTGTTAACACCCCTTTTCCTCCCGCGTTTAGTGGAAAACTTAAAATGAGATTTTCTATACCAAAACAAGCCACATTTTTGCACAGACGTCGGCCCCATCAATACCTACCACCCATAGGAACCTTGTTCCCACGCCCCTCCCCCTGCTCCCGTGAGATCGATTTTAGCTGTTTTCCCATGTTAAAAAAAGTTGCCACTAGGGGCGCCAAATATCTAGGGTATGGAGAGGGGCCCAAGGGCTACCACTGGCACTCAGAATTTCCACGCCCCTCTGTAAAAAAAAACCGATTCACTTTAAAGTTTTAAAATCGAAATTGCAGTACCCAAAAAAAACAACACATTTCCACATTTCTTGAGCAAGTCCGCTGGGCCTAGTCCTATCCGAGGGTGGTCACCGAATTCCCACGCCCGTCTGTATGCCCGAACTAGCTAAAAAAAAACGTTTTTCAAAAGTGGTAAGTAGCCCTTACCCTAACCCTAACCCTAACCCTTCCTCTGACGAAGCCTAACTGGGTGAAACGTTAGGAACGCTCTCTATTTCTGTGGATGTAAAGTCAGTTATTCTTGTGAACTGTTGTTTTAGCAACTTTGGAGTTTTTAATTTGGATGTACTTTATTTTAATTCTTTTACTTCGTTTGTTTTAACTTACTTTTAAACAAAGTCTGTTTTTACTTGGTCAACCTGCATTTTGGAGCGATTAAACTTTATACTTTTTTAACACCTGTGGAAATTACCTCATTCCCTTTGGTTTTAATCAAATCTCCTTCAAATGCTTTTTTGGCTGGTGAGTACAGAGACATCTACGTGTTCAGCTTTTTTTAACTTTGGACTGTAATCAGTTTTTGGGATATTCTACAACCCCATCGAGCGGATCAACGACATCCTGTCACCTAACCCAAGCACAGCCTACCTCCCAGCTAAAGACTACTCGACGGAACCGATTGGGGAAATCTATTTTATTCTTGCTAAGCTAACCATGCCTCCTAGCTAAAAGACATTGCACCAGCTGACCGGTTATGACATTATTATTATTTTACATTCTTTGTTTATCTTATGGTTATAACTGCATCTATTGTTTTAATCGCCATCTTTTGCAAGCTACGGTTTTAACCTTGTTCTAATTTAGTTGATTTTACATCTTTCTTTTATCTTTTCCTTCTTTTCTCTATGTTGGTTCTTTTTTAAAAACTCCAACTCCCAAACCCCCTCCTCTTTTTGTAAATAGTCCTAGGCCTTTTTTATTTTCATTCCATTTTATCTTCTAACGAAATGGCTAATGATTTTAGAAATAGGTTTAGCCTATTGGGTAGGCCCACTCACCTTACAAACCCACAGAAACACGCAAAATTGACTCCGGTCGGGACGAGTCCTTCAACCGATCTAGACCCGAAATTACATTATTTTCAAATATTACAATCAATTCATCATACAGAAATTCTAGAAGAATCCATTAGAACAGGCATCCCACCATTAGGGATGGCTAGGAAAGTAGCTCAACTTACAGCATTCATTAAACCGGCGGCACCTGACGATCTGGTCTTAAACAAAATTAAAGAGAACACAATGGAGGACATGATTATAAATGTAAAGACCTTAATACAACATTATACACATACTATATTAAAGATCCGTACTAACCTGGGGCCATTTAACAATGAGGCCCTCGACAGAGCCCTCCGGTGGGCCCACCAGCGCTATGGCAGACCCCTTACTCCGTCTTCCATCTCCGCACTACGGCTGCGGCTGTCGGCCCCGGATCCGCCACCGCCTGCCACTCCGCTGCTCCTCTCGGACCTTGGGGCCTTTCCACCGCTTCCCAGACGACCACAGTCCACTATGGCACCTTTCAAGCATCGAAACACAGTCGCTTTGGTTCATTTCTCAGATCAGAATTTAAATTCTCAAAACTACCTGTTCAATCTTCACATCAGTGTGTCACTTGTGCACATGAAAAAAACAGTTTCTCATTTATTTGAACACGTTGCAAATGCTTTGGTACATCCATGCACATGATTATGTACAATTCTCTGCTCTTTCCTACATTATCAATTGCTTATATCATGTTGATCAAAATGTATTGCAATGGTCTCTATGGAATAGTCTCACCCCCACAACATTTAGGTATTAGTTCATCAAGTCTTTACATGCAAAATGGTTGAACAAGTTGTCATATGTCAAGCCTATTTCTATACATTTCTATACACTGGCATTAGACTCTTTTTTTTGTTCTTTTTTCTATATCTGTCCTGAATTGGTCAATTGCTACCAGGTGAATCTTGACTTTCCCTAAAGAAGGGAAATCTGTGAAGTGTTAGATCAACCAACGATCAACCAGTACTGGAATAGCTCAAAGGTGCATCTCCTGAACCATGAACTGGCAAGTATATAGCTGGAGCACAACACAATGTTACATTGTCTGAGAATTTGACAGGAACGTCAGGAGTTGTAGGATGACTGCACTGTAATTCCTACAGCAATGCATGTACAGTTTACCCTAAGGAGATTTTCCTATGTTCACATTTCTAGCAATGACATGGTCTGTCAACAAATTACAGCACAGTCAAAGCGTAAATGTGAATCTTGTCCAATCTCTTGCAATCAATCTCCCACATACACTAAGGTGTAACTTACAATTTACAATAATTGTCTTCAAAACTTTAGACATAGTTTACATCAGAACATCCCTCCAGAGTACACTGTTATATTGACAACATGACTAAGCAATTTGACTGTCTTATCCGTAGACAATGACACAAGGACTTGTCATTCTGATGGCACTGACATGTTCATTGAAACAGATATTTACTTTTGAGAGATGAACTAAGGATTTTGAGCAAGAGGCTGGTTTTTGCAGTTAATCCATGGTGTTTTGCTATTTGAACACATTGTTTTGAGAAATGCACTTACTGCTTTGCAAATTTCAATTCTGATCTGAGAAATGTGCCAAAGCGACTGAGAAAAACTGTAATGCTACCGTCCAGGCCACTAACTATTCCTTCACTTCTTACCCTTCCAACTCTCTGCCCTAACTTAACCCGACGTTAATCCTACATCTGCCCCTCAACCACCGCGACCTAGCCGCGTCCCGCTACCACAAGGCCCACAGCGCTTACCAGTGACCAGGCCACGTCCTCCTCCTGTTGTCCCACCGGTGCGGACCACCTCGGCAGTCATTGACCCTCCTGGCGTCCTGGAGACGAGCCTTGGATCTCCCACGCCGGACCCGGAGCCCCAGTCACCATTACCGCTTCCTCAGCCCCTAGACCCAACCGTCTCTCCCTCGCAAGTGCCGCGACCCGGAAGCGACTCTGTCCGTCGTCCTCCTCGCCGGCGCTGACCACTCCACCACCTGGTCAGGCGGTTGTTGGGAAAAATAACCTGCTGAGTACATCACATGTACATTACAAATATAGCTAACTCCTACCCTAGCCTGATGAGCACATCACATGGCAGACACATTACAATATAGTCAACTCTTGCTCTAACCCAACGAACACATAACACAAACATGATAATATAGTCAGGTCAAGGCCGGAGCCAAAGGCCCCATTTCCCACATCCAGGCAAATGGTAGACACTCAGACAATGCACCAGTCATCCTCAAGAACGGGAGAGCCACATTAATTTATCACACAGGAGACATTTTGAGAGCTCTCCCCCGTTAGGAGGAACCAAGAGATACACCTGCCCATACCAGGGCCTGAGAGCCACATTAAATCATCACACAGGAGACACTTCGGGGGGGCACTCCCCCGTTTTAATTTATCACACAGGAGACATTTTGAGAGCTCTCCCCGTTAGGAGGAACACAAGAAGATACACATGCACACCCCAGGGCCTGAGAGCCAAGGTCAAGCAAAAACACACAGAACCACACACATCTCAAACGCACACACCTCATCGAGAGGAGGATACAGCATAAGACTCTATCACACAGGGACTTTTCATCTTCTTCTGAAGCAGACCTTCCACGGAGGCGAAGCTCTGGACGAACCATCAGCGCTGATTAGGGACTTACACATATTCGATTTCTCACGCTTTATGACTCTGTATAACCGTTGCCACTTTACTTAATAAATCCAAGGTCCTCGTGCCGACAGACTTTATTACCTCTCCGTCTCATTTCATCTGGTCCAGTAACTAGACAGACCGTTTTTCCCCTCACGGTGTTACCTTCCATGACAAGGAACAAGATAATCATCTCTAAGAATGGCTCAATTCAGAACTCTGACTCACTCACAGGTTGCGTGGAGATTCACCCTTGCCCTCTCACGCCTCCTCTGACCACTCCTGCTGTTGTTGCCCTTGCCCCAGTGGGGAAAGGTCCGAGTCGCCAAACCTCGACTTCTCCTTCCCTTTTCTCTTCCCCTATGCTCAGTGCTTCCTACCACCAGCCCTGCATACACCCCCCTACGAACCGCAAAGCCACTATGTGGTCCCTGTCTATTAGAAAACACATGATTATCACGGGCGATTCCAACTTGGCCCGCATCCCAAAAAGAAAAATGGACGACATCCAGATGGATAGCTTTCCAGGAGCCACATTAAGACATCTAACAGCCATCTTGCAGAGACACACATCTCCCAGATTGGACACTAAGCTCATCTTATTGTCTATTGGCATAAACAACTGCCTTAGACAACAGACAGCTATCACAATGGATAGCAAGGACACCCGACGTTTAATTAGGACGGCCAGAGAAACATTCCCCCAGGCTCGCATTGCAATTCCCCTCATAACGGTATCTATTGCCGCTTTTCCACCGCACATGTAGCTCGACTCGACACGACACGACTCGACACGACTCGACACGGTAGCAGCACGGGTGCTTTTCCACCGCAAATAGTACCTCCGGGACGTGGGCGGGGTCGTCTGCGCGAAAGGGCCGTGACGTATTTTTGTACGCGACGCAAACAACACCTACGTAACCCACACATGGACAGAACCCACATAACAACAATGGAGAACATCGATGCGATGGTATTCGTGTTCGTATTATTAGCTGGCATGTTGAAGAAGTGGAATATGTTGGCTGCGGCGCTACTATGGCTGTTCTATCGTTACCAGCATGGTTGCCATGTCGCTCTCGTGACTTCGTCACACTCTCTGGCCAATCAGTGGCCGGCCGTCTGCCGACGTCACCTTTTAGCATCGGCTCAGCCGCTTGGAACCTAGAGCGAGGCGGTACTAGAAAAAGCAGCCACTTGAGGTACTAGATCGCGGTGGAAACGCAAAAAAGGCGAGCTGAGTCGAGTCGAGTCGAGTCGTGTCGAGCTGGTACCATGCAGTGGAAAAGCGGCATATCAGGCTATCCGCCCCCCAACTCCGTTGTGTCAAGTCTTTTAATGACTTTGTGAGGGAGAATATCGAGGACGTTGACTCACGTGCTGGTTATCTCAACACACTGTCGACGCTTAAGGTACGAACACACCAAACGCATAACCCGCGTAAGATTTACGTGCGTAACGCAGCTAAAATGTTGCTTGACCATTTTGTGTCAAAAATGGTCCTACGTACGCAGCTACGCGCCTGTGGCTGCGCTTGATTTAGGAGTCCGAGGAAGGAAACCCAAACACCGCTGTGTTTGGGTGCATGATAGAGCTTGGATCGGGTTAGATTAAATAATCTCAGATATAAATAACAATAATCGGGTTAAATAACTTCACATGGTGTGTCTGGTGTGTTTCCAGCAGAGATATAGTCCGCCAAGACGTTGAGGTTGCATAGCAACCAGAGACGCTGTCCATGCAAGTGAACGGAGCGTTCCCTCTTCGTCATAACTATCAAACCAAACATCCTTCACATTCACAGAGCGAACATTATGAAAGTAAAATGCACATTTCTCGATATTTTTTTTTACATAAACGCATTTAATGGCGTAACTATGTTACTATTTCAGGAGATCCTCGAACGAGGCTTCACCTTCATCACGACACCGTCACTCCCAGACCGTGACCTATTGAGATGAGATCTACATACTTACCACAGGCGGTTAAAAATTCTCGATTATTTTAAATATAACACCGATTATTTTTACTTACCTTTTACTACGCCGTCTATCTGGGAACCAGCCTTGAAGTCCATCTCGAAGCCTATACGCCAGCTCATCAATCAGGACCTCCGCTCCTTCCGTGACCTCCGACCTCGACGTCCTGTAGGGGAGGCCAATATTACTGTCCATCAACAACAGGCCCTCAACAAACTAAAATCTCACGATGAGATTATTATTAAACCGGCGGATAAGGGAGGGCAAATTGTAATACAGGACCGTACTAATTACATTCTGGAGGCGACACGTCAACTTAATGACCCGGTCTACTATCGCCCTCTCACGGATCCTATGTACCTTGAGACTCAGACAATGGTTAGGCTTTTAATTGACCAGATGAGGAAAAAGCATCTCATCAGCGCAAAACAGGCACACTACCTATACGGCCCGGATCTCCCTCGGGCGAGATTATTTTACCTTCTCCCCAAAATACATAAACCCCCAGAGAAGTGGACGGTTCCATTCGTGGTTCCTCCAGGACGCCCCATAGTTAGCGACTGTGGCTCCGAATCAGGGGCCTGCCCGTAATTCCGACGCCTCATTGTTCCGACGTCTCAATGTTCCGAAATATTTCCCATTAGATCGACATGCCACTATTCCGACGGTTCAATGTTCCGAAAACGAAAATTTCATCGTGAACGTGATATGTAGGCCTAGGTTGTATTTTGGAGACAGAGAGAGAGTGAGAGTGAGATTGAGAGAGAGAGGGAGAGGGAGCGAGCGAGGTATAAAACTATTTTTCCTATTCGGCATATTGAACCGTCGGCCTAATGCGCCTCCTTTTCGAAAAGTCGGACTAACGGACCTTCGGACCAATGGGTTTCGTTTTCGGAACATTGAACCGTCGGAATAGTGACATGTCGATCTAATGGGAAATATTTCGGAAAATTGAGACGTCGGAACAATGAGGCGTCGGAATTACGGCATGGCACCCCGAATCATACCACCTGGCGGAGTTCATAGACTTTTACATTAACCCCCTATCCCACACTCACCCGAGCTACCTTAAGGACACATACACCTTTGTCAACAAGTTGAAGAATCTCAATCTCAATCGACGGTGACTCCTTGTACACGAACATCGACACTGTCCTGGGCCTCGAGGCTGTGAAGAAAGCATTGTCTTCGTCACCGGATTCATCTCGTCCCGACACATTTATTTTAAAGTTTTTAGAAATTAACCTTACCCGCAACAACTTTTTATTTGATAAATTCTTCTTTCTACAAATATGCGGCTGCGCAATGGGAAGGAAATATTCACCGGCCTACGCAGACATTTATCTGGCAGACTGGGAGGAATCTGCATTCCTTAAATGCCCGTCACGCCCCCTAGTCTATTTCCGTTACTTAGATGATATCTTTGGCCTCTGGGACGAATCAGAAACGGAATTTAACCATTTTATACATATCCTTAACTCACACCAACCCCGTATCAAACTCAAACAAACTCTCCATCTCCAGCAGGTCCCCTTCCTAGAAACAGTAGTTTTCTTCACAGACACGAAGGATGGACACAAAACATTAGCCACCAAGGTTTATTTTAAAGACACTGACAGGCATTCCTTATTATTTAACACCAGCTACCATCCCCGGCATACTTTCAGCTCCATCATCAAGTCCCAACTAATCCGTTTTCCACCTCATCTGCTCTCTACCCCATCACGTAGAGGAGGCCACCAGGACCCTTTTCAAGGCCCTTAGACCCCGCGGCTATTCCAAACGTTTTCTTCTGACTATTAAAGGGGAAGTGACCGCCCTCTTCCAGCCAGGCCGGCCCGTTCTCCCTGAAAAAAAGAACACAGAACAAAAGTTAATTCCATTAATTACTACATTTTCGCGACAACTAGGCCCCCTCAAGCAAGCTATAAATCAACATTTTAATTCTGCCATACCTCAAACCGCCCCACTCGCTTCTTTTAAAATACTAATGTCCTACCACCGTAATAAAAACCTGCAGGACATTTTAGTCCATACGACTCCCCACTCTCCCTTACCCCACTCTTCTCACCCTCTCTAACTCTAAACCCTTCAACGTCCTATCACCCCTCTGCCCTCTGGGTTTGAGATGTGAATAGGATATCAGAGATGCCCAGAAAGGCAGGGGAGAATGTAGGGACAGACATCCCCCACCTCCTTACCTCTGACTCCCCACCCTTTCCCCCCACCACTCTTCTCACTCTCTCTAAACCTAAACCCTTCAACATTTAAAATTTAAAAAGTTTGTTTTTAATCCTAAACCTAACCTTTAGCTTTATTCCCTAAACCCACCCCTAAAACCATTTTGTATTTATTTAGAATGATATTGTTACGGATTTTAAGCACATAAACTGCCCCCACATAGCCACTAGGAAGCAGGATCTAACACACAAATTGCATAACCCTTACATAGCCACTAGGAAGCGGGATCAAACACCATTAAACAGGCGAGGAGGGAGGAACCATTACGTCACGTTGGCCACGCCCACTTGACCCTATAAAAATCGACAGAGAGATTGGAGGGCAGAACACATAGCCAGACCCGCAGAGAGCCTGCATCCAGTGTTGCCAGATTGGGCGGGTTCCCGCCCAATTGGGCTACTTTAGATTTCATCTCGCGGGGAAAAAATGCATTGGGCGGGTATATACATTTTGGGCTGCTTTTGCCAATATCTGGCGGTTTTTTAATAATGTGAAAACAGCACACCAAACTGTTATTTTATGGTTTAAAAACAGTACAAATACAAAACTCAGTAGGCCAATACTTCACGTCGTGATGTCACATCAACAAACCGTTGTGCGCCGACGCAGAAGTCTGAGGCAAAAGCCCGCTCTCTCTCAACTCTGTTAGCGAAATAAGCATCATGCCGAAGTGGGGGAAATATAAAAAACTTTATAGAAAGGAATGGGAGACCGACCCTGAATTAAAATCGTGGATCGCGCCTGCCCCAGCAGATGACAGCAAAGCTCGTTGCAGGTATTGTAACGTTGAATTAAGAGCCCACCTCACCGGCAGTGTGTCTGCTTATAGGTCGAAATGAAGCGGCCACCGATTATTGACAGGATGGATACTTTATTCTACCGGACTCGTTCGCTTCTTCACTAGACACACACGCTACCGCTCACTCTCCTCGCTCGTCCACTCACTCGCTGACGTCACTCACACACACACACACACACACACATACGTACACTGCCTTTCTCGCGCACACACATACGCTATTAGGACTAACGCAAAGGCAGGTGGTTGATGTTACTGCTGTTAATTCTTGGGCCTGGCACTGGGATACAGGAAGTGCATTTTTCCACATTTTCTGTGACATGCACGGTCTGTGATAATAAAATAGAACTTGCCATTTGGGCTTAATTGTTTAATACCGTAGCGTTACCGCGTAATCAGAAGGACGAGTCGATATGGTAAAATCCCCAGGGATGTTTATTATTACTCCTCAACCGGACGGAGCCTAAAACATTGGAGCCATTAGAAGTAACTCTTGGCGCACATAACACTAGAACCACAACATGCGTTTAATGTTTATTCAAAAATTATTTTTTTCCTGTGAAAAAACGTCATTGGGCGGTTTTTTGCTGAAGTGGGTGGGTTTTGGAACGTGATTGGGCGGATTAAGCTCAACCAAATCTGGCAACACTGCCTGCATCTCGAAGTAGCTCTACTATATTTCTCTCACACACGTTAGATACTATTCCCTCCCTTCGACTTCATAGTTATACCAAAATGACCAACGAAGGCGAAGGATAAATCTGGGGCAAGTTTTTCTTGCTTTATTTAAAACTAAACAATATTAAATTACCTGATGCTATGCTATGTATGAGGTGCAGGTTATTTTGTAATTGTTTTAACATTTCCTGGGGTTATGCAGTGTATGGAACTATTTTCTTTAGACTTTATCCCTACCACTCTAAATCTAAATCCTAACCTTAACCCTTAGCCGTATTCCCCAACCTTAACCCGAGTGGCTATCCCTACCACTTATCTAAATCCTTACCTTAACCTTTAGCCTTATTCCCTAACCTTAACCCGAGTGGCTATCCCTAGTGATGGGCAAAATGAAGCTTTTATGAAGCATTGAACCAGTTGAGCCAATGTTTCGAAAATGGGTTCATTACTCGAAGCTTCAGTGACAGCGACCTCTGCTGGCGAAGTTCGAGGCTGCAGTGGATTCAACGTATCCCTGCTTTGAAAACTATTTGACGCACAAACACACAAACCCAAATACTTAATAGCATGATCTCCACGAATAAAGATTGATCTAAATACAGATGTCTAAATTGTTCTTAAAGGGATATACCTAGCCTTCGGTCCAGATAGGCTAACTGATGTAGGCTAGGATATAATTGAAACAGCATATAAAAACTTTCCCCCCGTGAATGGGATTCGAACCCAGGTCCTCCACTCCACAGTCAGTGTGTTATCCCCTAGCCTACTCTAATCGATACCTTACGTTGTTCTATTGCATAACTTGGTATGCACAACTCACGTAAACGATTGTAGCATCGATTGTGTTTTTTTTTTTTCATTAAATAATTAGGCGATGACCAGCTGGCTTCGGGCAAGGTTGGTTGGGTTTGCTTGAGTAACTCTAGGGCAGGGCCGGCGATCGGCATAGGCGAGCTAGGCGACCGCCTAGGGCGACAAATGCGTTGGGGGCGCCCTCTGGTGGCGCCCTTAATTAAAAAATATATCAATTAAAATATACGACGCGAACGGAGAAGCGAGGGGGCGCGGGAGCAATTGTCAGAGCGGCCCGAAACCGTCAGCGTAGCACCCCCCCCCCCCCCCCCCGCTCGCAAGACCTGTCCAGGGCGCAAGTTGATTTCGAGTCGCCTAGGGCTCCGAAACGGCCAGCGCCGGCCCTGCTCTAGGGGGTGATTATATGGGATGGGGTTAGACACTCAAAGATTTCTATTGAGGTAGGCTGCCTTATGGATTGAGTCGGTTTCTTTTTTTTTTGCTCAAAGCTTCTCCACCGAGCCGCGGACCAGTCGAGTGATTCATTCAGGCAACGAACCAGTTGCTGCTTCGGACGTCACATGTCACGTGACTTTTTTTACTCTGAAGCAAGCTTCGAAGCAGTGCTTCTTGGGAGTTGTAGATCAGGGTTTGAAGCACGTACCGAAGCTTCAGCGTCAAACTGCCATCACTAGCTATCCCCACCACTTATCTAAATCCTATCCTTAACCTTTAGCCTTATTCCCTAACCTTAACCTGAGTGGCTATCCCTACCACTTATCTAAATCCTAACCTTAACCTTTAGCCTTATTCCCTAACCTTAACCCGAGTGGCTATCCCGGGCCCTAACCTTAATCTTTAGCCTTATGAGGCACCAAATGAGGAGCACTAACGAGAAAATCTTTCCCATCTTAACACCAAACGAACAACGAGAAATCTATCCTATCTTAAAACTAACCGAGGAGCACGAACGAAAAATCTATGCCCAAAGCTTTGAGTCTTATGCTCCCCAACCTAACCCTAACACGAATAATAAATATATAGAACTGAACTGAACTACTGAACGGTTATGCCGCTTTTCCACTGCATGGTACCAGCTCGACACGACTCGACTCAGCTCACATTTTTTGCGTTTCCACCGTGAAAACATGGTATCTGGTACCTGAAGTGGCTGCTTTTTTTAGTACTGCCTCGCTCTAGGTTCCAAGCGAGCTGAGCCAATGCTAAAAGGTGACCTGTACAATCAATATCCTATATTGCAGAATGGGCCCGCACCTTTCGCCCACTCTCACTCTGCACAGGTGCCCCACAGGGTTGTGTACTGAGCCCTTTACTCTACTCCTTGTACACACATGACTGTGCCCCATCTCACACTACCAACACCATAGTGAAATTCGCAGATGACACAACTGTGGTGGGTCTTATCACCAAAGGTGATGAGGCCAATTACAGAGAGGAGGTTCAAAGGCTGACAGAGTGGTGCTCAGAGAACAACCTGAGCCTCAACATAAAAAAAAAAAAAAAGAACTGATCATTGATTACAGGAAGAAGCAGGACACACACACCACTACACATCAACGGGGAGACGGTGGAGAGGGTGTCCAGCTTCAAATTCTTGGGCATACACATCCCAGAGAACTTATCATGGGCAATAAACACAACAGCAATAGTTAAGAAAGCACAGCTGCGGCTATACTTTCTCCGCACACTCAGGAAAGTCAATCTCTCACAACAGCACCTAAGGTCCTTCTATCGCTGCTCCATCGAGAGTGTGCTCACCTATGGAATCCTGCCCTGGTACGGTAGCAGTTCTGCTGCAGACAGGAAGTCACTGCAGAGGATTATTAAAACCACCCAAAACATCATCAACCAACAGCTACCTACCATGGACACCATCTTCAACTCCCGATGCTTGCAGAAGACGCACAACATTATGAAAGACTCATACCACCCTGCCAACTATCTGTTTGAACTGCTGCCCTCAGGGAAACGTTACAGGTCCATCAGAACACGCACCACAAGATTCATAAACAGTTTCTATCCCAAAGCAGTCACCATACTTAACTCTGACTTGAAAATAAATCCACTAGTTCCGACAGTATTAATCCATGACGTCCACATGTAATGCAATGCTCAGCACTTTACATATTTGTACCACTATTTTAAGGCATACTATTTTCTTTTACTATTTTTTAGGCATACAATGGCACTAAGTTAACGGTATAGTGTGTGACGACATGAATGTAGTGAGTGAACGAAATGTTGAACGTATTTTCTTTCTTTATTTATTATTTATTATGTTACCTTTTTAAATGAGACCAGTACGTGAGTGCACTGAATTTCGTTGTACTTCTGTCCAATGACAAATAAATATATCCTATCCTATCCTATACTGAGTAAATCTTTCAAGGTGGAGAGTCTGTACTGTCATGCAGTTTTCTTCGGTTTGAACAAATCATAAGTGTTATTTGACCTTGATATAACTACTGTAGCTGTATTACTTAGGCTGAATCACTAACAAAGTGTCAATCATTTCAAACATATTTCAGCAGACACTTGTTAACTCTCTGGGAAGGAAGGCCACACCACAACCAATCTCGAATACGACCTCAGATCAGACGAGACAACCCGCTGAACTTAAGCATACCAGTAAGCGGAGGAAAATAAACTAACCAGGATTCCCCTAGTAGCGGCGAGCGAACGTGTATACGTACATACGGAGGGCAGATTATATAAGGGAAACCACCTCCTGATGGGACCGGTTCATGAATGATCATTTCCTTTTTCTTTTCTTTAAGTTAAGGGACATGTAAACTTCTATAGAAAACTACACCCACACATGATGTCGGGTCAATAGCTCCACAATCACGCTTTTTCTCTAAGAAGAAGAACTTTCCCTCGGCAGTCTTTAATAAGGAAAAACAGTAGTCTATCTACGCCATAGTTTGTTTGGGTCGTGTGGAACATCAACGCTCAGGATGTGGTTTACGTGGTTTCCTATTTCTTGTTAAATTTAATATAGTCGGATGTTTTCTAAATTGCTATGCGTTGAATTGGAGTTTGTGGTAGAAATTACTGATTATATTCTATGGTCAACTGTGATTATTATGAGGTCTTTTATACCTAATAGTGGAAAACACACGGTGCCTAGGTGTCTGGGTTTAGAACAGATGGAGCCCCCCTAAAAGGAGCAGGGCTATCTTTGCAGACCATTTGTTGTCTATTTTCTGACCATTCAGGTTAAAGTGGATTTATGACTGAATGGAGGCAGACACCTCAAGGAGAAGCTGTTCTGTTTGTGTGTATAAAAAGACGCCGCAGTTTGTGAACGGCAGTGACTTTGCAAACCCACTCAGGCTGTTGTCGTTGTTGTTTTGCTGCACGATAAAGTCTTTTGTCAATTCTTGCTCCGGACCCCTCGTTTTCATTTGACTCTCTCTCTTGAATTAGTCTAAGTGTTTTATATCTCGGTTAATCTCCTACAAGTTTAGCAGTGATACATTCAGTGTTATGCTGTCGGCTTGTTGAATGAGCTCTTGCAGCCTAAAAGCACTTGCAGGCCGGCTGACCGAAGCCAAAGAAAACACAACACCCAACTGGAAAGATTGTATAGCAAACCACAATAAAAGCTATCGATCTCAGCTATTGGCTATCTCAGCTATTGGCTATCTCTAACCAAACAACCAATGTCGGAACGTCGCATCGGAACCAATGCCGGCGCAGAGAACGGCGCAGCACTTTAAAGGTTATATGTAGTGTAAACAGTCTCTTCTTAATTTTTTTTGCGGGTTGATTTTTCAATGGCCACAGTTTAGACCTTTCACATTGCTTTGGGAAATATCGACATTTTTGGGTTAGTTTGAAGGCAACTGTTTGCTTGTTGTTGAAGTGAATGTGTTTAAATAAATCTAGTTTACATTACAAACTAATGCCCCACTCACCAAGTTTGCCTCAGAAGAAAGTAGGATTATTTTATTTTTTTCAGCTTTACTGATCGATATCCATGTGATCAATAGCTTTATTCTCCATGTTTGCTAAAGACAAAGACCACCTTATCAAATCCCAATGGGAGCGTCTGGATCCGCTGCTAAACCACCACGGGAAGACAGATGATACGAGACTAAAACACTACTTTGTCCACCTTTCAACTACAAAATACTCCCAAGAAAACACAGATTGTTTTTTTGGGCCGACCGGGTCCCTGCTGAGCTCCATGGACCACATGGACACTGATGAACTGCTCATCGGGAAGCTCAAATAGCGCGGAAGGAAGCACGGCGAGGGCAACTGGAAGCGCATGCTGCTGGACCACGACTACAACGGCCGCACGGGCGTCATGCTGAAGGACCGCTGGAGGATCCTGAAGAGGGACACCGTGGCCTGACCCGGTCCCCCTACCCCCTCCCACCCCCAAAGCCATGTATATTGATAAAAAAAAAAATTAAACAGTGTGTGAGCATATGTTGTAAGAATGCCTTTGTAATACAAAAGGGACCCTTCAATGTTCTCATAATCGTTTGCATAATTTTCTAATTTATGTTTCATTTTCACGTTTTATGTTTGCGCGCCTGATGTGCATTTGCATTTTCACGGATATCATATACCATGCGCTCAGGACATAATCAGTGATTAATGCAGAACAAATTCTAAAATAATTCTAAATCACCACTGACTTTTAAATCCAACCTGGACACTCGGTTGGTTCTCCTCCAGCCATGTCTGATCAAAACAGAGGACTTCTACCAGACAGAGGACACGTATTACATTGTCCTGGAGCTGATGGAGGGGGGAGAGCTGTTTAACAGGGTGAAGGCGGGACAAGGCCTGGATGAGGCTGTGGCTAAACTCTACTTCTACCAGATGCTGATGGCAGTGGAGTACCTCCACAGGAATGGCATCATCCACAGAGATCTGAAACCCGAGAATAATCTATTGGCTTCTCTGGCAAAGACCTGTCTCATTAAGGTCACAGATTTCAACCAGTCCAAGATTCTGGAGGGGGAGAACAGCTCAACGCGACCACGGGGCATGCACCTTACCAATAGACGAGTCCAACACGATACACCTGAAGCTCATTTAAACCCTTGCACGTGTTTCAAATGTAATCTGGTCACCCAGAGAACGAAGATCACGGCCGACCATCGCAATACGACCGCGGGTGCGACCACCAGTGCATCGCCGCGAACAGCTCAACGCGAGCGAAGAGGGAAAAGCCCAGTGGTCTTTGTTCAAAAGCATTTCCTTTTTCTTTTCTTTTCTTTAAGTTAAGGGACATGTAAACTTCTATAGAAAACTACACCCACACATGATGTCGGGTCAATAGCTCCACAATCACGCTTTTTCTCTTGCGGTCTTTGTTCATTAATTTCATCGATTGGGTTCCTTTGTTAAACCAAAAGCATGGGAGCACAAATCTCCAAAACCGCTGGAAAGGAAGACGTTGCTGCAGAAAAGCCAGCAGTATTAAACCGTTTAAAGAGGACATGCTGGCTTCAGATTAAAAAAATGTATTTACTTGTTTTATTTGACATTGAATGTATCGAATTCAATGTTTTGTTCAAAAAGAAAAACTGCCTATTTGTTGTCGTCATGTTTCGTTTGTATAACTTGTTGTGTTATTAGGTTAAGTGGGGTTAACGGGTTTGGGTTCTTTATTGTTTGTGTGTTCTGGTCACCCAGAGAACGAAGATCACGGCCGACCATCGCAATACGACCGCGGCAGCGACTACCAATGCATCGCCGAGAACAGCTCAATGGGACCCTTGCACGTGTTTCAAATGTGATCTGGTCACCCAGAGAACAAAGATCACGGCCGACCGGGGCAGCGCCTACCAGTGCATCGCCGAGAACAGCTCAATGGGCTCCTGCACTCCTTGCAAGAAACGGGAAAGCAAAGCCAGCATGAACAAGACCTCCAAGTTACTGTCCACCAGTGCCAAAAGGATTTGGCACAGTTCTTACGGGGAGGTGGAGCTTGAGCGTGTGCGATAGTACCCGAAAGATGGTGAACTATGCCTGGGCAGGGCGAAGCCAGAGGAAACTCTGGTGGAGGCCCGTAGCGGTCCTGACGTGCAAATCGGTCGTCCGACCTGGGCATAGGGGCGAAAGACTAATCGAACCATCTAGTAGCTGGTTCCCTCCGAAGTTTCCCTCAGGATAGCTGGCGCTCATTACTCGCAGTTTTATCTGGTAAAGCGAATGACTAGAGGCCTTGGGGCCGAAACGATCTCGACCTATTCTCAAACTTTAAATGTGTAAGAGGCCCTGCTCGCTGGCTTGGAGCAGGGCGTGGAATGCGAGTGCCCAGTGGGCCACTTTTGGTAAGCAGAACTGGCGCTGCGGGATGAACCGAACGCCGGGTTAAGGCGCCCGATGCCGACGCTCATCAGACCCCAGAAAAGGTGTTGGTTGATATAGACAGCAGGACGGTGGCCATGGAAGTCGGAATCCGCTAAGGAGTGTGTAACAACTCACCTGCCGAATCAACTAGCCCTGAAAATGGATGGCGCTGGAGCCTAAAGGGGGACACGTGTGAGCCATTAGGCCTTGCTGTGACTTAATACAATACACAGGGCAGTACTTGGAGCTCTGCGTATGTATTTTTTGTGTCTATATTTTAATTCACAAAAAAAACTCTTATCTTGGGAGAGTTAAGCACATGTGCTCACGCTTCTCCAAATAAGTGAAAAAGCCCCTTCCCCCCAAAGTATAAATAAAATATTTATACTAATCTTGAAAATATTCCCCACGTTGGGAGTGCTATTGTCGAATAGAAGAAGAGTTTTTGCCTGTGTGGCTCTATGTATATGGACATGGGACTGCACACAAAATATAGAAATCACTTCCCCCAGGATGAGTACGGTTCTCTCGGCTTGATGCATTGTGTGTGTGTGTGTGTGCATGGGTCTATGGACATGTCCATGTGAGTGTTACCAGTATACATTCATCTTCCCCAGGTTGGGAGTGCTATTGTCGAATATATGTAGAGTGTTTGACTGTATGGGTCTTTGTATATTCCCATGAGACTGTGAGATATATAGAATCTTCTCCCCAGTTAAAGTGTGTTATTCTCGAATATATATCCAGAGTGTTGGTGTGTGTGTCTGCATGTGCCCTGTCCGGGAGGGCCAGGACCTTCTCAGGGGGGCTCCGGGTTATGTCTGGGGTGGCATGGGAGAAGTTTGGGGTCGGCTCGAGTGACCCAAAGCATTGTGCTGGGGAGCTGGGCCCTGGAACACAAGGGTCAAGTGGTGTTATTCTCGAATATATTCAGAGTGTTGGTGTGTGTGTCTGCATGTGCCCTGTCCGGGAGGGCCAGGACCTTCTCAGGGGGGCTCCGGGTTATGTCTGGGGTGGCATGGGAGAAGTTTGGGGTCGGCTCGAGTGACCCAAAGCATTGTGCTGGGCCCTGGAACACAAGGGTCAAGTGGTGTTATTCTCGAATATTTTCAGAGTGTTTGTGTGTGTGTGTCTGCATGGCCCCCGTCCGGGAGGGCCAGGACCTCGTCAGGGGGGCTCTGGTCTATGTCTGGGGTGGCATGGGAGAAGTTGGGGGTCGGCTCCCGTGACCCAAAGCATTGTGCGGGGGAGCTGGAGCTCTGTGTATGTATTTTTTGTGTCTATATTTTAATTCACAAAAAAACCTCGCCCCTCGCCCCCTCCCCCCGTGCACCTGGACTGCTGCTGTAAGATTTTAGCCTGAAGTTCTTCCCAGAACCTACATCGTAGCCATCCAACATGCATATCTGAGAATCAGGCCTCTCTTTAATAATGACAAAAAGTTACGAGAGAAACACACATTAACTGTTTGTTATCTCATAAGCGGATTGGTGCCGGCTCCTTTTGACCTTTTGACCCCAAACTTCTAGAACGTATGTAAATATCTTCCCGGAGGTGTAACGGGTCAAACAAGGTGTCTTTCAACATCTACCCTTCCAGGCGATTGCAACGGTGCCACACATGAGCATATTCGAACATGTTTAATGGTAGTAATTAGCTGTCGAAATTGGAGGCCTTAATCAATAATGAGCAGCTATTGATTTGCTTCCCGATAGAAATTTGTGACAAATGACATGTTATTTAGCATCTACACGTTGAGCTGAGTCCAATGACACCAAGAATGACACTCTAGCAAATTGTAACATGTATTTGACATGGTACACCTATGGTCTACGACATGATCTCGGTGTGGCAAGAGGGCGAGCTTGAGCTCATTGGAGTCAGCTCAACGTGTAGATGCTAAATAACATGTAATTTGTCAAAAATCTCCATCAGGAAGCAAATCTATAGCTGGTCATTATTGATAAAGGCCTCCAAAATCGACAGCTAATTACTACCCCGAAACATATTCAAATATGATCCTGTGTGGCACTGTTGCAATCGCCTCGATACGTAGATGTCAAAGGACACCTTGTTTCCCCCGTTACGCCACCGGGAAAATATTTCCATATGTTCTAGAAGTCTGAATACCTGTCTGAATACCTTCCCCAAAAGATGTGAATCCTATTTGAATGGCCCATTACATTGTATGGGCCAACGTTCCCTATAACAATATTGTTCACCTATTATTTCATCGAATGTGTTTGTGGTAAACTTTGCTGCCAGTACTTTTCCCATGATTATGCCTTAAGATTAAATCAAATATTTTGCTGTCAGACGTGTCCGTGAGAGAACTTTCTCTTCATCAGGGAGTGTGAGTGACCTAAGGCCAATTCAATTTGTAATACAATGGGCTCTAAATAGTTTACACAACAAAGAAGTCGATTGGCCTGGTCATAAAATCTTTTTAATTCATAAATTTATGGATTTATATCACTTTTATTCAAAACAAGACACATTTGTGTGTGGATCAGAAATGTGTGTGAAACTTACTTTTGCCTATGGATTTATTTTACAGTTATACCTGCCGATATCCATTTGTGTGTGCAATGAAATGTATTTGTGAGAAGAGAGTCATTTATATAAAAATTACAAAATACATTTGTTAATCCTTCTTTGTGCATTCATTATTAATGAGACTGTTCTGACCCCATAAAAATGGACAAACAACGACCAGTTTCCAAATGTTTTTTTTATTGAAACGTTTCAAACACGGAACATGAATAAATATATATAACTAAAACACAACATGAATAAATATATATAACTAAAACAAAACATGAATAAATATATGTAACAAAAACACGGAACATGAATAAATATGAAGAACTTAAACATAACATGAATAAATATATAGAACTGAAACACAACACGAATAATAAATATATAGAACTGAACTGAACTACTGAACGGTTACGCCGCTATTCCACTGCATGGTACCAGCTCGACACGACTCGACTCGACTCGACTCAGCTCGCATTTTTTGCGTTTCCACCGTGAAAACATGGTATCTGGTACCTGAAGTGGCTGCTTTTTTTAGTACTGCCTCGCTCTAGGTTCCAAGCGAGCTGGGCCGATGCTAAAAGGTGACGTCGCCTGGAAACTACCTGTACAATCAATATCCGATACTGAGTAAATCTTTCAAGGTGGAGAGTCTGTACTGTCATGCAGTTTTCTTCGGTTTGAACAAATCACAAGTGTTATTTGTAGTTGACCTTGATATAACTACTGTAGCTGTATTACTTAGGCTGAATCACTAACAAAGTGTAAATCATTTAAAACATATTTCAGCAGACACTTGTTAACTCTCTGGGAAGGAAGGCCACACCACAACCAATCTCGAATACGATCTCAGATCAGACGAGACAACCCGCTGAACTTAAGCATATCAGTAAGCGGAGGAAAAGAAACGCTTGAAATAACTGGTCCACACCAAGGGCACCAAGAAACTAACCAGGATTCCCCTAGTAGCGTAAACTTCAACCTCCAAAACAATCTTTGTTCCTTTTTTTATTTGGATATTTCTGTTTTAAAAAAAAAGGGTATGGCACCTGCTTGTTAAAATAATGAAGTTCAGAGTTGTTTTATTTTTTCAGGCCAGAGAGTTAACAAGTGCTAAGAAAGTTGCTCCAAAGTTTCTGGAGGTCGGTGAAGACGCACAGCAGCAGTCCCCGTGCTACCCCAAAGAAAGCCAAGAAAGCCGCTCTTTTGAATCAGTGTTATTCGTTCCATTCCTCAAGGTAGACAACAGGATTCAGCCTCGTTGTGTTTTTACTTTTAATTCATTCCTCGGGAGGACTTTCCAGTCAGACTGCGTACTGTGTTCCCGCTAGACATAGGTTACAATTGTTCTCAAGCCCTGTTACCCAGAGAAGTTGTGTCAGGCAGAGATGAGGAAATGTGCTGTTCATCGCCTAAAGTGTGAGTAAGAGATTTGAGAAAGACAAACAGTACCACAGCAAGGATGCAAAGTTCATTCCTTAAGTCTTTCATTATGTTGACCAACTGTACAAAAGAAAATTTATAAGAATCTATTTGACAACTCAAAAAGTATAACTCAATGTGTTATGGTTTGCAAGTGTCAAGAACATTTAAAGTACTATGAAGATTTCTGTGAAGCCATTGCAGTCAGCGGCGAAGGCTGATTTCTGTGAAGCCAGCGGCGAAGGCTGCTGCCCCTAAAGCCAAGAAGGCTGCTGTCAAGACGGTGGCGGCAGGCTTCGGAAGGCTACGGGGATCTGTCAATCATTGGATGAATATTAGTATTACACTTATGGCTATTCATTTCTCCACGGGATTCCCGTTGTAACCTTATTTGTTTTGGGTTATTGAAAGGGCTTTATGAACGGTTATATTTTGAGCGATTCTATTAACTCAAATAAGTTAATAATTATATTAACTTATTTGACCTTTCAGAGGACAGAGGACTTCTACCAGACAGAGGACACGTATTACATTGTCCTGGAGCTGATGGAGGGGGGAGAGCTGTTTAACAGGGTGAATGCGGGACAAGGACAAGGATGAGGCTGTGGCTAAACAAACCCTTCTACCAGATGCTGATGGCAGTGGAGTACCTCCACAGGAATGGCATCATCCACAGAGATCTGAAACCCGAGAATAATCTATTGGCTTCTCAGGCAAAGACCTGTCTCATTAAGACAGGTGTGTGTGTTTTCAGGCCTGTCCTTTGTGGCTCCAGCCTTCATGAGGAGAGAGAAGTCCGGCCTGTATGTCAGACTAATTTGTACATAATGTATAAGTCCTCATAGTGATGCATCTATTGTAAATACCATCTGATCTCTACCCCAAGAAGGCTACCCCAAAGAAGGCCAAGAAGAAGAACAACAGTGTGTTTTCAGGCCTGTCCTTTGTGGCTCCAGCCTTCATGAGGAGAGAGAAGTCCGGCCTGTATGTCAGACTAATTTGTACATAATGTATAAGTCCTCATAGTGATGCATCTATTGTAAATACCATCTGATCTCTACCCCAAGAAGGCTACCCCAAAGAAGGCCAAGAAGAAGAACAACAGTGTGTTTTCAGGCCTGTCCTTTGTGGCTCCAGCCTTCATGAGGAGAGAGAAGTCCGGCCTGTATGTCAGACTAATTTGTACATAATGTATAAGTCCTCATAGTGATGCATCTATTGTAAATACCATCTGATCTCTACCCCAAGAAGGCTACCCCAAAGAAGGCCAAGAAGAAGAACAACAGTGTGTTTTCAGGCCTGTCCTTTGTGGCTCCAGCCTTCATGAGGAGAGAGAAGTCCGGCCAGGTGAGAGTCTGCTCACCTGAAGAGACGGACTCTGAGGAGGAGCACATCGATATCCATGTGATCAATAGCTGATGTACAAGAAGGAAGCGGCCAAGAAGAGCCCCCAAGAAGGCACCCAAGCCCGTGTTGTGTGCCCTATCTTTGCAGCCAATTCCAAAAGATCATGACGGAAAAAAACCAGATACAGCCCTGACCAGATACAAGAGGACCAGATACAAGAGGACCAGATACAGCCCTGACCAGATTGAAGAGACAGACTCTGAGGAGGAGCAGCACTGGACCTCTGGATTGACCGGACCAGTGCTTCGCCGAGAACAGCTCAACGCGAGCGGCGAGCGAAGAGGGAAAAGCCCAGCGGTCTTTGTTCAAAAGCATTTCCTTTTTTCTTTTCTTTTCTTTAAGTTAAGGGACATGTAAACTTCTATAGAAAACTACACCCACACATGATGTTGGGTCAATAGCTCCACAATCACGCTTTTTCTCTTGCGGTCTTTGTTCATTAATTTCATCGATTGGGTTCCTTTGTTAAACCAAAAGCATGGGAGCACAAATCTCCAAAACCGCTGGAAAGGAAGACGTTGCTGCAGAAAAGCCAGCAGTATTAAACTGTTTAAAGAGGACATGCTGGCTTCAGATTCAGAAAAATGTATTTATTTGACATTGAATGTATCGAATTCAATGTTTTGTTCAAAAAGAAAAACTGCCTATTTGTTGTCGTCATGTTTCGTTTGTATAACTTGTTGTGTTATTAGGTTAAGTGGGGTTAACGGGTTTGGGTTCTTTATTGTTTGTGTGTTCTGGTCCCCCTCCTGCACTCCTCGCAAGAAACGGGAAAGCAAAGCCAGCATGAACAAGACCTCCAAGTTACTGTCCACCAGTGCCAAAAGGATTCAGAAGGAATTAGCAGACATCACACTGGACCCTCCGCCAAATTGCAGCGCCGGGCCCAAGGGAGACAACATCTATGAGTGGCGCTAAGCGGAGGAAAATAAACTAACCAGGATTCCTCGTCACAGAGCCGAGGAAAATGTACTTTGTTGCTTGCTTATCTTCAATCAGTGTATCTGTGCCACTTTAATTGCCATCTAAGGCTATAGAGCAACGGAAAGATCCACCAATAGTGCAAGAATATCATCATATTCTTGCACTATGTGTGTGTGTGTGTTTTCAGGCCTGTCCTTTGTGGCTCCAGCCTTCATGAGGAGAGAGAAGTCCGGCCAGGTGAGAGTCTGCTCACCTGTTTTGAGAAATGGATACCATAGAACTGGGTGAAGTGTGATCCCAGAGCATATTGAATCATATTCATACATGCAAGTGCCTCTGTATAATGGCTTTTTGTTGTTTTTGAAGTGATTTTGTTAAACTGCTGTAATCGTAGATTGGAGGATGCAGCCTGGAGGGAGTGCGGTACTGACTGTCAGTTGTTGGTAACGTATGAACCATGACAGTTTGGGACATATTGACACTTTGTTTGATGTATAACACGAGGTGGAACCTCGTTCTTATGGAGGGGGGTGTAACGACCCCTCCCTGCATCGAAGCAGAACACACAGGACATCATCGGCTACGAACAGCTCAACGCGACCAAGCGTTTCCAAGGCCCCTAACCCTAACCAGGATTCCCTGGTTAGTTAGCGGCGAGCGAAGAGGGAAAAGCCCAGCGGTCTTTGTTCTAAAGCATTTGCGGTCTTTGTCAATTCGCCAAATTGCAGCGCCGGGCCCAAGGGAGACAACATCTATGAGTGGCGCTCCACCATCCTGAGACCCCCGGGCTCCGTGTACGAGGGAGGAGTCCTGGACATCGCTTTCACGCCAGACTACCCCTTCAAACCCCCAAAGGTGACGTTTCGCACAAGCCCTACAAAAGCGTTTCTCTGGCTACGATGTTGAGAGGACCCGCGTCTGGATCCGCTGCTAAACCACCACAGGAAGACGGATGATACGAGACTAAAACACTACTTTGTCCACCTTTCAACTAGAAAATACTCCCAAGAAAACACAAGATTGTTTTTTGTCTCGGACTCAAACTCACGACCACGGGGCATGCACCTTACCAATAGACGAGGTTGTGTAAACAAACATGAAAAAAAAACTTTTGGACAATTCAAATAAAAGCAAAAAGAGCAGTAGAACAGAGACACAGAAATGTCTGTGTCTCTGCAACATTACATTTTGTTTTGATATTTTTAAATCACTGAACTGTTGTCTTATTTTCCCTTCTCCCTTCTTTACAAACTGAAAAGAAGAACCATTTCTCTTTGAGTCCCGAACCTTCCCCGTACGGCAATAGATTATCATCATGTCCAATGCCAATTTTAGGGAAATCAAAAGATGAATATCCTGACCAATATATAGAGCACCTGAAGAACAAGTGGAGAAGCAGGGCTTATCTTCTTATCATCTTCCTCGTCACAGAGCCGAGGAAGATGTACTTTAACCCTGTACCCTAACCCTAACATTTATATACATATAAATGTGTTAAAATAAATCTAGTTTACATTACAAACTGAAGCCCCACTCACCACTACTTGTGTACTCTCTGTAAAGCCAGAGAGTACACAAGCGTTTCTCTGGCTAAATACAATATATGAAGATTGCCTATCCACCTTGGAGCTTTTACATTCACGTGAACTTCTAAAAGGATGCATCACTGCTAATATTTTACTGAAGAATTGGAAATTTTTCCACCGAAATGGAAGGGACTATTCCATGGATAATCTTTTCATTTGTGTTGTTAATTTGTCATTGTGAAGGTAAGACCACGCTGTGAATGACTAAAAACGGTTAGTCTTTTCAGGGCAATGACTGCCCTCTTGCTCTTTCTGGGAGAAATCCCCACTCTCTCCTTTACCTCTCTGGCCAACCGTTGGGCCACAGAGGGCCTCTTCTTCAAGGAGCCAGCACAAGGAAATTCCAAATCTATGTTACAACTTCCAAATCTAAATATGTTGAATGGTGAGACTAATTCTTTGTTAAACGAATAAACTAAACTTCAACGTTTTCCCAGCCAAGGACCCCCAAACTGACGGAGAGATGGGGCGGGGAACCCCTACTTATATATTGTATAAAATTGTGTTTCATATTAAACTATCCTTCTTCTTAATTGAAGGAGCAGGCAGAGAAAAGCTCTCTCCATCGGATCAAAAGTGTCCATGTAAACGCGGCTAATGTGTTGGATTCATGTTAATGTGTAGTTAAAGACATTTAGATTTGTGGAAACAATTGCGGGGGTAATATAAAAAAAATGTCTAATCAACAAAAACTTTCGCGACCCCCCTGCAGTACCTCCGCGGACTCCCTGTTGAAGAGCCCTGCTCTAAGTATTTGAAGCTGATTGGTGCTAGCTGAGCTCCCCTCCCACCGTCTCTGCAGAGAGCCCCCGGCTGTCCGCCCAGTCCGCCACTGCCCCCGCCCCGCCGCCCAAGAAGGGCCGGAAGGTGAGCCTCAAGTGGGATTCTGATCCGTGTTGAGGACCCTGTTTGGCAATAAGGTTCTGTGTGGAGATGCTTCACCCCAAAGAGTTTTATTGAACGAGGAATAGAATACAGAATATAGAATAGGCTGATTTTAAAGAAGTGTGCCGAGGACTGAGACTTCTTTTTGGAGACTCCTGATGAAAGCTTCTGCTAATCGACCAGACGATGCATGTGACGATTGTGTCTAATTTGTTTTCAGAAGTGGACGCCCTTCATGGACGAGGGTCTGCTGAAAGCTTCTGCTTTTATGTGCTGATGGTATTTTGTTTTAAGAAGTGGACGAGGTTCTGACCAAGGCCGTGAGGAAGCACGGCGAGGGCAACTGGAAGCGCATGCTGCTGGACCACGACTACAACGGCCGCACGGGCGTCATGCTGAAGGACCGCTGGAGGATCCTGAAGAGGGACACCGTGGCCTTTTAAACAGTGTGTGAGCATATGTTGTAAGAATGCCTTTGTAATACAAAAGGGACCCTTTTTTTTTTTTCAATGTTCTCATAATCGTTTGCATAATTTTCTAATTTATGTTTCATTTTCACGTTTTATGTCCTTGTGTTTTCACTCGATTCTCCCGATGGATGCTGACGTGTTCAAGCGCCAATTGCGCTCAAATGCTACTAGAGGACTAGCGTTCAAGCGCCACTAGAGGGCCCTCTAAACAGCAGTAGAAAGTTCTGTGATGCATTTGTATTAAAAAATATTTGACATTTTCTTTGTCAAATATTCCACCAGAATAAACGGCTGGCTGCCAATGGTTCCATCGTGGTCTCAATCACACAACGCAACGAGAGCGTACGCAACCGCTACACGTGCAAGGTTCACAGTGGGCAGCCGCAGCCATGAGTTTCACCCTACTCTCGGCCCAAAGATCACCTATCAGGTGCCGGAGGAGTACATCTCTCGCGAGCTGTTCGACACTAATGGTGGATTCAATGATTCGTTTACGTGAACCAGTTCGCGTCAGTCAGTTCGCCAAGATGAGTTGTTCGCGAATCGTTCGTTCGTTTGTTCGTTCAGTCCAGTTTCCGTTTCCGGTAGCGGTAAATCGCATCATGGAATGCACCCATTGCATGGTTCTCAGCTGAGTCAGTCAGACTCAGTGCTACCGGAAACTCGACTGAACAGGTTCAGTCGAGTTTCCGGTGAATCGAATCATGGTCATGGAATGTGTTTGTGCACGGTTCTGCTGACTCTGAGTCTGTTAGACTCAGACTCTCAAAGGATCGTGGAACTTAAGTCGGCCATCAGCTGCTGACTTTATCCTGAAAGGTGAGTCAATATCGTTAATTGTAAATATTAAAAAAATACCCGAGATAAACGAACAATGTGTAGCCCTAACCCTAAAATGTAAACACCAGGCTACTCGACAAGAAAATGTAACGAACCACCTGAGGCTTTACTTTACCTCAGAGATAATGCGTTAGTTAATAATGATATGCCGTGCGGCATATCATGCGGCATCTGCGCATAGTGCTGCTGCGTAGGCCTACATAGACGTTCCAAGTATGTTTACTTCATGTATCGTTGAAGCTAACTAACTATAGCCTAGTTATAACTATAACCTACTCCTGGTGCAGTGCATGCAACAGTGTGTGCCATTTATTCAGCTACAGTATGGGAAGGTTACTTTGAAAATGTAATTCGATACTGTTACAAGTTAGTTACCCTATTAAGAACGTATGTGTATGTGTATTATTATTATTATCAAAGCCAATATAACACATTTGAGTTTTCCTTTTTAACCGTAGGCTACAATAGGCCTATCCCTCAACACTGAATGAGCTACTGTGTCAACTGTGGAACACAAACTTTAACATATTTTTGACTATGAAATCATTCTGAGATCTAATAGATTTGATTAAAAAAAAAGGTTTAATAATATCAAAATATATAAATAATAAAATTATTCACACACACAGTGGCGGCTGGTGAATTTTATTTTAGGGGGGGCTAAAAGTTTGTAAACCAAACCCCTGTAGGGGGTTCTGGGGGCATCCTTCCCAGTAGATTTTATTGTGATTTTCACATAAAACTAAGCATTCTGGTGCATTCTGACAAAATAATAAAGACAAAATAGAACATTTCCTTACAAAGACGAATGGAGCCGGGGAACTAAGTTGTAACTTAATTTATTTGCCTTGTAGAATTCAGCAAGATTAAAAGTGCAAATACATCAATAATAATTGGGAATTATACACAAGAGTCAAGTATGCACTTAGACAAATACGATAAAATATCAATATAATATGTGCAACCTTTTTATGTGCGGTTGTTCAATACACACTGAAGGCATGATGCCACAATAGGTTTGCAGAGAACTATATACAATATACACACTGAAGGCATGATGCCACCATAGGTTTGCAGTGAACTATATACAATATGCACACTGAAGGCCTGATGCCACCATAGGTTTGCAGAGAACTATATACAATATGCACACTGAAGGCATGATGCCACCATAGGTTTGCAGTGAACTATATACAATATGCACACTGAAGGCCTGATGCCACCATAGGTTTGCAGAGAACTATATACAATATGCACACTGAAGGCATGATGCCACCATAGGTTTGCAGAGAACTATATACAATATGCACACTGAAGGCATGATGCCACCATAGGTTTGCAGTGAACTATATACAATATGCACACTGAAGGCATGATGCCACCATAGGTTTGCAGAGAACTATTTACAATATGCACACTGAAGGCATGATGCCACCATAGGTTTGCAGAGAACTATATACAATATACACTTGAAAGGGGTGTGGTGGGGGGGTTGTGAGGGGCGCTGTAACCCAGTGTCCATCCTCGGGGGGGGGGGGGGGGTTGTGAGGGGCGCTGTAACCCAGTGTCCATCCTCGGGGGGGGGGGGGGGATTGTGAGGGGTGCTGTAACCCAGTGTCCATCCTCAGGTGGGGGGGTTGTGAGGGGCGCTGTAACCCAGTGTCCATCCTCGGGGGGGGGGGGGGGGGGGGGGGGGTTGTGAGGGGCGCTGTAACCCAGTGTCCATCCTCGGGGGTAGGGAACAAAACCGAACATTGCCATTTAACAAACATTTGATCACAGTGATGGCAGAAACAAAACCCAAGAACCTCTGGGAACTGAAGAAGCCTGAATGTTCACTCCAGGTTCGCATTCAGGAACATGACTTGTTGCGCCTTGGAGGGAGACAGACGGCTGCGCCTCTCTGAAATTATCAGCCCCATCTTGCAGAACACACGTTCAGGTGGCACTGACGTGGCGATCACAGACAATCTCTCCAGCATCAGCTGAGTGAGCCGCGGATAGATCAACGATCTACTTTTCCACCAGGTCAGAGGGTTGGAGGACCTAGGGATCAGTGCCTCTTGCAGGAAGGACCGGATCTCGAGGGTCGCTTCCGCACCTGCACTAAGGTGACTAACGAGCCCTGAGACCTGCTGGTCGAAGTCACCCCAGACCATGCTCTCCTCTGTGGCTCGTCCACCCGCAGCTCCTTCTTCCACCAGAGCTTCCTGCTGGGATGGATTGGAGATGGTCGCCTGTGCTGCAGCAGTTGTGAGCCTTTGGATGGCCTCGGTGGCTGCCTGGTCATCAGAGAAGGTCTTCCTCTTGAATCTGGGGTCAAGGATGGAGGATTCAGACAGCAAGGCGTTGAACTCGATCCTATGGAAACGCTTTGCCATCTCAGCGTTGAGTGAGATGGTTTGCATTGACCCTCTGCAGACCCCGTGCCAAAATAATTATTTTGGAGGCAGTCACGTAGCTACAGATAGGACACAGAAAGGACACACTTATAGTGGGTCATCTTTGTTATGTGGAACCTTTTTTAAATGTTTTTTAAATAAAATATTTATGAATTTGTTTATCTATTTATTATCCATTTATTTATTTATTTAAATACTATGTATGTATATCGATTTATTGACCATATTTTTATATATTGACCTTTTATCTATGTATTGCCATTACCATGTGTCATATATGTCATGTCATTTATTATTCCCCAATGAATTTAATTACATAAATTAAATAAATAGATAAAATACACACCCTTCTCCACTGATCTCCACTGTCACCTCTTCATATGGCTGAAGCACCTCGCATGCCTCTTCAATGGCCGCCCACTCATCATGGGTCAAGGTGGTCACTGCTGGATTCACCAAAGCCAGGGTGGTGATGATGGCCTCCCTCAGTCTCACAAAACGCTTCAACATGAAGTAGGTTGAGTTCCACCGGTTGGGGCAATCCTGCAGAACCTTCAGGTCTGGCTGACCCACTTGAAGCAGAGTGGCCCTTAGCTTCTCCGCCGACAAGGAGCTTCGATGGAAGTGGTCCGCAATTTGTTTGACCTTGTCCACCGTTTCTGACAGTAATTTGTGCACAGTTGTGTTTATTCTGGGCATATTTAATTTTTCTTGGGTTAACAGTAACAACACTATTGTGAAGATGGCCACCCCCACTCAAGAATCGATCAAGATCCACCATGGTGGGGGTCCCAGGTCGCGTGCAGCAGAACGAACCACGAAAGAACAAGACAGATTGACGAGACATTCAAATATTTTATTAATCTGGCATGACACAGAAAATACAAAGACAACATGCATTTACCATTTCACTGATATTTAATCGTATTATCGTACGTTCACTAAGCCTCTTAGTTTTTTCCCCCAAGGAATCGGTTTATTTCTGGCTTGCATACGATTGTCTGGCTCTCGTGAGTCGCCTCGGTCTCTCGTCTTCGCCACTCACACTATGAGTGAGTGAACGAACTGTCAGCGAGTCGTGGGTCTGGGAGGAGTCAATTCTGAGTCACGAACGAGACGAACGAGGCGAACGAGAGAGAAGAACCAGTTCGGTTTGTTCGTTCTAGCGATTCGTTCATTCGAACGAATCAGTTCGCGACCGAACCACCACTAGTCTGAGGTGAGCGGGTGACAACACCTGGCCCTTAGATCAGCCAAGGGCTTAATTAGTGCCGAGGGGAAGACGGTTGTTTCAGATTATTTATTTATTATTATTATTATTTATTTATTTGATTAGGACAGTGCACATTAATCAATATGTCAGCCAGAGCATCAATATAAATATGCCGGAGTTAGCTTAATTGCTAATTTTCATCCGTTGTCCTAAGGCAAGTCAAGAACATAAAAACAACATACCAGTATACAAAATAGATTAAAAAAACACTTTTACACACAAAATAGGTCCCCACATCAAGAGTCCATGTTAAAAAATTAGAATGACCAAAGGTTACATATGAGAGCAGGTCTGGCTTGCTACTAACCACTGGTTAAGTTTTTTTTTAAAGGTGGTGTAAGTGGCACAGTCTCTAACATGTGTTGGTAATATATTCCAGGACTGTGTTCCTCTGATGGACACCACCATTTGACCAAATTTGGTCTTGCGGCGTTGTATTTCGCAGTCACCTCTAGTTAGTGCTCGTGTATTTATTGTAGAGGATTTCTTCTTTATAAAATTCTGTAATGGTGGAGGGGCTAGACTGTTCAGAACCTTAAAGATTAGACAGACATCCAAAAACAGCTGAAAACTATCGAAGTCCATGATTTTGTGTTTATTTGTAATTTTACAATAATGGTAGTATATAGGTTTTTTGTCTAGTGTTTTAAGAGTTCTCTTGAATAAAGATTTGATTGGTTTTAAAGTGCTCTCAGATGTATGTGACCATGTTGTGTAACAGTACGAGATGTGAGTAAATATCATTGCATGCATATAAGTCTTTGCTGTCTCCATAGTCAGGAAAGGTCTTATATGCTTGAAATTTGATAAATTAAATTTAATTGTGTTTTTAACTTTCTTAACATGCTGCTTAAAATTAAGGTTAGGATCGAAGATGACCCCGAGGTACTTAAAATATTCAACCACCTCAAGTCTCTCACCACCAACCATGACTGATGGTTGCTGTCCCGCAGTTGGCTGTCGGGCGAACAACATACAAACAGTTTTCTTTGTATTCAGATGTAGACAACAGTTTTGGAGCCAATGGGACACTGGCACCATGGCTCCTGAGAGTACTGCAGCAGCTTCTTTGATTGAGCTGGCATGACAGTATAATACAGTATCATCAGCATATAGTTGCACTTTAATATTTCTACAGACATCTGGTAAGTTATTGACATACAGGCTGAATAAAACAGGGCCCAATATTGAGCCCTGTGGTACTCCAGCAGAACAAGTTAGATAAGAAGATGATGAATCACCAATTTGAACTGCCTGTTTCCTGTCTGACAGGTATGATTTCATCCAACAGAGGGCGCTGTTTGAGAAGTTAAAATGGGTTAATTTGGCAATAAGCAAGTCATGATTGATGGTGTCGAAAGCACGCTTTAAATCTAGAAATACCGCAGCTACAAAGCCGCCTTTATCCAGCAGGCTTTTTAAGTTTTCCAGGAAATAGCAAGTAGCAGTCTCTGTTGAGTGAAGTTTCCTAAATCCAAACTGCATTGGATGAAGAGTGGCATAGCCATTATTTAAGTGTTCTGTCAGTTTTCTGGTAACCCATTTCTCTGCTACTTTGGAAATTATGGGCAAGATACTTATTGGTCGATAGTTCTCAGATTTTGTTTTGTCCCCAGCCTTAAAGGTCCCATGACATGCTATTTTATGTATTCTTTAATATAGGTATTAGTGGGCAACTAACACATTATTCAAAGACGTTCCCTAAATTCAGCCGTGGTGCAGAGTTACAGCCACTCCGAGCCAGTCGCACATTGAGCTTCCCCCAAATGCGCTGTTTCGGTGGGCGTGTCAAGGAGGAGGGTGGGGGTGTGGCCCTGAGCAGCTTGCAGCCACCATGCGTTCTGTTTACAGTGGATGTATCGCAATGGCGAGGCGCACACCCTTTAGCCGTGTTCTGTAAATATTCTAGAACACACGGGAGTCCTGGAGCTCTATATCTAAATATTATCATATAGCCTACACAGATATCTATATCATATAATATATATTATCACGGCCAAAAGCTGTGTGAGCCGATATTATGAATCTCAAACGACCGCGTTGGGTTCTCCGACGTTCCTGGTTCTTCAACGTCCACATCAATGTGAATACACACACTGTAACGCAAGTGTTTCTTGTTGGTTCTTTGCCTTGTCTTGTATTTCCACAATGAGACTGTCGTGGGGGTTATCTGAGCCATGGTTGAGAAGGAATTGGGGGAAGGGAACTTTGGTTTGACTCGCTGAAGTACATGAACTGCGACATGCCGCCGGTTGCCGCGAGGCACCATCGCCCGGCAGCGGGCAGCCGGCAGCGCGCGGTTCAGTCGACTTCAGGTTGATGTGAGAGTGGAAGAACCAGAGACGTTGCAGAACCCGACAAAGTCGTTTGTGATTCATAATATCGTCTGGAGGCGCACACAATATGTTATATGATATAGATATCTATGTATTATATGATATTATTTAGATATAGAGCTCCAGGACTGTAACGCAAGTGTTGTACACTTCCTTGTTATTTGGATAACCGTTCTGCTGTTGGTGTGATGGCGCATAACACGAATGAATGAATTGGGGGGAAGGAACTTTGGCTTTGACTCCCTCAAGAACATGAACCACGACATGGAGGAGAAAGGGATTGTTGGTGGCGAATGTCTCCCGCTTGAGCCCCGCTGAGGGACCACCGCCGGAGGCGGAGGTGCATAAGCGCTGCCCGGCAAAGATCCCTTTCTCCTCCTTGTCGTGGTTCATGGTCTTGAGGGAGTCAAAGCCAAAGTTCCTTCCCCCCAATTCATTCTCAACCTTGGCTGAGATAACCCCCAATACGAGTCTCGTTGTAGAAATACCAGAGACGAGAGTCCGACGTGATGCGCCATCACACCAACAGCAGAACGGTTATCCAAATAACAAGGAAGTGTACAACACTTGCGTTACAGTCCTGGAGCTCTATATCTAAATAATATCATATAATACATAGATATCTATATCATATAACATATTGTGTGCGCCTCCAGACGATATTATGAATCACAAACGACTTTGTCGGGTTCTGCGACGTCTCTGGTTCTTCCACTTTCACATCAACCTGAAGTCGACTGAACCGCGCGCTGCCTGCTGCCGGCTGCCCGCTGCCGGGCGATGGTGCCTCGCGGCAACCGGCGGCATGTCGCAGTTCATGTACTTCAGCGAGTCAAACCAAAGTTCCTTTCCCCCAATTCCTTCTCAACCATGGCTCAGATAACCCCCACGACAGTCTCGTTGTGGAAATACAAGACACGTCAAAGAACCGACAAGAAACACTTGCGTTACAGTGTGTGTATTCACACACACACATGTGGCGCTCGCACGGTCGAGTCTCATTGGCGGGCCAACGTCTCTGGGCGGGCCAGGCAGAGTAAGGGGAGGAGCTGAGATTCCTCATGACGTCATGAGCACAGATTTCCAAATCAGCGCGCTTGAGCCTCCGTTTTTTCAAAGGCGAGCAGAACAGCTAGTGCTCGTTTTACACCAAACGCAAGTTTTAGCCACTGGGGGACCATAGGCAGGCTAGGGGAACTCATATTTATGTTAGAAAACCTCATAAATTGAGATTTTCATGTCATGGGACCTTTAAAGACTGGGGCGACCCTAGCAATCTTCCATGTTGATGGTACCGCTCCTTGTTTTATGGATAGATTTACAAGATGTGCAATTGGGTCAGCAACAGCCTCTTTATGGGTTTTCAAAAAGTCACTAGTAAAACCAAATGTATCTCTGGCCTTTGAACTTTTTAGGGATGAGATTATTTGTATTACCTCCAGGACAGATATTTCTTCAATGCTAAACATTGGTTTGCTTGCATCGACAGGATTGTGAGGATTCTGCGAGCAGTTAAAGTGCTTTGTCAGTTCCTCAACTGAGCTAATGAAAAATCTGTTGAGATAATTTACAATGATGTCTAGATTGTTAGTTAGCTTATCATTTACCTGGAGCTGTAGATCACTTAGATAGTTAGACTTGTCCCGTCTCAATAATTGATTTAAATTTTTCCATATTAGCTTTCCATTACCATTTGCCCCTTTTATCGTCTCAATGTAGAACTCAGCTTTCAATTTGCGAGTCATCCTCAGAACTTTGTTTCGTAGTGATGTAAAAATGTGTCTGTCACTTGCAGTTCTTGTTCTTAGAGATTGCTTTAAAGCGTTATCTCTACTTTTCATTAATTTAATAATTTCATTGTTCAACCAGGGCAGATCATTTTTACTTCGCTTGGAATTAACTTTTTTTGTAAAGTGCGTTACAATGTCATTTAATTTTTTAATGAAACTATCTGAGCTGGCCTCTATGTCATTATTTTCTAAAATATTAGACCAATCTACATTTTGGATTTCCTCATTCAGGAATTGTTGCTGGCTTTTGGGTATGAAATAGTATTGTTGACCTCTAGTGGATGCCATTAGGTGCGTCCTCTTAATTTTCCTCAAGTACAGGATAAAATTGTGATCTGATAATCCAGATAATAGATTAAAAGTCTTAGAAATTCTTTCAGGTTTATTAGTAAATATTAGATCAATTGTTGTATGTGACGTATTTGTTATCCTTGTTGGCCCTTTTATAATTTGCGTCAAATTGTACTTGTCTGTATGCTGCTTAATTTTTTTCCTATCTGACTTGATGTCCCAGTTGATATTAAAATCACCAAGAAGGGTGATTTCCTTTTTAGAGCTGCAATGATTTAAAATTGTCTTAAGATGGTCATAAAATACATCCTTTGCTGAAGGAGGTCGATACACGCAAATCACAGTAAAATACATTGCAGAACTAAGTGATATATTAAGACCAATACACTCAACATTAACTTCTTTAGGCCACCTTATTAGTTCACATTTAAACTTGTCTCTGACATAGATTAATATTCCCCCTCCTCGCCCTGTTTCTCTATCTTTTCTAAATACATTATATCCTGGAATACTGATAGCTGCTGTAGATGATGAATGTGTCAACCAACTTTCAGATACACCAAGTATGTCAATATTAGAGTCACTCAATAAATGTTCCATTTGCTCAGTTTTGTTGACAATGCTGCGAATGTTAATATGGCCCAGTAGAATTCCGCTTGGTTTAGATCTTGAGTCCCAAATGGTTTTGGCATTATTAAGGGTTTTAAAGAAAGGCATTTTGTGTTGCTTCTTAATTGCCGGATTTAGCGAATTTAGTTTTTTCTTTGTTGGATGAGTTACTTGAGGTTGTAGCACATTTTGTGAACATGTCCCATATTGTGGTGAGAACTCAGTTAGAGGTGGAGAAAGCCTGGCCTGGTATGATGGAAGCCCAGCTGGTGGAGACCCAGCAGGCACTGGTAGGGACCTGGCCTGGTGTAGTAGAAGCCCAGCTTGCTGTGGTGGGAGCCCAACCTGTTGTGGTGAGAGTCTGGCCTGGTGTAGCTCAGCTGGCAATGGTGGAGGCCCAGCTGGTGGTGGTGGGAGCCTGGCCTGGTGTGGTGGTAGCCCAGCTGGCAGTGGTTTTATTGAAAGTTTAGATTATTGAAAGTTATTTTGAATTATTGATTGTTTTTGTTTATTCATTTTTCATTTTTGCCTCCTGATGGACATTATTGTGCCTGAATAAATTCAGGCCAACGGCCTTACTAACATCGTTCACTCTGCCTCCAATCCTTCCACCGCCGCAAGGCCATCCTGGTAACAGTAATATTGTGATAATATTCATCAGTTATAGTAATATTATAACAGTATTCATCAGTGATAGTAATATTTGAACAGTATTCATCAGTGATAGTAATATTGTTATAGTGTTCATCAGAACTGAAATTATATTTTCAGAATCCCAGCTTAAAGGGACTCTCACCTTTGTTGCATTTGAGAATTACAGCACATTCAAATCATCCCGCCTTCCTCCAATGCCCCACCCCCTAAGCGTTATTTACAAAAACTAAGTACAAAACTAAGCGTTATTTTTTAGAGTACTGCAACGACCTCGCCGGTGACATAATGATGTTTGGTCATTATTAGTTGAAGGTGGTTTTAATGAACCAAAACCAGGTCACTGAAACGCGTAACATTGTAACCAACGGCAGAAAACCGACACAAAACAAACCCCGGTTACCCCGGCAACCCCCAACACGGTCTCACTCGCGTGCAGGCCCCCACCCTCCTGTTCTTCCAAGGCCCTCCCCCAGCGAGAAGCCCCTGACTGCAGCCCGCAGACGGAGCCCACATGGAGGGGGCGGGCACTCAGTCCACATGGAGGGGGCCGGCCCTCCGCCCACATGGAGGGGGCCGGCCCTCCGCCCACATGGAGGGGGCGGGCACTCAGTCCACATGGAGGGGGCGGGCACTCAGTTCACATTGAGGAGGACTGGTCAGCATCAACAGCATTTCTGATCCCCTGAAATTTACCAGAAATTACCAGAAATTAGAGTGTGCCCGCCCGAGCGAGTGATGGCTAAAACATGCAAGTAAGTGAGACTGTCAAAATTCTTAATATATTTAGTAATATTCATGCAATTGTGTATTATGTCTTGTTAACTACTTAATCGTCAATTCCCGCCGGCGGGAAAGTTTTAGTTACACCTAGCATGTTCCCCCCCAACATGCTAGGTCAATTTTCAGCATCATAAGGTTGAGTGATATAGTCATGTCATACACCGTTGGAAAGCTTAGAATCTCAGGAATGTCAACCAATGTCAACCATTCGGTGGAATAAATATGTTTAGTGAATATAGATCAAATATATCCTAGTGTCTTAGGTCAAAATAGCCCCCCTCACCCTCCCCCACCCTTGGTGCATACTTACTTTATCGTCGTTGTGGATATCCTTAGCAATGAGTTGATACTTCATGTTGGGTCTTGAAATGTTCATAAGAGTCCACAGAAATCGAATATCAATATTATTTTAGTCTAATTACATCGTGTATATGCACACGCCATCTTATACAAAGCAGCCGAAAAATAGAAAACCGAAACGCTGCCATGTTTTTTTGTAGAAAACTGCTTTTATGTTTATACTGGTTTTCTTTTACTTTTAGAGACACGTCAGTGTAATTGCGGATGGCGAGAGCCATGAAATACATCTGGACAGCTGCAGCGGTCTTCATCACTGCCCCTTCTGCCAATACAAAGCATCAAAATGTGTTATCGACTATCACATCACATGCCATGCCTCGGTTAAATACAGAGGTATATTTTCTTAATTTCTTCTTATTATTATTATTATTATATATTTGATACCATTTTAAATACACTATTTAAAATATGTCCATTATGAAAGCAGTTATTATTAATTGTATATCTTGTATATTTCTTCTTTCAGAGTTCACAATCATAAAGTGCGGTTTAGATTGCAGGAAGAAGACGCACTTTCATTGTTGTAATTGTGCAATAACAATTATAGACCGAAAACAGATTTTAAAGCACCTGGAATCGCACAACACCCCAGAGGCCCCTCCAGAGAGACATGTGGCCCCCTCCAGTCACCCCAGTGGCCCCTCCAGTGGCCCCCCCAGTGGCCCCCCCAGTGGCCCCTCCAGTGGCCCCCCCAGTGGCCGCTCCAGTGGCCCCTCCATTCACACCAGTGGCCCCTCCAGTGGCCCCTCCATTCACACCAGTGGCCCCTCCATTCACACCAGTGGCCCCTCCAGTGGCCCCCCCAGTGGCCCCTCCATTCACACCAGTGGCCCCTCCAGTGGCCCCCCCAGTGGCCCCTCCATTCACACCAGTGGCCCCTCCATTCACACCAGTGGCCCCTCCATTCACACCAGTGGCCCCTCCATTCACACCAGTGGCCCATCCAGTGGCCCCCCCAGTGGCCCCTCCAGTGGCCCCCCCAGTGGCCCCTCCAGTGGCCCCCCCATTCACACCAGTGGCGGCCCCTCCAGTGGCCCCTCCATTCACACCAGTGGCCCCTCCATTCACACCAGTGGCCCCTCCAGTGGCCCCCCCAGTGGCCCCTCCATTCACACCAGTAGCCCCTCCAGTGGCCCCCCCAGTGGCCCCTCCATTCACACCAGTGGCCCCTCCAGTGGCCCCTCCATCCACACCAGTGGCCCCTCCATTCACACCAGTGGCCCCTCTAGTCACCCCAGCGACCCCTCCAGTTACCCCAGTGGCCCCTGCTGTGAGACAAGTCCCTCCTGTGAGACAAATAGCAAAGGTGACTTGTTCACACTGCAACCTCCAATTAAACCGTAAGAATTACAAGACCCACATACGCCGGAAGCACGTCGATTCTTTTGAGGTTGTCTCGAAAGAAAGACATTTGGCATGTCAGTGCATCGATCCAAAAAATGGTGTGTTTGCGGTTGAAAAGTCGTTTCATGGTCCAGCAACACCCATACACGTGATAAAAAAAACATGGGGACCTACACAGAAAATTGTATGTGAGTTGAACCAATGCCAACTGAATGCAGAATTTGCCGTACGATCCAGGATATTACCCTTTGAATGTCATCATCTAAGGTCACTGTCATACTGCCCACGGTCAGAGAGCAAAGTTCCTGTTTTATCTGAGGAATCCTTGGTTTTGATGGTTCAAAACAAATGGTTTGGAGAGGAGCGGAAAGCAAGCCTCATACAGCGGCAAAAGGAGGCAGATGCTGAAGGTGTGCCCCTGTCTTTGGAACTCACAATTGGTGGACCACCAGCCAAGTATCACATTTCTGTGTACGAGCCCAAGGTGTCCTATTATAGCAGGCTTCAAAGGACCATTGTAGCTTATGACAGCAAAAAAAATAGTTGGCATTGTCCTTGCGCCAAACCAAAACAGGCATGCAAACATAAAGCCATAGGTAAATGGCACCTTTTTCAAACAAAAAGGCACTTGTTTAGGAGGCTGAAGTCCACCGATTCAGAGGGAACCCTACCACCACAACTGACTTCAGAGCAGGACGGCAGTCAGCGGGAAGAGGGAAACTATCCACCAAGGGACAAAGGGGTAGAAAGAATGCTGAAGTACATCGCGGCGAATAAAAAGCTCCCTGCTGAAATACCACAGGCTCTCATACAACAGAGCAGAGATGCCCATGTGTTGAATGGCTATCCAAGGCATTTGATTCCAAAAGAAACCAGATGTACGGAATGTGATTGCATGCTCAGTGACCCTGTACTGATAACCTCTAAAGGGAGGATTCTGTCAGCCAATAGTGTCATTGAAGGTAATTATTTCATTACTTCATGCTTCTCATACCTCAAATCAAATCATGATGCCACATTCAATTCATAGTAAAATAATATTCTCTGCTGATCTGAGAAGGCAAGCATAAGATATTCAACAATTGTGGCATTACATTTTCTTTTAAGGAATATCAACCTACAGGAGAGTATGCCTGGACTGCAACATGGTGTACAGGTACCAGGAGTGGGAGGATGGTGTCCACAATTTTGACGACCATCTGATCCTGTCCCTGCACTTGTGCCTGTCGTTAAGGAATGGAATACAGGTGAAACCACATTACTCTGTATATTTTGTGTTAACTTAAATACATAAACTATGATACAGTAGAAAAGTAGAGCATTCTGTTTATATTGTCCTCATTATGACCTTATACTATCTTGCCATAGTCACCTCACATAATTCATTATATTTTATAATGAATATTATAAAATATAATATTCATTATATTATATCCCATTATAGACACAGCCTATTTTATCAGCAACAAAAGGACAGGATTCACACAATCTATTAAAACTGTAAATAAGTATTGTTTATTGTCACAAGCTGTAGTGTTTTAACCTGGTCATACCAGACCATCGTACTTCATTTCATTTGTACACAAGGTCTGGAATCGCTCAATTGACAAACGTTAACTCACTTGAAGGCGGGTGTCTGTTGAAGTTTCAAACTATTGGATCTGGCCAGTACCACTCTGGATCTGCTAACCAAAACGCATTACGTTTGGTCGTGACATATTTCATGCGCCGGCTTCTGAGCCACTCCCTCTGTTCGCTGATTGGACCGGCAAAAATCTGTCTGGAGAAAACCTACGAATATACCACAGGCCCAGACTGATACTGAAGGGAAATGAAAATTGAGCGGAAGTACGTAGGCGGGCGGTGCCAGGCTAGTAGTGTTTCAGGGCTGACCTAAAATGTGACTCAATAACAAAAGTATCTTAAAATAAAGATGTTTGAATTGTTAAATGATTAATTGCATTTCTCTCCATTTTTCCAGACACACACTGCCGTCAGTAGACTTCTTGACACTTTTGAAGCTACAGAAAAAATGTCCTTCCCGAACAAGGACAGGGTTCTGCAGGCCTATTTACACTTCGAGGCTTTAACTGACCATGAATACATGTATGCATGTATATCCTGTGGATACAATCCATCAGTTATAGTAATGGATCTTCACAAAAAAGGGGTATTTAATAAAATGTTTCACAAAATGTATTCACTCAACGCTTTCACAATAGCGCCTTTCTCCAAATTACTGTCATCTCAACAATATTATAACTATAATGGAGTTAAAATATTGGATTTTTTTCTTTTTGATTTTTTTTTTGGAGCAGCATGCTCCCATGATTTATTTTTTTCATGTTGACACCAACATCATATCTATCTTTTTTTACCAGTCAGTGACATTGAAAGCCCACCAGACAACTATGATGGTCATGTGGACATCGAACAGTTCTGGGATGCTGTGACGAGAGAAATGCTCAGCAGAGGTTTAATTCCATGTAAGTCATGAACAAAGTCAAACCAGCTTTTAAGAATAACAATGTTTTGTCTCTGTTTGAGATTATGTGATATCATTTTCTAAACAAATTGCTTTACGCAACTATTTCAATAGTAGGTGAGAAGAACCCCTTTGTTGTTGCCCCGAGCTACCACCACTGGGCACCATGGATCGGTCCCCAAACCAGATGCTCAGCACATGTCCTGAACACTGAGTTTGAGAAGTTACATACACCCAAACTGGAAAGCACTGAGGCTGATGACCAGCTAATAACTGAAGAGCGCCTGGTTGACAAAGTATTAAACCTGAAGGTAAGTTTGATGTGAAACAACTTAACTAAATATGTGTCTTTTATGTGACACAAAACATAATTTCTCAATAATAAATAATAAAAAACATGCATTTTCCCAACAGGTAGAGGCAGTAAGGGCTCTTTGCAAAGCCTGTGGGTTGGATAACAAGGGCTCAAAGACAGACCTTGTGGTCTGATTACAGCAAAAAATGTCCAATAGGGTTACTTACAACAAAGTCTTTCAGAAGGTGTGGGGGGCTTCTGGTGAGTGAAAGAATATGTGAATCCAATACTTGTTTAATTTAATCTGACAATAATTTTGTTTGTGTAAATTAGTCAATCAGGCATTTTTTCAGAGCGCAAAGATGAATATTGTGAGATTACTAACAAAACACTTCTGTTGTCTTGTAGGTGGCTTGGCTGTCATCACTTGCCCGTGTGGCGTTGTGTACTCTGTAAAATTCAATCTCAGAGCAGAGAGCCCACGTGACTATGTTGATATGCTGCTGTCATGGAAACACTTCCCAAACATTTCAGTCTATGACTACGCGAGGGGATTAGCAGTGCATGCCAACAGAAGACAGCTGGACACGTTTGAACCATTTCAGGGGAGGTTATTGGAGCCAAGTGTGGAGAACATTAAGCAGGCATCAGAGGGCAAGCTTAAAGTTCATATGCCTTGGTTGAAGAACCCCAAGGTGCCAGAAGACAAAAATGGCCACCCACTAACTGGCTCATCGGAGCATTATGCTCTTAGTGATGTCTTCCACCAGAGCAACAGTCAAGATCCAAGTGATGTCCTTAGAAAGATCGGACTCGTGCCTGAGCTTGTTGGTCAAATAAACAGACAGTGTGTAGAACAATTGTTTTCAGGAATGAGGAAAAATAATTATTTCCTCAACATGACCACACCCTCCAACCATATAATTCTACAAAGAAATATTTTACACCATCACAATGTGGCGAGGAACCAGAAAACAAAGGAAGAATTCTGCAAGATTGTTCCTGCAAATACTGAAATGCAATTGGATAGCCATGGCAAAATGATGGGTAATCTATCAAATAAATATAATATAACAATGTTTGGAATTTCAATGTTTCAGTTTCTTTAAAAAACATTTAACATTTAATTCAACAGTCCTTCCCCCACAACCTGTACTGTGCACCATGTCATCAAGCCGCAGTAATAACAGTGAGGAGCTACAAACGTGTAAGTCAGATGCTCCTTCAAATTATATTTGGTCCAATGTGGACTTTGTCATAATTATGAAAATCTTTTTGGGTGGTCTTTCCTCTAGCTACTGATGACAGTGAGCTGGATGACTTCACTAGTCTTCAGAAAATAACACCGAGCAGAGCATGCTGGGGACAGGAGCTTCTGGACATACAGACACAGCAGGTGAATTGAACTACAAAGACATTGTACCTATCTGTAAAGTGTACTTAATAATAACATATATTGTATTTCCTTCCCTAGTTAGAGGACATCATCGATAAAAACAGAAGTCCAACCGAGCACATTGCATATGTGAACAACTTAGTCCTCAGTCGATCCGATTTTTGGAGCATAGGTTTGGGATCAGAAGTGAATGGGATGGTAAAAATACAGAACACAATGTTTTGAAACTTTTAAAGGTTATCTATTTCATCCATGTTTGTTAATTTATTTACAGTGTCTTAATTCATTTGTGCATGCTTTTTTTTGCCAGATCCTGAGCAGTTGTCTGAAAGTTATTGAGAAGGTTGTAAAACTCTTCTTATATATGTAAACCAAATAGAATAAATAATCACAATGGATTGTTACTATAACAGATTGTTGAAATTTGTCTGTTACAGAAAGTAGCAAGTATGTTTGCTGCAAGCAGTCATGTTGTCGCTACTTGGAGTCCCCCATTATCGTTGAACCCCATGCTTCATTTGCCGGTATTTTTTATATTATTCATCCTTTTGTTATTGCGTGTTTTGTATCAGACATGCACTCATATTATACACGGGTCTATTGTTTCCCTTTGCTAGGCAAATGCAACTAGTCTGCAGTGGATAGTTCTTCCGGTCTGGTTACCTGGACACTGGAACCTTTGTGTAAGAACATTCAGTTTTGCCTTCACTTTTGTTTTGTGCCCATAAGACTAGGTTTAATTTAAGTTAATTTATGATCATGGCCTTCACAAGAAGTGAAATGTATCATAGCTTTGTTTTATTAATCACTGAATCACTTGAAAATCCAACAACTTTAATGACATAGCTTTGAAGGTTGTACGTTTATGTGTCTGTTTATATCTGAACACATAACATTGACAGATCCTCAAGCCACAAGCTAGGGAGATTTTCTTCCTAGATCCCCTCTGTGGCACTGGGTGGAGAGATCAAAGTCGCACCATACCATTCAGGTTTTCAGATCGCCAATTTTACAATTCTGGATAGTGGTAGTTCTGTTCAGACCACTTATCGATTTTTTATTTTTAAATTGTGGCTCTGTTTTACATAAACTAAAATTGTAGATACTGTACATAATTTCCAATTGGATGCGTGAAACCGAGGCATAGTTGCAACTTATCAGTGGGGCTGTTCTGACCCTATTTTTTTTTATTACAGCCTGGTGGCTTATCCTGTTACAACTGTGTTCTAAGCTTTTATGCATGTTTAGGAGGGTTAAGAATAGCAGAAGTATTGTACTGTTAAATTGACTTTCCTGTATACTGTGTTCACAGAAACTTGGCTCAGATCTTAGCCCCTGGGCCTTGGAAGACTCTTACTGTGGATGATCTTCAGGTTTTTTATTTTTTATTATTATTTCAGAAATAAACCATCTGATTCTACCTTCTACTAAAACATTTTTACTCTCCACACTACAGGGTGCACCCAGGCAAGGTTTTTCCAACAACTGTGGGGTGTTTGTGTTGATGGTAAGGAAATGGCTATTCAGTATATTATGAATATGTCATATTGGGGCAACTGGGGTGGTATTTCTTCTCTTTTCAAAAAGAGTTGTTTTTATTTTTATTAACATAAATATAAACCACTTCTCTTAATTTACAGTACGCAATGTACATTGTCATGGATGGAAGGTGGGACTTTGCTGAGGTATGTTTACATAAGTGTATCATCACTAGTGGAGGCAAGGTTTTTTTGATTTGTATTTGTTAACCCATTTGAATATTGTTTCTTTTGTCAGTCAAACATGAAGCAAATACGGCGATGGTGGTGCCTGGTTCTTTTGAAGAACTTCCCCATGCCGTAAGTGTCTTAAATTGGGTTTAACGTTTCCTTTACAGTTCTGAAATAATTTGCTTCACTGTAACAAACTTGCCAAAATGTATTGAAATATTGAAAATATGTAATGTATGCCATTTACTCACCAAGGTCTGCAGAGGAGCTTTCAGGAAGCAGGAAGAGAAGACGGGAGGGAATAAAGCTATTGGTACGTACGTGTCATATACTGTAATGTGTGATGTTGTCTTAGAGCAATTGTGAAAGACTATAGTCTTACCACCCTCCCACCACTAATACATTTCAGGATAAAGATCTCTGCACAAAAAGGGCTAGAGTTGCTCCAACAGCATCCAGCTCTGAAGGATCAGGTAATGTATAGACTGTTAATCCAGGTGAATCCATGTAGGCCTACACATATTCAGAGTATTTGTGTTACGAGGCAAGACGGGGTGAACCCAAACGCACGGCACAAATGACGACAGGAAGAGGTTGGTAGCAATTAACCAGTTTATTGCTACACAGAGCAGAGGAGAATGTCTGTGGCGATCCGGAGATGGTTGGTCGGGTGGATTGCCGGACAGGTAGTCACCCTCGACGGTTCGGAGGAACTGGTATTCCTGCAGGAGAGGAGAGTCGAGTGGTGAACGAGAACAACGAGAATACTAGGAAAAGGCTAGAGAGGTCGGAGGATAACTTAACTAGGTAAGTGTAGTTGACGATCTGGCGACGAAAGGTTGAATGACTGGGGAAGATATACAGGTGGGCGTGATTGGTGATGATGGTCAGGTGCGGGTGATCACCGTGGCTGGGTTGGGGAGTTCAGCAGGGCCTACTTTTATTATTCCATTGTATTAGCCTACTCAACATTACTGACAACAATCTGTTTTATTTCAAGACAAAACTGAAGACCAGGAACTGGAACCTGGGAACCTGGTATGTAATATGTGTGTAATGCTGGAGGTTGTATGTATAGCCAGATGAAATAGTCTGATAACTAGTCGAATAGTGTTTTTTATCGCTGAAAACTCATCAGTAGTAGTAGCCTTTGTTTGCATACCATGTTGTGGTTTTGGGAGAGTAGGGTGTCAAGTACAGACACGAATAATTTTTATTTTTTCTTCAAGGAAGAGGATGTTGTCCTGAAGGACACAATTCAGGCAGCAGCATGGTGCCAGGTACAGTCCTTCAAGGACAGCGTCTCTCTCCCAGAGGTCCTTGGGATGGAAGGTTGGGAGCAGAGGGCAGCATCAGTACAGCGCAAATCCCATGACGGCGGGGATGAGGAAGAAGCATGGCAACCATTCCGATTCTCATTCCAATTACAAACTGACTATGAACTCTTCTGTGTGTAGATGATGGACAGGAGAAACCTGAAGGTGTTTGCCTCTTTTGAGTCAAACACCTCTCCCCCTCCCCCCTCCCCGTGACGCCTGCGCCACACGACTCCAGTAGTCTGATGATGCAGCATAATGGTGGCGCTTGGCAGCTATGGCGGCGGTGACGGCGATGTCGGGCGACGAAGCGAGAGTGGCGTCCACCTCACTGAGGAAGGCGTCAGTGTGTTCCCCCCCCCCCCCCCCGTTGAGACTTTGTTTGTTATTTTTTTATCGTTTTGCTGAATAAAAAGACTGTTGTTAGTGCTCCTGTGATTGGTGTAACTTAATGTGCTTCACACATGTAGCTTTTCATTATGTCTATTGAGGTACATTTTTTGCCCTTAGATGTGGTCACTTCGTTATTCCTCACATTACATCTTTTAAGGTCATACCTTTGGGTCCCAGTCTTCATAGTTCCCCAAATCTTATTTTGGCTCTTACTGGGCCTGTGACTCTCACAGACAGACGGGTACAGGAGTTCGCACACGTTGCATTGTTTACAGGCAAGGGTGGATTACCGCACGGGCACACCGGGCACATGCCCAGGGGCCCAAGGGCGGTGGGGGGCCCTAAGCCGGAGCTTCTGTGTGAAGTCGCTGTTAGTAACTTTTAATGTTGCATTATCGAAGCAATCAGTAGAGAAATACAAAAATTCAAGCGAAAACAGCAATAGTAGGCCTATTAATACTGAGTAAAAAAAAAAAAGATCACTAGGGGGCACTATTTCAGTTAGTGAACGGGTTCACGAACAATGCACTGTGATTTAAACATGGAGCAACGGCGAACGGTTGTAACGTGAACTCTTAAGTGGAACCTTAACCTTCATAGGGTGTTCGTTTGTTTGTCACACAGGAGGTGCTGCTGGGTCTGGTGGACCCATTGCCTTTTAATTCAACATAATCAAGCTTTTTTTTTTTAATACTCACCAGATGGTTACTTCATCCCAATTGCAAGTAATATAAACAACACATATGTTAAATTTGTTCACTTTACCTTTGTTAAATCACATTTATGAATAGAGGTGCCACTCGTTTTTGTTTATTTTTGTATTAAAATGCAACAAAATAAGGAAATGCCTCATAAAACAGGCATAACTTGGAAATAATCAACATTCGAAATTGAAACATACTCAATAACATCTGTCTGAACAACACATTAAAGCCTTTGAACTCGGCCATTATACGTATATCAGACTATACCACACATGAGGGGCAGAGTCTCACTGTGTGTGTATTGCATATGTATTTTTTGCACTGGTTCCATGCATATTGTGTTTTTCTGTCCATCATGGGTCCACACACTTCACAGCGTTTTGGCTGACGGGCTGGTCCTACATATGGCTGCTTGCGGGTTGTTCCTGGGGCTGGCTGCTTGCGGGCTGGTCATGGGGCTGGCTGCTCGCGGGATGGTCCTGGGGCTGGCTGCTTGCGGGCTGGTCCTGCCTGCTGAAGGGCTAGTCCTGAGGCTCTTTTACGTTTCGGAGCTGGCTGATGCTCATCCTCCTCTTCAAACTCGGTGTCAGACTCTGAAATGTTATCCTCACTTTCCGAAACTATTTCCTCTGCATCACCATCTAAACCCTCTGTCTCTTCAAATATCAACTGTAAGGCAGTCTGAACAGAGAATCGCTTTGCCATCTTGATCAGTTGTGGTATGGAACCACGCTGACAGAGCTTTTTTATAGTGTCAGGTCCCCAAGCTTGGTTCCCGCAAGACAGAGGGTGAAATGTGTGGGAATATGGGTGTAGATAGTGTTGGGTGCTCCAATTTTGCAACCTTGTGCGGGAACAGTGGGTGCACACTGTGGGTGCTCACACCAAGGGCCCATTCACCTGCTTCACCTCTCTCTCTCTCTCACACACACACACACACACACACACACACACACACACACACACACACACACACACACACACACACACACACACACACACACACACACACACACACACACAGAGGAAGAAGGGAAAATGAGGGTGCACAGAACCTATGATTTCCACACTTAAAACTAGCTCCGGGTCCACTGGACCCAAACACCCTGTGTGTAATATAAATGTGATGGGGGGGTATACAGGGGGGGGGGTCATTGAAATTTTTTTCTGATTTATGTTCCTCAAAGAAAATGAGCCAAAGCCAATGAATCTTAGTTCAAAAAAATAATTATTTGTATCACTTTTATAAAGCTAAAAACTGAAAACGGGTCCCGAACACCTTATAAGGGTTAATAGGTCCATGAGTGGAACAGCTAAGCGGAAAAAAAAATAAACAAGAGAAAATGTATTTGCAAGTCGTTTAGGCTATGCTTAACTTTATAATAGTTCCATGGTACGCAGCAAGAAAGATACCCAGTCACAATACTCCCGTACCATCTGTTTGTATAATTTAATTAACAGCATGGGCTCCCGCTAGCTTAACATAGTATTACCGTTTACTCTTGCATTAACAAGAGCAGCGGAAATCTGCTCAATCGTCAATGTGGTCGGAGTGCCCGCCCCCTCCATGTGGACTGAGTGCCGGCCCCCTCCATGTGGACTGAGTGCCCGCCCCCTCCATGTGGGCTCCGTCTGCGGGCTGCAGTCAGGGGTACTTGCCCCCAGCTGACCTAATGATTCGCCCCCACGCTGATTGACAAGAAGAACATTACAATACATGCACATAGAACAACTGGCATAGCGGACAACGAAATATAATGTAACACATAACACACAAACTATTTAACTGTCCCAGGGTCGCTACAGTACAAAAGTTCTAGACTCCCATGGGTTATGTTTAGACTCCCATGGGTTATGTTTAGACTCCCAGGGGTCATAATATCTACCAGGGGTCTAGTAAACAAGAAATTTAGCAGGTGGCTCACTGTAATTTTATGGGCTTCGTGTGATACCGTTTTGAGGCCCCATGGTGAAGGACAGTGGTCCCACTGAGTATAAGAAAGGTGTATGAGCATTACAAACAGAGTAGCGGGACAACGTAGCGTCTGAGGCCGAAATGGGTCCCCTAATCGGACTGAATGGTGCGGTTGGGTGCCAACGGTCTGGAGGTCTTCCTGTGGCTCCAGAGTAGCGGGACAACGTCGCGTCTGAGTCCGAAATGGGTCCCGTAATCGGACTGAGTGGTGCGGTTGGGTGCCAACGGTCTGGAGGTCTTCCTGTAGCTCCAGAGTAGCGGGACAACGTCGCGTCTGAGTCCGAAATGGGTCCCGTAATCGGACTGAGTGGTGCGGTTGGGTGCCAACGGTCTGGAGGTCTTCCCGGAGCTCCAGAGTAGCGGGACAACTTCGCGTCTGAGTCCGAAACGGGTCCCCTAATCGGACTGAGTGGTGCGGTTGGTTGCCAACGGTCTGGAGGTCCTGAGAATCATCCAGGGGAGTGGGACCACTTGGCTTCTGAGGCCGAATCGGGTCTCCTTGTCGGACTGAATGGTGCAGTTGGTGGCCAACAGTCTGGAGGTCTTCCTGAGGCTCCAGAGGAGGGTAACTCTGTGAGTCTGAGTCCGAGATGAGTCCCCTAATCGGACTGAATGGTGCAGTTTCAGTACGCAGTGGACCACTTTGGTCTGCCATCGTCAGTCGCTACGGTCGCTACTCGCTACTGTCTGCCGTGGAATCAAAACAAACCCTCTAGTTGAGGACACGCCTTGATGACGCGGGCCCGAATGCGCCACAAGAAGCAGACGGAAAACATTATATATCCATGCAGCAAACAGACAGGTCTGTCGGCCAATAAGGTCATTCGGTCCGAAGAATTTTATTGGTTGAAGTTTTCACTAAATATTATGAGAGTAAAATAATTGTTTGTTTTTACTCCTGGTGGGTCTGTCTTGAATATTAGAGTGTTATTACCTTATTATTACCAATTTAACCTTATCCAAAAAAAGTGTAAAAATGCAACAAAGGTGAGTCCCTTTAACAGTTTAATTTAATACCGGCTTGTATTTCCAGTTGGTCTCATCGACGTTGAGGCTAGAGTGTGAGGTCGTTCTAGATGGCGCTCTATTCCGAGGTGGCTATCACTAAAGCTAACATGAAGCTAAAGGCGTTGTGTACGTTTGGTGTAATGAGCTCACAGGAGTCCCAGCGTTCTGCTCTCAGCGCTTTATTAAAACATTCCTGGACACGACGCTCTGTGATCATGAGTAATGTGATGATGAGAGTTGATCAGGAGCCAGTCCTCTGGCCGGGTCACATGGGGCTCCAGATGGGAGGTCAGAGGTCGGAGTGAATAATGTGCGTGGTAGGTGTAATGCAGGTGTAATGAATGTGTACTTATTGTATTATGAATAACGAATGTGTAGTGTATGATGAATGTGTAATAGGTGTATTATGAATAATGAATGTGTAGTGTATGATGAATGTGTCATAGGTGTATTATGAATAATGAATGTATAATGGGAGTATGATGAATGTGTAATAGGTGTGTTATGAATAATGAATGTGTAGTGGCTGTATGATGAATGTGTTATAGGTGTAGGGTGAATGTGATATGGATAGTAAGTGATAAAAGTGTAATGGAGGGTAAATGATGAATGTATGTAAAGTGTAAGATGGACGTATAGAGTGGGTGTAGTAGATGTGTAATAGGTGATGGGTGTATGCTGGTTGTGGTGAATGTGTGTTATGGTTCAGGATTTTTCCTTCAGGCCTGTGGGTGTGAGTGTATGTAACCGGGTCATCCTTTGGTATTCTATGTGTTTGCGTTGTTGGGTGGTCCATCTGGGGTCTGATTCTAATCCAGCGATGGTGAGGTGGGTGACGGGTTGTTGTGTGAAATGTTGAACCAGAGTGGTTTGTAGGGGCTGGTGTTTGATGTCGCAGAGTTTCTGTTTCAGTCGGATGATCATGCTATGTTTCGTTTCTCCAATGGAGTGTTTGTGGCGGTGTGTGCATGTGATGATGTAGACCAGGCCTATTCAACTAGCGGCCCGTGGGCCAAATGCGGCCCCTCTTAATTTTTTTCTGGCCTGCAAGAGGTTGCATGCAAAAAAAAATAAAAATAAAGGAGAAACATTGTTGCAGTCAGGTCCTGGTGTAGACCACCAGGACCTGACTGGAAGAGACATACACATCGAAGTGGTCCAGAGCAGAAATAAGGGCCAAGGCCTCTTTCTCGATGGTAGAGTAATGCTTCTGATGAATGTCAAATTTTCTCGAAAAATAACAAACGGGATGTTCAACACCTGATGAGTCGTCCTAAAGTAGGGCAGCACCTACCCCAGCATCACTAGCATCGACAGCCAGTTTAAATGGCTTGTTAAAGTCAGGGGCAGCCAGGACTGGGGCACTGACCAACAGGGCCTTCAGGTTCTCAAATGCCAACTGACACATCTCTGTCCAAACAAAGTGGACCTTTGGGCTAAGTAAGCTAGTCAAGGGGGCAGCCGCAGTAGCAAAATTCTTACAAAAACTTCGGTAGTAGCCTGCCATGCCAAGAAACCGTTTCAGCTCGACCCGAGAAGTAGGAACGCCAAAGCAGCAGATGGCCTCTACTTTAGCGCCGATCTCAATGTCATAATGACTGGCAAGACTAAGGAGCTGTTCTTTAGTGAGCTGACCAAGCAACTCCTCCGAGGGTGCACTAATAAAGTCATCTATAGCCGCCATACTAGACAACTTCAATCACCAAGCAAAAATAACCAAATACACCAATCACTGCTGAGCACAGTGAGCAAGCCTCCGAGTGCAAATGATCAACTAAGCAAGCCCCCTGGTATCTGCCTAACTTTAACTAACCTCAGCCATGTTAACCTCAGCCATGTGGCCAAGGCCCTGAAATGCTCGCCCCCACCAGAGAACACGTCTCCACCCAGGATTACCTCGAAAATAAAGAAGGCAAAATAACAAATAGTGTACCGATGGAAAGACAGATTGCTCCGCCCAGCTGGTACACTCCCTAACTAACCAGGGGGGATCACTCACAACTTAAAATCATAGCACTCAGATTCAATACTCACCATACTCACCATGAAAAAAAAAAAACTGCTCATAGCCACACTGCCAAACACCACCAAAACATACCAGGTTACTCTGTCTAGGGGAAAATTAGAAATATTTAACTCTGCAAAACTGATCCAGATTGATCCTGGACGAGCCCCCAATATGTTACGACCCGGCTCGAGGGGAGTAACATATAGTCGACAAACAAGGATTAGGTATAAGAAAAACCGGGTTTATTGGCACTAAAGGTTACACAGACTGGTGAATGGGAACCGTGCTGCTGGCCCTGGCTAGAGACAGAGCCGATAAAGCCTCCCAGGCTTTATAGGCAACAGCAGGTGCCAGGTAACGAGGAGGAGGAGGGGCTGAAGGAGGAGCTCCAGGAGAACTGCAAAAGAATGGAGCAGAACTGCACATAACAGGGACCCCTCTTCTGGGTTCATTCTCCAGGTTCCCTGATATAAGAGGGGGTTTCCTTGCCCTTTGGGGGGCTAGGGTCAGGGGGCGTCCTTTAAGAAGCGGCCTGTGAAGCCCTTCAGATCTCTGGTACAGGGCGTTCTAAACTGTTTGACCTGATGGGGATGTGGTGTTTCAAGGCTGCTCAGACGGCCGGGGAGTTTCCCCCACAGAGCCATCCCCCCAAATACAGACATGTTGCCATGGCTGACAATATATTGTGAAATACACTCAATAATTATTCTGACGACATGGAAAAAAAACACAAGATTACGCACACACACACACACACACACACACACACACACAGACACACACACACACACACACACACAGACCACAGATAACAAGGGGTTATCAAAGGGTTTAGCGTCCTGTAGCGCTACGTATCAGGAGACGCAACGGTTCAAAGGAGGAAATGAAGATCTCAAGGTAAATACGTTTCTTCATTACTATTACCATATAAGCCTGCAAGTCTGCAAGTATCCATCACAGCTTGCACAACAGCAAAGATGTCTGTTTGTGTGTGTGTTTGTGTGCGTGTGTGTGTCAACATTAACTTTTTTATAAGGCCTTTTCCCTCGGATAAGTACATTAACCTTTCTCTTGTCAAAGCACAAAAGTCACTTTTACGAGTAAAAATGTGTCATCTTGCAATTCAGAAAATGTTCGTGTTGTTTGCGAACGGAGAATGCGGAATTCAAAAGAACCAACAGTTGCAATCATTCACACCATGTCAACCACATCACTAAAACAGCCATATCCCTCCTCTCAATCACACCACCTCTGAGCAATGTTTAAATCCTCACTTCTTCTCAATAGACTTTCCATCTTTAAACTGTTCAGGAAGTCCCATAGACCAGTCACCCTTCATGGAGACACAGCTGGGTCCAGGGGAGTCTGCTCTCTCCTGCTGCTCTGGGCTTCACCACAACACAGCTGTTACTCAGACTAATGATGAAGTCATGATATACATCCTAACAGTGTCACAAACATAGAAACGTTTTGGTAAGACTTTACAATAAGGTACGTAAAAACGTGGGTAGTTACTGAGGAAGGAATGAGGAACGAATGAGGAACGACCAGGGCCCTAACTGGGGCCCTAACGGCGCCCTAAGTGACGGTTACTCAGTAACTACTGAGGAGTTACTGGCAAACAGACTAGGGGATACTGTATTCGTTACTGAGTAACGAATGATGAACAACTGGGGCCCTAACTAGGCCCATAAGTGACAGTTATTCAGTAACTACTGAGGAGTTATGAATCATTCTTTACTTATTCGTTCCACAGTAACTACCCAATTTTTTGCGTACCTTGTTTTAAAGTGTTACCCACACACACACACACGCACACACGCAGGCACACACACACACACACACACACACTCACACACACACACACACACACACACACACACACACACACACACACACACACAGGAGTCAATGATTGAAGTTCAACATAAACGTGGTTTGCGTGGATGTTAATTCCCTGTGAGCAGAAGAGATAGGCTTCACAGAAATGATACGAATCAGAGTTAACATCAAGTACTGGAACAACCCGTACTGCTTTTAGACCATACACACAATGTCTCTCTCTCTCACCCTCACTCACTCAATGACAAAGTTGTGATAGAAAAGTTGAAAAGCTGTCTGCTATATGTTTTATCTTTATATTAAATTTAAAAAAATATCTTGTGGTTTACTTAGAAAGGAGTCAGCTGAGGTGGTTCGGGCATCTGGTAAGGATGCCCACTGGGCGCCTTCCTTGGGAGGTGTTTCAGGCACGTCCAGTGGGGAGGAGACCTCGGGGAAGACCCAGGACTAGGTGGAGAGATTATATCTCAACACTGGCCTGGGAACGCCTCGGGATCCCCCCGTCAGAGCTGGTCAATGTGGCCCGGGAAAGGGAAGTCTGGGGCCCCCTGCTTGAGCTGCTCCCCCCGCGACCCGACCCCGGATAAGCGGTCGAAAATGAGATGAGATGAGATATTACAAATATTGTTTCGATATTTCATGTGAGTAATAAGCTCATCATATCTGTATAGATGATATATGATATGTTTATGTAGTTTAAATAATGAGGGGGTAAATGCACTTTATACATTTGTCCTTGTTTCAATGCTTTGATTGGGAGAGCCACTCACCCACACATGGGATTTCCATTCAACTTTAACTTTAATTATCTTTAACAAAATGTGTTCTATTGCTTAGAAAATACACAGCACATGATTCCAATATATTTTTGTCTTTCTATGTTAATCTTTGAAGAAGAGAGAGCGATCACAAAAAGAGTCTGAACGAGAATAAAAAGAAGAAGAGCGCAGGAGAACAGTAATCGTGATGATGATGATGATGATGATGATGATGATGATGATGAAGAATGGTTCAACAGCTCATCATTTCTTTTTCTCCCTCAGATGCCTGTGACCTCACTCTGGACCCCAAAACGGCCTACAGAGGACTCTCTCTGTCTGAGGACAACAGGAACGTGACATGGTTTAGAGAGGACCAGTCATATCCGGATCACCCAGACAGATTTGAATACTGGCGCCAGGTGTTGGGTAGAGAGGCTCTGACTGGCCGCTGTTACTGGGAGGTAGAGTGGGAAGGATGGGTTGGTATAGGAGTGACATACAGAGGAATGACAAGGAGAGGAGGGGCAGATGACAGCAGGCTTGGAGCGAACAACAAGTCCTGGGTTCTTTATTGTTCTGATGATGGTTACTCTGCCCGGTACAATGGTATAGTGACAGCCCTCCCTCTCCGCCCCGCTGGCTCCACCAGAGTAGGAGTGTATCTGGACCGGCCTGCTGGCTCTCTGTCCTTCTACAGAGTGTCCCCAGGTGGAGGAGGGTCCTCAGACACACTGACACTCCTCCACACCTTCTGGTCCCCCTTCACCCAGGAGGACCTCCTCCCGGGGGTTAGGGTAGGGTGGTGGTGGCCGACCCCAGGGGGGCCCCTAGTGGGGGCGTCAGCGTCTCTGTTTCGGTTGTAGAAAAAAAACAGACGGGTGAGGGGGAGCAGGAGCCTCCCGGGGTTCCGGGGGGGCAGCGTCTCTGTGATAGGGGGGTCCTCAGGGGGGGGGCGAGGGGGGGGGGGGGGGGGGGGGGGGCGATGGTGGGGGTCCTCAGCGACTCTGTGATGCCTCAGCGGTAGGGTGGGGGTCCTCAGGGGGGGCGTCTCTGTGTCGGTACGAGGGCTGGGGACCAGCATCTCTGATCCTAATCCTCCCTCAGCGGGGGGATTAGGGTGTGGGGGGGGGGCGTCCTCAGTGGGGGCCTCAGTGTGGTGTGCGCGCCCGTACATACACACACAAACACATATACACGCACACACACACACACACACACTTGCACTAGTTAGAGGATGAGAGTCTCTCTTTCTCTCTCTCTCTCCCTCTCTTTTCTTTCTCTCTCACTGTGTGTGTGTGTGTGTGTGTGTCTCTCTCTCTCTCTCTCTCTCTCTCTCTCTCTCTCTCTCTCTCTCTCTCTCTCTCTCTCTCTCTCTCTCTCTCTCTCTCTCTGGTATAGCATGATAAACCATAAAAGGACTTTTAAGATCTCCCATAGTTAGATAAGCACAATTATTATTTGAAATGTATAGAAAATACCTATTGATGGTTAATTAATCGTTGTATATTTTCAGACGTCACCAGTTTTGGTCTTAAGGGCTCTGATATCATTTTTGTCATAATCTTGATTTAAAGCAGATTTTATGTTTTATTCAAAAAACCTTATGCTGGATATTGATTTTTCGTGTTCTGATGGGAAGCAAGTTCAGTTATTAAAGATACGTGCTCACCTGTTGATGATTTGTAAAGTCTGCTTCTTCTATTGTTTTAGCCCGTAATTGTGTGTTACGAGTGTTACGAGACCCCACACAACACCCAGGCGCCGCCTGGGTGTTGTGTGTTCTGCGGGGGTCGGGGGTGGCGTGGATGGCGTTGTGCGCGTGTCTGAGGTCACGTGGGTTGTGCGTCTGCTCTCGGTGGCTGCTCTTCTCCTGCATTGCCCCTCCCTCTCCGGAACCCTCCACGTTCCCCTCCGAATCGCCGTCTTTCCGATAAACGTCCGCCTTTTCTCCGACGTTTGCGTCTGTCGGACCGTGTTCGCCGTCGTGACGCCGTTCCGACCGGTTTTACCGCGGACCTTGGCCAGGATGTCCGCCCATTTCCGCGGGTCGATCTTGTTGCTCGCCACGTTGACCCTCCGGCGCACGTCCGCCGCGGGCTTCCTAGCGTCGACGCGAGGCTGGACGGGTTTCCATGGCACCGCCGGCCTCCTCCACGTCGCCCTGAACGGATGTCCCGCCCTCCTCCCCGTGATGGGACCCCTGCGTCTACTGACGTCCGGTTTGATCAACGTCCCGCCTTGATCGTACCCAGATCCGTCCACCGACTCCTCGGTCCGCACCTTAACCCTCGTCCGGAGTCCGGACGCCGACTGCGGCGACTTTGCCGACTTCCTCTGCGTCGTTCTCTTCGTCCCGGTCCTGGGTGTCTGGTTACGTTGACCTCCATGGCGAGCGTTTCCACGCCGTGTCGGTTGACGGCGACACACTTGTAACAGCCGCAGTCCGACGGCAGCCCCTGCGGTACTCCCAGAGAGCCCTGGGAGAACACGCCCTGGAGGTGTTGGCCGCGTGACTGACGATGTGGCGCCCGGGGAGGATCCAGTGGATCTCTGCATCCGGGGCGGCGGTGGACTCGCACGGGGGGCGATGGGCTCGGAGGGACGTTTGTGAGCATGATTGTACATTGAAGAACAGATTCATTGATCGGTATCGACACTGAAACTACTTATATAATACTGGTACACTGCCACACACTTATTGTACATTGTACGCACTTATTGTACGTTGTATGTCCTGGAACTTAATGTATGCACTTATTGTGTGTTTGTACTCACTATATTCAGAGTGTGTGTGTGTGTGTGTGTGTGTGTGTGTGTGTGTGTGTGTGTGTGTGTGTGTGTGTGTGTGTGTGTGTGTGTGTGTGTGTGTGTGTGTGTGTGTGTGTGTGTGTGTGTGAGTGAGTGTAACCCTCTAGGGCAGTAGAGTACCCAGATATGGACTAGTGACTAGGTTTGTATGAAGGGAAATAATAAAGTGCCAACACAATGATTAACTGGAGTCACAGTCACAGAAAAAAATTAAATAGATTCTCAGTGCAATCAAGAATAATCAACAATTTTCACAGTTTAGACCATAACATTAGGTAAGAAACAACTTTCTTTAAATACCATTAAATGTCAAACAAATGTCCATAAGAACAAATAAAAATAAGAAAATAAATTCCTTGGAAATGTTTAGTTTTCTTAAAGTTCAGTCTTAGTTTCCTTTAGTTTCCTTGGCTCGGTCACTTCAGCATGCATTTATAAAAAGGGGAATGTCAAGTCAGAGTCAGAAGTAAAAAAGTCAAGGGGTCGTGTGTGGCGCCTCAGAGCGCTTTCACCGTACATCAAGTTCATCAAGTGAAGAAGGTAAAGGAAGAACAGTCTCTTCCCCGGCACATCTCGGTCCACTCCTTTGGGTAAGGAGGTATGTTCACTAGCTCGCCACCCCTTCGTCGAGGGGAATTCCATCCAGATTCTCCAGAGTTTCCAAGGGTTCAAAAAACCTAGCCTACATGAAAACAGGTTATTACTTCACGGGTCTTGAAATAACACTCTTCATGGCCATATTGGATATCATCAAAATCCTCAACATACTGTTGAAAGGTGGCTTGAAAGGACTGATAACTCAGTGTCTCTGTGACAGTTATACTATCTCTTTGGGCCCTATCTTGCATCCGGCGCAAGTGAATGGTAAATTAGGGATTGATCATGCGCCGCCAGGGGCGGTTCGGCGGAAGGAGGAGGCGTGTTCTGGCGCAAACGGTATTTTGCCGTCTCTGAATACCATTGCGCTACTGACCAGGAAATACCTGATTTAAAGTCAGTGGCGCGTTGTTCAGACGCTATTTTAAGGGCGCATGCATACATGCGCATGCGATGCATACGGATTGCTTGTGCACCTCGCGCATACACTTTGCTTCTCTCATCTACCTAGCCGCACATTCTTGGTAAATTATTGGGAAAGAACAGCTGATGCAGCGGTAATAAGTTGTACTTTTAAATCAATGCATCTGCAAACACCGTACAGCAAACACATATTTTCTTGACACAGACATCGTGTAGGCCTACATGCCCATAACTTTTAGGATTGATGAGTAGGCCTATTTGATCGTGAAAAGCATTGTTTTACCGCGAGTGAGTGTTAAAAAGAATGAATGAATGCGGGCGCGCGTGTGTGCTCTGTAAGGCGCCCAGTTTCCAACCTCGAAATTTCACTTCATTTAAATTTAATTTGCATGGTATTTCTTATCCTTACCAGATGCCCGAACCACCTAAGCTGACTCCTTTCTAAGTAAAGGAGCAGCGGCTCTAATCCGAGTTCCTCACGGATGGCTGAGCTTCTCACCCTATCCGTAAGGGAGACGCCAGCCACCCTTCTGAGAAAACTCATCTCGGCCGCTTGTACCCGCAATCTCGTCCTTTCGGTCATCACCCAACCCTCATGACCATAGGTGAGGATAGGAACGAAGATCGACCGGTAGATCGAGAGCTTTGCCTTGCGGCTCAGCTCTCTTTTCGTAACAACGGTGCGGTAAAGCGAACGCAATACCGCCCCCGCTGCTCCGATTCTCCGGCCAATCTCACGCTCCATAGTTCCCTCACTCGCGAACAAGACCCCGAGGTACTTGAACTCCTTCACTTGGGCAAACTAAACACGTAACACATAATACAATCAATGGCAATGTCTATTACCGCGGGGACACATGCATATTAGGATAGCATACAATACTGATAAGAAACAATGTTTATAATGTATTGCGTATATCATTAAATAGAACCACAGTTACCGCATATCATATGTTATAGCCTATCATACGTTTTCTTTGCCGAAATTTATTTGAGGACTCAGTATATTCCATGTGTGAATTAGGCCATATTATTTGGCAATAAACTAAGCCATTTGCAGTTTGAAATTCTCGGAGACTGCAGACGCGCTGTCAAAATATCAACTTGTCCGATTCAAATGCGCTCATGGCTCTTAAAGGGGATGGGAGCTGGCACTCTCATTGGTTTGTGGCACGTTACGCCCAAACCACACCTACGGGTAATTAGGCTGCTTCAGACCAACCCTTTTGACACTTGCGCCGCGGCGCAAGCGTCATTTATCCGCCTGTAAAATAGCGATAGCGCCGTAGAACCGCCCACAAAGCTACTTGCGCTTTGCGCTTCCCACTTGCGTTTCAGACGGTTAAAATAGGGCCCTTTGTCTCACTCGTTGTCTGTCTGTCTGTCTGTCTGTCTGTCTGTCTGTCTGTCTGTCTGTCTGTCTGTCTGTCTGTCTGTCTGTCTGTCTGTCTCTCACTCCCTCTCTCCTGTTTAGCATGATAAACCATGAAATTAAGACAATTTTAAGATCTTCCTTAGGGTTAGCTAAGGAGGACTTAGATTTGTTATTTTAAATGTATATTAAATACCAACTGATGGTAAATCACATGTTTTTTATGCCACAATATTTGCATATTTTCAGACATAAGGTCTTCAGGTCTATTATACCCTACTTTCTGTCATAATCCTAACAAGGAACCTGATTGAAAGAACAAGAGGTATATGGGACATTGTTGCATGTTGTAAATTACTTTAAACTGAATCTTGGTTCCTTGTGTTCTCTTGGGAACCAAGCGGCCGCAGAACAGGTTCAGTTATTAAAGATACGTTCACACCTGTTTATCATTTGTAATGCATGCTTCTTCTATGATTTTAGTCCTTGCATTTATTGTGTACATGTAAGGGACTATTTTTCTGTTATAATTGTTAATGAAGCATAATTGCAATAAACAACTCAGTGGATCCAACTGAAGGTTCTCGTGTGTTCAGCCGATGGTTCTTCCCCTTTCTTCAGTTTAACTCATTCAAGCTGAGCAGACGTTTCTCCAGGGCTTTCTATTTGTTGTCTTAGCAACACACCTGGAATGTCCCTCCAGCCCCTTGGGTCCCAGCAGCACTCTGAGGGGTCATGACCCCTGACCTGGAACCAGTCTTCAGTCCCAGGTACCTGAGGGGTCCTGACCCCTGACCTGGACCCAGTCTCTAGTCCCAGGTCTCTAAGGGGTCCTGACCCCTGACTTGGACCCAGTCTTCAGTCCCAGCTCTCTAAGGGGTCCTGACCCCTGACCTGGACCCAGTCTTCAGTCCCAGGTTTCTGAGGGGTCCTGCTCCCTGACCTGGACCCAGTCTTCAGTCCCAGGTCCTAAGGGGTCCTGACCCCTGACCTGGTCCCAGTCTTCAGTCCCAGGTCCTAAGGGGTCCTGCCCCCTGACCTGGACCCAGTCTTCAGTCCCAGGTCCTAAGGGGTCCTACCCCCTGACCCGGACCCAGTCTTCAGTCCGTTCCTCTCACTGGTGGCCTGGAGGACCATGAGCTCAGTCCTCTGCAGACATTTCCTCCAACTCGTCACAACAGTGGAGTCTCCATTCACCTCGGTTATCAAACGCTTTTATCCAGAGAGACTTACAATAAGTCCATTAGTCAGGAGAAAGAGAAACAACAATATTTCTCTGTGGGTACAGTAAGGATGTTCATAGCACCAAGTGCCAAGCACTAACAATCACTAGGTTAAACCATTCCCTGTACACAACGCAGAAAGCTAGGATAAGATGCTACACCATGCTAAGTCAACCCGGTCTCACGAAAAGACGTGACACTGTCACGTTATTTAATCTATTGAAACGTGATCAGGATCACATATTTTTAAATTTTTCGTGTTAAAAAGCACAAATTTCAAACCCATGTATTTCAATTGGAAGTATTTGTCGTGTCACCAGCACGACTTCCAAACTAAGGTTCTGTGCGGGAACGTTCTCCCTAATGTCCCTTAAGGAGCTCCGTACAGTACATTTATTGTTAAAAATTGTGAACAATATGACAGCTTTAGGCCACCCGTTTCTACTTTCACCTTTGATTCTGAGAAATTGTGACAATTCACGGATATAGGCTATTAAATGCAGGTCAGGTGCGCTGCTCAGGCAAACCGTGAAAGAAAAAAGGGTAGCTGCTTAATCTGTTCTTTTTAGAATTGTATGTCTTGATGTTTTGATCTAGCCATAGATCTATTGTCTTGTTTTTGGCTATGTGAATGGAAGTCCGCGTCGATGCCTCGCAAGTCCAGTGTCGCGAGCGGACGTGACATCTAGAAGTCATACCGTATAATAATGGGTTATCATTAATATTGATGCGTAGGGGTTGATTATAACTCTTGTTTATTGTTTATACCACAGTCTGGGGGAATACTCGTATTCTGATTGGCTGCAGGGTGTGTATTATCTCCTGATATAGGCCTACAGACACCTGATAAGTAGTTCCAGTCAGTGTTTAGATTCTCTGCCCGAGCCCGAGCCCGACCCGACCCGACCCGCGGGCCGGGTCGGGTCGATATTTCCCATCACTATCCTCGGGCCGGGCCTTTGATCGAGCGTTTTTACTTTTATTTTATCATTATCATAAATTAGCCTAATCTGAGGAGAAATCTATGCCATAAACAGAAATATTATGGGTCTTTATTACACGGGTCTTCTCAATGCCGTGGAATGCTCCGTTCACTTGCATGGGTCCGGGGATATCTCGGGATTGGTTTCTTTATTAATCGAATGGGAAATGCAATAGGCCTATTTTAGGACCGAATCACCGTTGAACTTGTTTCTAATAACATTTCTAGCGAGAAATATACTTTTAACTTGCATAATCTTTAGTCAGTGATTACGTCTGATCTTTAGTTTTATAGTTATTAGGAAGATTTTATCGGCTCGCTCGCATGTTTCAATTACGTCAGGTTGCTAAGGACGCTGCTTTCGCTAAACTAGCAGCTCACACACACACACACACACACACACACACACACACACACACACACACACACACACACACACACACACACACACACACACACACACACACACACAATGCATTTCGCTGCAGATATTCCCGCAATTATTATTACTTTCAAAACGTTGGCCAAGGTGGAATATCCTTTTTATTTGGGCTGCTTCTAGGACATTTTGGGTGGATTTTGAACGGTATGTGGGCGGGACGTTTTTTGCAGGACCTGGCAACCCTGCGCTGTTGCCCGGGGTGCTGAAATTCTCCGGAACAGATCTGGATCCACTCTGCCCAAAAGACTTGTATGCCCCCCCCCCCCCCTTAAATAAATTATATGGCAGAATAAAGAATAAATTCATGCATTATCATTCAACTTGTACATGTGTTTTTACAGTATAGCGTGGTGGAGGGCTGACGTATGTTGCCCAACCCGGAAGTGAGCGTCGCCCTGGTTTCCCTTGACAAAAAGCCAACGGGTTTTTCCATTGGATTTTGGATGATTGCAGAAAAATTAGCATCTTTGAAGCACCTCCTCAAAAACTGAAAATAAATAAATAAATAAAAATATCTGTGCTCCAAAGAACGAAATGTAAACCAATGCATTCTGAATAATAATAATAATAATAATACATTTAATTTAGAGGCGCCTTTCAAGACACCCAAGGTCACTTTACAGAGCATATAGTCATCATTCAAAACTATGTAAAACAGACTAGGAATAAAAGAAAAACAGAGGTTAAACATGAAGAATAATAATAATTAATAACACTCAAAGACGCCTACAGTGAAGGGGGGACATCACTAACCACCACCAATGAGTAGCACCCACTTGGGTGATGAATGGGAGTGTTTCTCCGATTTTTCCATGCTACACAGAACGAAATGTAAACCCATGCAAATAAAGACTTCATGTTCATAATCATTTAAATATCAATAATCTCCTGAGTGTGTCGAGTGGTATTCTATTTTTTTCAACGGGGCTGCATCCAGTCACTTGACCGTCATGGTTGCTATGGTGGTTGCTATCGACCGCCCCCTCTAATCCTTACATGGTTCTAAAAACCACGCGGCAAAGGAGCTGCCGTCCATTGTGTTGTTTTTGTCGTAAACTAGGGTCAGATGGTTAAAAAATAGACAGATATTCCAAGGTATCCTTAAAAGGCAGCTTGGATGTTTTTATTTTGTGCAGTTTAGACTTCTTCTATAACCTATTTTTGAAAGCAAAACACCAAGCTCATTGATTTAACGAGGCAGGGTTATTTGAAACAATTTATTGAATAAATATTTATGAGAGGTCATTCCTTCTCCTGAGTTTGCTTCCTATTTATGTCTAATGTACACCCCTACTGTCAACAAGCATCACCCCCCCCCCCCCCCCCCCCTCCCCATATGGATTTGGAGAATTGCCCAACTGGGACCCCCGCACCGAAACTTGGCCCGGTCGGACCCGGAGGGCCCTTCCTGCCCGAAACTTGGCCCAGTCGGAACCCGAGTGCAGGAAGGGGGGGCCTGGACTTTCATAATCTTCGCTCGGTGAATGTGAAGGATGTTTGGTCGGATAGTTATGACGAAGAATCATAATGTGAATCGGAACATTCTATAAATGTCTTGATATCATCTTTCGTCTCAACACTTCTGCTGCAGCCGCCTAAAGTCTCATTCCGAGAACCTTAAAATATGAATCAATCCATTAGAAGTATGAAAATATCTTCCCGGAGGCGTAAGGGGGCAAACAAGGTGTCCTTTGACATCTACGTTTCGAGGCGATTGCAACAGTGCCACACATGATCAACAGTGCCACACATGATCATATGTTTCGGGGTAGTAATTAGCTGTCGATTTTGGGGGCCTTTATCAATAATGACCAGCTATAGATTTGCTTCCCGATGGAGATTCTTGACAAATTACATGTTATTTAGCATCTACACGTTAAGCTGAGTCCAATGAGATCAAGCTTGCCCTCTTGCCACACCGAGATCATGTCCTAGACCATATGTACCATGTAAAATACATTTGCTAGAGTGTCATGCTTGGTGTCATTGGACTCAGCTCAACGTGTAGATGCTAAATAATATGTCATTTGTCACAAATTTCTATCGGAAAGTAAATCAATAGCTGCTCATTATTGATTAAGGCCTCCAATTTCGACAGCTAATTACTACCATTAAACATGTTCGATGTTTTGATGTTTTGCTTTCAAAAATAGGTTATAGAAGAAGTCTAAACTGCACAAAATAAAAACATCCAAGCTGCCTTTTAAGGATACCTTGGAATATCTGTCTATTTTTTAACCATCTGACCCTAGTTTACGACAAAAACAACACAATGGACGGCAGCTCCTTTGCCGCGTGGTTTTTAGAACCATGTAAGGATTAGAGGGGGCGGTCGATAGCAACCACCATAGCAACCATGACGGTCAAGTGACTGGATGCAGCCCCGTTGAAAAAAATAGAATACCACTCGACACACTCAGGAGATTAATGATATTTAAATGATTATGAACATGAAGTCTTTATTTGCATGGGTTTACATTTCGTTCTGTGTAGCATGGAAAAATCGGAGAAACACTCCCATTCATCACCCAAGTGGGTGCTACTCATTGGTGGTGGTTAGTGAGGTCCCCCCTTCACTGTATGCGTCTTTGAGTGTTATTAATTATTATTATTCTTCATGTTTAACCTCTGTTTTTCTTTTATTCCTAGTCTGTTTTACATAGTTTTGAATGATGACTATATGCTCTGTAAAGTGACCTTGGGTGTCTTGAAAGGCGCCTCTAAATTAAATGTATTATTATTATTATTATTATTCAGAATGCATTGGTTTACATTTCGTTCTTTGGAGCACAGATATTTTTATTTATTTATTTATTTTCAGTTTTTGAGGAGGTGCTTCAAAGATGCTAATTTTTCTGCAATCATCCAAAATCCAATGGAAAAACCCGTTGGCTTTTTGTCAAGGGAAACCAGAGCGACGCTCACTTCCGGGTTGGGCAACATACGTCAGCCCTCCACCACGCTATACTGTAAAAACACATGTACAAGTTGAATGATAATGCATGAATTTATTCTTTATTCTGCCATAGAATTTATTTAAGGGGGGGGGGGGGCAGACAAGTCTTTTGGCCATAGTGGATCCAGATCTGTTCCGGAGCATTTCAGCACCCCGGGCAACAGCGCAGGGTTGCCAGGTCCTGCAAAAAACGTCCCGCCCACATACCGTTCAAAATCCACCCAAAATGTCCTAGAAGCAGCCCAAATAAAAAGGATATTCCACCTTGGCCAACGTTTTGAAAGTAATAATAATTGAGGGAATATCTGCAGCGAAATGCATTGTGTGTGTGTGTGTGTGTGTGTGTGTGTGTGTGTGTGTGTGTGTGTGTGTGTGTGTGTGTGTGTGTGTGTGTGTGTGTGTGTGTGAGCTGCTAGTTTAGCGAAAGCAGCGTCCTTAGCAACCTGACGTCATTGAAACATGCGAGCGAGCCGATAAAATCTTCCTAATAACTATAAAACTAAAGATCAGACGTAATCACTGACTAAAGATTATGCAAGTTAAAAGTATATTTCTCGCTAGAAATGTTATTAGAAACAAGTTCAACGGTGATTCGGTCCTAAAATAGGCCTATTGCATTTCCCATTCGATTAATAAAGAAACCAATCCCGAGATATCCCCGGACCCATGCAAGTGAACAGAGCGTTCCACGGCATTGAGAAGACCAGTGTAATAAAGACCCATAATATTTCTGTTTATGGCATAGATTTCTCCTCAGATTAGGCTAATTTATGATAATGATAAAATAAAAGTAAAAACGCTCGATCAAAGGCCCGGCCCGAGGATAGTGGTGGGAAATATCGACCCGACCCGGCCCGTGGGTCGGGTCGGGTCGGGCTCGGGCTCGGGCAGAGAATCTAAACACTGACTGGAACTACTTAGCACAGGGGTTTTCAAAGTGTGAGAGAGTGAGCCCCCCCTCAGAGAACAAAATTCAGCTGAGCCCCCCCCCCCCCAAAGAAGAAATGTTCTAAAGACCTGTGTTTTGAAAGCTATCTTAATTATTTTACACATTTTAAACTTCTCTGATCATAATTTTAAAACATTTGAAACATATTTTTTAAACGTTTGAAATATATTTTTTAAACATATTTTCTAAACATTTTAAACATATTTCTGAAACATTTTAACATCTTTGTGCGTTTTTAAACACATTTAACACAATTTAACAACTTTATCTAAGCATGTTTTAGCTTAACCTTTTTTAAATACATTTGAACATCTTAATCTGTGTAAACTGCCAGTTTACACAGATTCCTTCAGGGTCCCCGACTCTGAATTTTCAGAGTCGAATCAGATCTGCTTTTTCAGTCCAGAGATTCGACTATTCGGCGGGGTTTGTTTACCGGCGTTGCTATGGTGACCTACATTATATAAGCAACTGAAAACGATGCCGGTTTGAAACTAAAACTGTGATTCTGAAAAAAGTATAAATGCTATCAAAATTCCGTTTGGATAGTATTGAAAATACAAGTGTGTAGATTTGTTCAATGGTTTGAACGATGGTAAACGGTTGAAAAATGAATGAGTTACGATGTCTAGAAGTAGGTGTATCAGAATGGGCTGACGTCTTCAATGAAAACAGCTGAAAACGAAGCGTAATGAAACTAAAACTGTGATTCTGAAGACATTTTAAATGATATCGAAATTCTGTTTAGATATTATTGAAGATACAAGTGTGTAGATTTGTTAAATGGTTTGCACGAAGATAAACGGTTGAAAATTGATTTAGTTAGGTTACTTCTACAGTTGAAGTACGATTGATGATTTGAATCATCGACTTTCAGGTTTTTTCGGGTTTATATTTTTCTCACGTCGCGCCCCCCCTGAAGAACCCTGGCGCCCCCCAGGGGGGGCGCGCCCCACAGTTTGAAAACCACTGACTTAGCAGGTGTCTGTAGGCCTATATCAGGAGATAATACACACCCTGCAGCCAATCAGAATACGAGTAGCCTATTTCCCCAGACTGTGGTATAAACAATAAACAAGAGTTATAATCAACCCCTACGCATCAATATTAATGATAACCTATTCCGGGTGGCCTAAAGCTGTCATATTGTTCACAATTTTTAACAATAAATGTAGGCTACTGTACGGAGCTCCTTAAGGGACATTAGGGAGAACGCTCCCGCACAGAACCTTAGTTTGGAAGTCGTGCTGGTGACACGACAAATACTTCCAATTGAAATACATGGGTTTGAAATTTGTGCTTTTTAACACGAAAAATTTGAAAATACGTGATCCTGATCACGTTTCAATAGATTAAATAACGTGACAGTGTCACGTATTTTTGTGAGACCGGGTTGGCTAAGTACTGTTTTTGAAGGGCCATCCTCCATTTTGTTTTAGATTCCTTCCATATGCGTTAAATAGCGACAAATGGACTAGAGGGTCTTGAAGCCCAATTTATTTTTTTAAATCTTTCGTCCGATTTCACAAACAAAAAACTACAAGCCAAAACATGCTAATTGCAGAGCAGTACACTCACTTGCACACACACACGCCACATGTATGTGTCTGTGTATGTATGTCTGTGTGTCTGCTTAGGGTGACCAGATTTGAGTTTGTGAAAAAGAGGACACTTCGTCGCGGGGGGGGACATGGGTATTTTTTCTTTAGTTCGTCCGTGAACTTACATTTACGTTTAGGCATGGCTGCAGATGTAATGTGCTGTTGTAAACAGAGTGGAAGCGGCATGGTGCTCAATGTTGCCAGATTGGAAATGGCAAAGTAACGTACCAAAGGCTCAAAATGGTCGTATTTGGAGGATAATTATCGTGGCTCTGGCAACCCTGAGATCGGTCGTCCAATGACAGACTCTCTCTACAGTCAGCTCGCGCAAGAAGGTGGAACGTAAGGGAGATACCATTTCCAGAACTTGGAAGGCCGTAATAACCATAGACATATGGCAATAACTAGTAGGTTATGTGAAAGACCCAGAAACACAAATATGCGACGAGGCAAAAACAAATATGCGACGAGATAACGTCCGAAAACCGGACATTATCATCGTGTGTGTGTGTGTGTGTGTGCATGTGTCTGTGTATGTATGTCTGTGTGTGTGTGTTTGTGTGAGTGTGTGTCTGTGTCTGTATGTCGCCCTGCACCAAGACAGGGTGTGTAATTACACAGAAGGTTTTGTGTGTTTGTTTTGTGCGACGCATAATTCAGACAGTGGAGAATAGAGCATAGCTAACTACACTCAAAAAAATGAAATCTTGCTATTGTTGAGTTAAAATAATCCTCTTTCATCAGATTTACTTAACTAGTGTGTGTTTCTAAATTTAATTGAGTTAGTTGTGGTTTTTGAACAAAATAATGTGTTTTGGCAGGTTTACTCAACAGCTTTTCATTGGGCCAACACAACATTCTTGAATAAAACGCATTAGATAGTTTGTTTAATGAAGATTGTCACTTTTTGATGCCGTACCTCCACGTGGTGCTCATCCATTGTCTCACTTGCCGCAGAAGGAACGTGGCCATGAAGTCTACTTAATGTAAGTATTGTGCTCTCTACAATTTTGTTGTTTTTAGTTATAAATTGTGCTGCTAAAGCTCTCAAAACACACATATAGTCAATATAAAAGCAGCAAAGTGTTTTAGAATCGTCATCTCAGATTATATCAGTAAATCTACTAACTGAGTAGAGATGTGTGTTGAGGCATGTGTGTTTTGCAGAATCCCATGTTCATTTCGGTCAGGTCTCACTGGGTTGTGTGATATGAGCAGTGCTGTGCACTAAAAGCGTTCCTATTTTTGTGAACGCTGAACTGAAAGAATCCGTTTGCAAATGATGAACGTTAACGTAAGCGGCGCGCACACACAAGCAAGTTTTTTTTTTTTAGCCATCACGTGAACCAGGAGCGGGCGAAAATGCGCGTCCCCTCCACATACACGCGCAGTTGCGCACACACCGTCCCCGTGGCCCTGCCACCACTCACTCACTCAGAGCGAGCGACAGTTGGATCAGAGGAACGTTCGGGGGAAGTAGCCGGTAAGTGACTATTTTGAAGAACAGTGGAAACAAACACAGTTTCTCCACAGTAATCAGAAGGTTGGGTTTTACAGAGCGGGAGTTTCAGTGTCCTGTCTTAATGCCAGGGGTGGGGAACGTCCGGCCTCCGGGCCGCGAGACCATTTCAGCCGGCCCACAACACATTAACATTTTTATATTTTATATATGCACTTATAGTATGAATTAATAAAAATCATGAATTAGTTTTTTGAAAACGCGCTTCATCACAGCGTCTTCTCACTCTTTTTCGTTGGTTGTTAAGCACCGCTGTTAGTAGAAGAAGAAGAAGAAGAAGAAGTAGTGCTGGAGCTGAACAGCGCCACCCTAACCCCAATGTAATACAATGTTAATTTGTGGTCAGGAGAAGAAGTGCAACAATAAATATTAAAAGAGATATTCCGACTGCTGACACATAATAATAGTTAAAAGTATTAACAATTTGAGCATGGACAGCGGGCCAAAAATATAATTTTTCAACAGCCATATATTAACAAATGTTACTCAATCTTTCACACATTGTGCACTTTTTGGTTTCAATTTTACACATGTGGATAAACCTTTTGTATAAGGGACTCATTTCCCTTTCTTTTTTCTCCACAGACATTCATGTGGCAATGCAAACAGTGCAAGACAGTGACATCATCACGGTTTCTACTTCTGAAGCACTACAGGTTAGCTCATGGCCATTTTGGACACAGACACCCATGTGCATATTCTCATTGCCCTTGTGTTTTCAAAACATGGAATGCTCTTCATAGTCACTTAAGCAGATTTCATCCTAATCAAACTGTGCAAAAATCTGTGAATGTGGTTATCTTTAATTGTCATTTGTGTACATGCAGTGACATAGCTTCAGCACAAAAATATTTTTGTCACATCAACAACCACCTTAAGAGTCACGAAACGGTGCAATGTATGTTTGAGGGATGTTCGTTTCAGACAAATGTTTATGGTACTTTTAAGTCACATAAAAAAAGGAAGCACAAACCATATACATTAAAAGATTTTAAAGTGGGCATTGTAAAAACAAGTGAACCTCAATCTTCAGCTGATGGCACACTAGATGACAGAATCTCAGAAGATGGCAATGCAGATTCCATTGGTGATATCGAAATTGACACAGAACCTGAAGATTTACCAAAAACCATAGAGCTGAAATTTGCATCTCTTTTGCTAAAATTGGAAAATTATTTTCACGTTCCAAGCACAGCAATTGATGAACTGCTTACAGAGTTGCATTTTTTAATCAGCACTGCATCTGTACCGGTATCAAAAAAAGTAATTCTAGATACCTTCAAAAATCACAACCTCTGTGTAGACCAGCTGGTCATCAAAGAGCTGACTAACTCATTATCTTCTTTTAACCCTTTGTTAAAAGCTGCTGCAAAGAATGGCCCACTAGGCACTGCTTTCAAACGGAGACAGTATTATAGGGAACATTTCGATGTGGTTGATCCCATTGAATACATACTCGAGTCCCAAACAAAAAGGTCTTTTCAGTATGTTCCCATATTAAAATCATTACAGCAGTTACTCAAACAGAAGGACATACTCAATAAAGTTGTTGATAGTCATGCAGAGCAGCCTTCAGTAAAGCAGGAGCAGTATGTATCTTTTCGAGATGGTCTTCATTTTCTAAACAGTGATTTTCTATCTGGTGAGGAACTTAGAATCTCTTTGTGCCTCTATATAGATGACTTTGAAATCTGCAATCCATTGGGGACATCCCGAAAAAAGCATAAACTTTGTTCAGTTTATTGGGTTCTAGGAAACCTGCCACCAGGTTCTCATTCATCTCTCTCCTCAATTTATCTTGCATTGTTATGTAAAAGTGATGATATAAAGAACTTTGGCTATCAGAAAATATTTCAGCCCCTTTTGAATGACCTTGTCACTTTAGAGCAGGAAGGGGTGTTCATTGACCATCTAGGAGCATTTATTAAAGGCACAGTCCAGTGTGTAGTGGCAGATAGTCTTGGAGCTCACCGATTGGCCGGTTTTGTGGAAAACTTTTCTGGAGAGTACTTCTGTAGATTTTGTACTGCCACACGTAAAGAGGTTCAGTCAAAAGAAGTAAAAACTGGTGAATTTCAACTGAGAACTGAAGAGTTGCATAGTGTTCATGTAACAAGGGCACTTGAAGAAGGAAAACACTGTTATGGTGTGAAAAACAAATGTGTTTTAGCTGAAAGCCTTTCTCACTTTAAGGTTACTTCAGGCTTCCCCCCTGATCTTGCGCATGATCTCTTCGAAGGCATAGTGCCTGTTGAGCTAGCTGAATGCTTTGGAGTTTTAATTGCCAAGAAGTATTTCTCTTTTGATACTCTTAATCAGATGATTCAGAGTTTTCCATACAAATGGGGAGACAAGACTAATCGCCCTCATTTGTTACCACGTACCTTCCAAAGTAAAAAAACAATCGGTGGCAATGCACACGAGAATTGGTGTCTATTAAGGTTGTTACCACTTATTGTTGGAAATCTGACACCAGAGGATGAACCAGCCTGGCAACTCATACTAGACTTGAAGGATATTGTTGATTTGGTAGTTTGCCCCATCCATACCAATGAGTCAATTGCATACTTGGAGAGCAAAATATCAGAGCACAGATATAGGTTCCAAGAACTTTTCCCAGAAAGAAGACTGCTACCAAAACATCACTTTCTCGAACATTATCCATCAATGATTTGCCACTTTGGTCCTCTTGTTATCTTGTGGACAATGAGATTTGAGGCCAAACATACTTTTTTTAAGTAAGTTGTGAGGCACACAAACTGCTTTAGAAACATAACCCATTCTTTGGCCAATAAACATCAACTCATGACAGGCTATTATATGCATACATCAAGTTGTGAAAAACCATCTCTGGAAGTTGCACATGTCTCAACAGTTCCAGTTGAAATCCTGAAAGAGGGTGTAGCACTAAGCTTCACTCAGAAGTACCCAGATGCTACTGTGGTTAATCTGACCCAGAATGTCTCTGTTGATGGCATAAACTACAGAAGTGGCATGATAATAGCACATGGATCAGTTGGTGGTCTGCCAGAGTTTGCAGAAATTGTGCAGATGTGTGTCTCAAAAGATGGATTAGAATTCATTGTGAAAAAAATGAAGTCATGGTACAGGGAACACTACCGGGCCATCCAATTGGATCCATCTCCAACCAATGTTTCTCTTATTGAGTTAAGTGAACTAGCAGATCGTTGCCCCCTATCTCACTACAGAATTGGAGGAGTTTGCATGGTGACTTTGAAAAGATACATACACTCCTACGGTAATGTAAAGCAAATCTGTTGCACTAGTATTATTTTAGTAGTAGTAATTTTCGCAAATTCAAACACTTGCATTCAGCCACATAAGTACATAATGCTTGCACCCTAGAGGTATTGTGAGACTTGTATAACTGCTTATGTCTAAATCTGTTTTTTCTTTTTTTTGTGTAGAGTAACTGTTGGGTTGGACAAAAAATGACAACCCCAGTTAAACTTCGGATTATCATGGGAGAAAACAACTCCGAAAAATTGACTCTGCCTTCTGGAATACCAGAGTCAGTAGAAGTCCTCAAACTTGAGATCAAGAGACAATGTGCAGTTTCAGGACTTCCGGCTACAATACATGGACGTTGATTTTGACGAATTTATAAATCTGACCTCAACAGCGGCTCTCCAACACTTGGGCACGGTTAAAGTGATCACAAATGCACAGGAAGCAACTGGTGAAGGTAGTACTCCTCAGGTACTGAGAAGTCTCTCAGTGGAATCCACTTCCCTTTCTTCTACCGACACCGAGATACTCTCTACCCCTGATTCATCACCATCACCAACCTCGATGCTGAGATCTCAGGCCTGGCCAGCAAGCTTCCCTATTCCACAGTTTTCCTATGAAGTAGAGCTGCAACTTGTGAAAGCCAATCAGGAATATCACAAAAATGGCACCCTCCTCAACCCAAGCCCAAAACTCAAGTCTGCAATTTTAGAGTCCTTGGCTTCTGTAATAATCAAGTACAAAGCATACCCTACAAGTGCAGAGTTTGATGATGTTGCAGAGGCTTTGATTAAAACACATGCATGCCTAAAGGAGCAAGGTTCTGTGACAGGATTCTACGGTTGGAAGATTAGTTTAAAATATAAAATGGCAAATTATCACAGTAGCCTGAGAAACATAACCTCTGAATTGAGCATCAATTCCATGAAACGCAGAGGAGGCCACACAAGTCCAAATCAAGTGAAGAAACCGAGGAAAGCTGAGGTGAATTTTTTGCCAGACTATCCAGTTGGCGAAAACCAAAAGACTCTTGAGAATGAGAGGTTGGAATTACTGTCTGAGGTCAAGAAGAGGGACAACAATCAAATCATAAAAGTGAAGATGGACAAAACTTTTGCCTACAGGAGGAAAGAAGTTGTAGTCGACATGCCCTCCATTGCAGAATTTCAAAGCAGATGGCCAGCTCTTTTTGCTGAAAGTGAGGTAGGTCAGAATTAAGTGTCCAACTCTCAACATGACAACAATATTGAACAAATATTGTATCAGAATTTGGAATCTTGCAAGTGGCATCACACATTTGTAAATGTTTGTATTATTTACATTTAGTTTGATATCACACCTAATATCAACCAGCCCTACTGAAGATAGACATTTTTTCATGCAGCTTTTTATTATTTCTGTCTTGCCAAATGCTGTAAGTTGTTGTTTTTTGTCTCCCCTCCCCACAACTCTTCTTTCCAGATAAGTGCAGAATTTACACGTATTACCACCATCCCACTGATGTCCAAGTTTATGTCAGAACTTGACCACCACTCTGCTAAGCTGTCCAGGGTGTGCCTTAAGAAGTGAGGAGTAGCAGGTCGCAAGATTGCAGAGATCATGGCTTCCATCAACGAGGTTTGTGATTATTTTTTTGTGGAGTGTTTCAGATTTGCTGATTTTACACTCGAGACAACATTTGAAATGAGTTTTAGACAAATGTCTGAGTCAGGCTACAATGAGCTACAGGCTTAGTGTTGTACAGTGACATTTCCCTCTTTTACAGAATGACACCATTGCTACAAGGAGGGCTTGCAACCTGAAATCACTTGCTGTGTATTTAAATGAAGACCCAGAGAAGCTCATCAAGGAATATCTGGTAAGTGTAAGAAAATGTCCATTTAACAGCATAGAATATGTACAGTAGATTGAAGAGGAACGTTGTGGCAATGATAGAATTTTTGGTAGCAATAATATGGCGGAATGGATCACATAATAATATTCCTTATATATAATATGATGGTAAAATATGGAGATTAAAAGACATGATAACTTCAAAGCTTTGGTAAGCAGGGACATTTTAAAAATGTGTCTGACATTCACTACTTATTATTATTAAAACATCTAGGAATTAACAAATGGACTTTATTCTCCAAAAACAATGGCCCACATTTGGCATGCATTATAGTGTGTAATAGGCTGTTAAAGAAAATATTTGTTGGTCAATTTTAACTTGAAATTTGAATACAGTGTTTACCAGGTCTTACAATTGAGACACTAAAATTAAGTTGATTGAAGTGCTGGTTGATTTCTCTCTACAAGTCTCTGAAGTTGGGCTGTTTTTGTTCTAAAATATTTCATATTTTTAAATACAGAGGGTTTTGCCCTTGCTTGACCCTGTATTGCTATCAAAACTAAAGCGACAGCTGGTTGTAATTCTGTGTTTCCCTGATTTACTGCAACACAGAGAGCACCATGGAGCCAATCATTTATAGAAATACAGGCTCACAGCAGACTCTGCAGTCATTTGATCGACATTACCAAGCTAAATCTGATCGACATTACCAAGCTAAATCTGTTCCCCATAACACAAAAAGATGCAGCAAAAATACAAAAGCTAATGATGGGAGTAAAGAAAGAAAGATGTACCTGTTCAACACATGACATCTAATGCTCAATAACATGTCTCTTTTTGTTCTGTGGTTTAGGATGTGAACTTTGATAATGCCCAGAGCGAACTGGATATGACAGCCCTTGGGATCTACGTCATCAAACATGAGGGTGCAGATGCCTCCAATCCACCAGAAGATGTAGGGATCATTGTTGAGGGTGTCGTCATGCTCAAGCACATTGGAGATCTCGCCTGTGCCGTTGCTCTGCTGTTTGGGCTCATCTACAATCTGAATTTGAGCTACCCGCCTGATCTCAAGTACAGTTTTGAATTTCTTCAGAAAGTCCTGATGGGAATTGATACCCATCGCTTTTCAAACAAGGTCCAGGTACTGAAGAATAAACTTCATGAATGAGGTGAGGGATCTTTGAGCCATGCAGGGAGAGAAGTGGTTTTATTGACTGTTCTTATGCTCTGTCAAGTTGCTTGACAGATTGTTGTCCCTGTTGTCACTCTCTCTCACCTGTGCTCGTCAGGTTTCACTGTACTTGCCTGTGATAGTAATATTATTAGGATAGTTCTTAAATGATGTCTTTAGTGGAGGAAAACACTAGTGGAAGCTAGTGATTTTCTGAGAAATGCATTATGGCAATATGCACTTCAGCTGTTCTATGCACTTTACCTCCTATGTCTGTTTTTGAGAAAATGTTTTAGGCAAGAAACAAACTACTTTGAATTCCAGTAGAACTATAATGAGATTCTTGTAACCCCTTAATGTTTTACGTCTGCACTTAAAGGTATAGTTCGGTATTTTTGAACCTGGGCCTTATTTCTGTCATGGGGTGCCTTAATCTACTAACTGGTAGCATTTTGGTGAAGATCTGCGTAGTTTTGACGCTGTTCAGACCATCGAGATCGAGCGTATATCCATATGACGGGAGTAAGCCGGGCAAAGACAATACAGCCTCTAAATAAGTCATTAGGTCTTTATTTCACCAATGCTTTAAGGTGAATGAAGGAATGAACGCGTGCTACCGCCCTGTTAGCTCAGAGTGAGCTCAGAGCTGCCGTGTTGTTATTATTGATCCGGTTCACTTGGGATCAGCTGTGCTGCAGCGCCCCCGTCGATGACGTCATCCCAGGTGACCCGGGTGTTGAAAAGCCTCAATAACGACGGCAACGGCAACAACAAGCAGCTCTGAGCTAACGGGGCGGTAGCACGCGTTCATTCCTTCATTCATCTTAAAGCATTGGTGAAATAAAGACCTAATGACTTATTTAGAGGCTGTATTGTCTGTGCCCGGCTTACTCCCGTCATATGGATACACGCTCGATCTCGATGGTCTGAACAGCTTCAAAACTACGCCGATCTTCACCAAAATTTTACCAATTAGTAGATTAAGGCACCCCATGACAGAAATAAGGCCCAGGTTCAAAAATACCGAACTATACCTTTAAAGGACAGTTTTTGTGCGAGCAAGGAGGCTATACAAGGGAATTGAGGTTTTATGTATTGCAACTGTTAAACTACATTCTGTGAAGTTGCTTGCAATTTATGCGACTAGATAACTCTTCAGAAAATGCTATTTGATGTTAAATAAAGGCATTTTTTTGATAAGACACTGTGTTTGATTCCCATTTTAACATTATTTTTCTATTTAACAGGGCCAGGCATTTCACTAGGACAAATTCAACTCAGTTACTGAGTTCTATTTAAGAATGTTGTGTTAAGTGTGAGTTTACTTAAGAATGTTATGTCAAGTGTGGTTCCATGCAACTATCTTACTTAAAATTAACTTATCATGATGGTGTTCTTCTTATCTACTTAACTTAAATGAGTTGAACATTACATTATTTAGTAGGTTCAATGTAAGAATAATCCATAATAATTAACAAATATTGTTTAATTGAATTTACTCAATTCACTTATGTTGAATTTATTAAAGTTATACACAACAGTATTAAGTAGGTTCAATGTAAAAATAATCCCTAAAAATGAACAAATCTAGTTAAAGGTCCCATGACATGCTATTTTATGTATTCTTTAATATAGGTATTAGTGGGCAACTAACACAGTATTCAAAGACGTTCCCTAAATTCAGCCGTGGTGCAGAGTTACAGCCACTCCGAGCCAGTCGCACATTGAGCTTCCCCCAAATGCGCTGTTTCGGTGGGCGTGTCAAGGAGGAGGGTGGGGGTGTGGCCCTGAGCAGCTTGCAGCCACCATGCGCTCTGTTTACAGTGGATGTATCGCAATGGCGAGGCGCACACCCTTTAGCCGTGTTCTGTAAATATTCTAGAACACACGGGAGTCCTGGAGCTCTATATCTAAATATTATCATATAGCCTACACAGATATCTATATCATATAATATATATTATCACGGCCAAAAGCTGTGTGAGCCGATATTATGAATCTCATAATAATCTCATAATAATAATCTCATAGTTCTCCGACGTTCCTGGTTCTTCAACGTCCACATCAATGTGAATACACACACTGTAACGCAAGTGTTTCTTGTTGGTTCTTTGACGTGTCTTGTATTTCCACAACGAGACTGTCGTGGGGGTTATCTGAGCCATGGTTGAGAAGGAATTGGGGGAAAGGAACTTTGGTTTGACTCGCTGAAGTACATGAACTGCGACATGCCGCCGGTTGCCACGAGGCACCATCGCCCGGCAGCGGGCAGCGGGCAGCCGGCAGCGCGCGGTTCAGTCGACTTCAGGTTGATGTGAAAGTGGAAGAACCAGAGACGTCGCAGAACCCGACAAAGTCGTTTGTGATTCATAATATCGTCTGGAGGCGCACACAATATGTTATATGATATAGATATCTATGTATTATATGATATTATTTAGATATAGAGCTCCAGGACTGTAACGCAAGTGTTGTACTTCCTTGTTATTTGGATAACCGTTCTGCTGTTGGTGTGATGGCGCATAACACGAATGAATGAATTGGGGGGAAGGAACTTTGGCTTTGACTCCCTCAAGAACATGAACCACGACATGGAGGAGAAAGGGATTGTTGGCGGCGAATGTCTCCCGCTTGAGCCCCGCTGAGGGACCACCGCCGGAGGCGGAGGTGCATAAGCGCTGCCCGGCAAAGATCCCTTTCTCCTCCTTGTCGTGGTTCATGGTCTTGAGGGAGTCAAAGCCAAAGTTCTTTCCCCCCAATTCATTCTCAACCTTGGCTGAGATAACCCCCAATACGAGTCTCGTTGTAGAAATACCAGAGACGAGAGTCCGACGTGATGCGCCATCACACCAACAGCAGAACGGTTATCCAAATAACAAGGAAGTGTACAACACTTGCGTTACAGTCCTGGAGCTCTATATCTAAATAATATCATATAATACATAGATATCTATATCATATAACATATTGTGTGCGCCTCCAGACGATATTATGAATCACAAACGACTTTGTCGGGTTCTGCGACGTCTCTGGTTCTTCCACTTTCACATCAACCTGAAGTCGACTGAACCGAACGCTGCCTGCTGCCGGCTGCCCGCTGCCGGGCGATGGTGACTCGCGGCAACCGGCGGCATGTCGCAGTTCATGTACTTCAGCGAGTCAAACCAAAGTTCCTTTCCCCCAATTCCTTCTCAACCATGGCTCAGATAACCCCCACGACAGTCTCGTTGTGGAAATACAAGACACGTCAAAGAACCGACAAGAAACACTTGCGTTACAGTGTGTGTATTCACACACACACATGTGGTGCTCGCACGGTCGAGTCTCATTGGCGGGCCAACGTCTCTGGGCGGGCCAGGCAGAGTAAGGGGAGGAGCTGAGATTCCTGATGACGTCATGAGCACAGACATTCCAAATCAGCGCGCTTGAGCCTCCGTTTTTTCGAAGGCGAGCAGAACAGCTAGTGCTAGTTTTACACCAAACGAAAGTTTTAGCCACTGGGGGACCATAGGCAGGCTAGGGGAACTCATATTTATGTTAGAAAACCTCCCAAAGTGAGATTTTCATGTCATGGGACCTTTAAGTTGAATATACTCCATTCACTTGTGTATCATTTATTGTATTTCATTTAGTACATATTAAAAAATAAAGAACCTTAGCTGTTACTTAACACAGTTGCGTGGAACCACTTGACATAACTTTTTTAAGTAAATCCAAAAAGACATTTTTTTGAGTGTAGAAGCTAGCTCTCCAAAACATCAGCCAGACTGCAATTACAGATGAAAGATAGGGGCGTGTTGACTCGTGTGTGTGTGTGTGTGTGTGTGTGTGTGTGTGTGTGTGTGTGTGTGTGTGTCTGTGTGTGTGTACATTACAAATTAACACATTTCGAGAGGTGAGAGGTGGATGGTGAAAGAGAGAGAAAGGGAGACAGACAGACAGATACCTAAACACATAAAACTTGTTTATTCTCTAAATCCCTTTCCTCAACAGACAATCTTTCTGACAAAAAAAAGCGAAAGGCCTTCAAAACCTGGACACCGGGAAATGAAACTAAAAAATAAAACAAATTGAATCACCAAAAAAACAAAAAACGTTAAGAAGGTGTCACCCCCCAGAGCATCATCAATGGCCAAAAGATCCCCTTTCTCCTGCTCAGGTGGTTCATGGTTTGGCACTGAATCAAATGCAGCGTGATGAGGAGTCACCATGCCCTGACCCAGAGACCCTGAGGGCAACGAGGCTTCAATTAAACAGCCGCGCCGCTGAATAGGCACTAATTGAATCTAATTAAGGAACAATTTGAATAGAGTGCGGAGGGTTTTGTTTTTATTTTTTATTTTATTTGATCATTTAATTTACTTAAAGCTTGTCTTTGCGATGTTTATAACCCTTTGTGTAGGGGAGGATGGGAGCGGCCGTTTGGCACCCACTACATACAATGGCCGTTTGGCACCCCCTAGTGGTCGTATACCAGAACAGCAGGTTTCACCAAAGGAGTCTCCTGTACTTCAGAAAAGAGTATATGATATATTACAATATCATATTCATTTAAATACCTTAAAATGACTACACTACATTGTTTTAAAATACACATGTATTAATTCGATGATTGATTTGGTTTTAATGGTGAATATGATTTTTTCCATCATTGAGCAGCCGATTCTGTGGAAAGCCTGTACTTCACAACCATGACCAACATGCAGGCGGACAGGTGGGCCGCGGAAACTAGGAGGTCCTTTGTTACCTTTTATATTTGTTTAATGGTATTTCGCTGCTACGGTTAACATTAGGAGTTTCCCGGGATTCATAATAATTCAGGATTTATGTGAAGCCTTGCTTGATCTTTATCAGAGTCAAGATGTATCAATTGCTCATATGAGCTATATTTGGGCGTGAAATGGGTTGGGACATGAGACTACTATTTCTTTGCATGCGTTGTTTATGTATTTCTCTGGCTCAACGACAAAGCGCCATATGGACAACAGCCTCACATCCTTGGCTGAGCTCCCAGAATCCAGCCCCCCCCCCCCCCCCCCCCCCCTTGGTCAAACGGCGCCGGACCACCCGGGTCATCACATCACGATGAGCAAGGTGGGGGGGAAACTCACAGAGCACAGACAACATCACCCAGGCCTTTTATTCCCTTCACATGTGTTGCCGGTGGGAGAGCACCATTTATTAATTTGTAAACCAATTGGGTTGTGGGAGGAACACTTTATTAGACACTGCATGAAGGTCCCCTCGTGGTTAAGCCCTCCAGATTGGACATAACTTCGCTACAAAGGATGGTCAATAGCCACAGCTGATTGGCTCATGACATGATGGCTTCTACATCCCAAAATAGATTGATGAGCACCAATACACTCCATCAGCTGAATGGAGGTGCGATCACATGAGATGCGTCGAATGCGACCCACTCCATCGTTTTCCTGTCGGGAAAGCGGCGCTGCAATTTCTCGGGGGGAGGGCCAGCGCCTGAGCTTGCGTCACTGTCTCGCGGGGGAGACTAGCTTTACGTTTAAAAACGTTGACCCCGGCGTGTCGAATGACGCAACCAAGAGATTTCAGGTTCTGTCGATAAGCAATGTTTAAACGAGATGATCTTATGTGTGGTTTGAGAACACAAAGGCAGACTTGGCGACGGGGAACAGTGTCTCAGCGCACCTCAAGTCAACGCACCTTTACTCAAAGTCAAGCACCAGGAGGGCTTCACCACGCTCAAAGGTCCCCTCCTTGAGGTTCCTGTCGCACATCAATGTTGACCGCTCGTCCCGTCCACAGAAAACTCCCGGACGCGGAGGGTCCGACAACGCCCACCACGGTGAGGACTAAGACACCTTCTACAGCCGGGCCTCCGCAGGCTCCCATCCCGACCTCTCCAACAGCCCCGCAGCCAGGCCTGTCTCCATGGGGCAGCCGGGCCTGTCTCCATGGGGCAGCCGGGCCTGTCTCCATGGGGCAGCCGGGCCTGTCTCCATGGGGCAGCCGGGCCTGTCTCCATGGGGCAGCCAGGCCTGTCTCCATGGGGCTGTCCGGCTCCACGGCCGCCGGCGGTGACCGGCTGATGAGTGTGCCGGGCTGCAGGCGGAGCAACGCCAGCACCACCGCGCCGACACGCAGTGAGTTATTCAGAGAGGTTGGAGATCTTGGTGTTGGATAAATGTTGGAAAAAAAAAAGTAAAAGTCCATGTACATAGTTCTTGTTTATTCATTTGTGAGCGCGTTTCGAGGCACAAGTACATCCTGTGTGGGAGCTGAGAACGAGCCCGAGAACGGGCCAGATGATTGGATGAGGATGGCCGAGCTCCAGTCCAGGAACAAGACCTGCCTTCCCCACCTCAAGAGCAGCTAAACCCATCCGGGTTTAGGATGGATGTCATTTGTAAGTTCATGTTTAAGTTCAAGTAATGGATTGAAAATGTGTTTTGAGGAAGAAGAGATTTAAGAAAAGCTACTTTTAGTTAATATAGGCCCACAAGAAAGTCAGTTCGCACATGGATTCCGAAGAAGAAATGGTGGTTATAAAACAATGTGTTTACAGGTTGCAAAGACAAAGACTGTGAAAAGACTCTTATAATGCAACGAAATTAGGAAATGTGATGAGATTTGAGTGAATATTATAAGTGAAAGTGTGAGATATGTGATTATACATAAGGTCAAAGGTCACGCCTATTCCAGTCAAGACAAGCTACCAGTGAACACAGCGGAGTGAATAGATGGTTGTCCTAGTGCACAATGACTTCCACTGTTTAACTCATAACATTAGCGTGAGATATCTGTAATGTGAAATCTGTCATCAGATATATTTCTTGAATAATGGACTCTAACCTGTAAGTAATCAAATTGTTACAACAGAATGGACTGAAACCAGAAATGTCGGTACGACATTTAGTTAAGCAGGGGAGAATGTGGTATACCCCCCATTTTTGCATTTTGTATAGTCCCTTTTCATGATTCTGTGACTTATGTACGATGGAGTTACATGTTTTGGCCAATAGATGGCACTATTAGACCTCTGAATAATGCAGTTGCATGACGATTATGAGCAAAGGAAGAAGTTGTTACTGCGAGTGAAGGAAGGAAGCAGTCGCATTCTCTAAGTGAATGAACCAAAAACTCTTATATCGCTTTAACAATGTGTGTGTGTGTGTGTGTGTGTGTGTGTGTGTGTGTGTGTGTGTGTGTGTGTGTGTGTGTGTGTGTGTGTGTGTGTGTGTGTGTGTTTACCTTGGCCCTTTCTAAATACCTGCTTGTAAAGTTTGTTCCAAGATGAACCCAATCCAATCCAGCCCAACAAGATTCCTCATTGAAGTGAAATTGTTCCGCCTCGAGCAGCAAGACACCTGTACAGTGATGTCATGGAACAGCAGCCAATAGGAGGTTAGTCTGAGAGGAGGGTAAACTGGTCCAACTGGTTGGTTCACAGGATAATTTCCTTGTTCCCGAGTCGGACGGTTTGGTGATGCTCACTTCATTACAGCAGTGAGAAGACCCAGGTAATTTACTCCACTCTGATCCGGGATTCATCATAAATTTCTGTAACTTATTGATCATATCAATAGGAAAGGTACTATTTTACTATCATCAGGTATGGGTTGAAATCGTTAGTGAATACGTTGAGTACTCTCACCTCTCACTGTTCACTGCTGTTACTCAAATCAAAACTACTGATTGGCTACGACCTCTATTTTTCCATCGTTATACATTATAAATGATTAAACTTTATTTAACAATGGTTTTCTAGGAATGGCCTCTGCGACATCGTGGTCTGAGGAGGACTTCTCCTGTTCCATCTGTCTGGATGTGTTCAACAGCCCAGTTACCACACCATGTGGACACAACTTCTGCAGAACCTGTATTACAGTGTTCTGGGATGACATGGTCCAGTACAAATGTCCTGTCTGCAACGAGCTGTTCCACACAAGACCTGTTTAACGGGTTAATACCTTCATATCAGGGATGGTTGATCAGTTTAGAAGTTCTGTACGAGTCAAAGAGCAGCCTTGCGTTGAACCCGGAGAAGTTCCTTGGGACGTCTGTACTGGGACCCAGCTGAAGGCAGTGAAGTCCTGCCTGGTGTGTCTTATCTCTTACTGCCAGACCCACCTGGAGCCACATCAGAGAGTCGCAGTCCTGAAGAAACATCGGCTGGTCGAGCCTATGGACCGTCTGGAAGACAGGATGTGTAAGAAACACGACCGACTTCTGGAGCTCTTCTGCCAGACTGAACGGGTGTGTGTGTGTCAGTTCTGCACAGAGACAGAACACAAGTCCCACCCTGTTGTCCCTTTAAAGGAGGAATATGAAGTGAAGACGGCCCAGCTGGGGAAGATAGAGGCTGAAGTTCAGCAGATGATCAAGGAGAGACAACGAAAGATTAAAGACATCATAGACACGGTGGACCACAGCAAAGCAGACGCAGACAGAGAGATAGCCGATGGTGTGCAGGTCCTCACTGCTCTGAGGCGGTCTGTTGAAAAGTGTCTGGATGATCACAACAAAACGGTTCAAGAGAAACTGAAATCCACAGAGAAAGAAGCTAAAGGCCTCATCAAAGAGCTGCAGCAGGAAATAAAAGATCTGGGGTCTCATTTATAACCGTTGCAGACGCACAAAACGGGGCTGAAAGTTGCGTACGTGACTTTTCACGCCAAGGTTGTGATCTATAAAAAAACAACTTGACGGGAAAATGTGCGCAGCCCTAAGCAAACTCTGACCCATGCGTACGCATGGTTTGGAGGAAAAGGAGAATTGGCGACACAGACGCCAGGTGGTGAACTGAAGTCAGACCGAAGAATTGCAGAGTGAGAAGAACGATTATGTTTTATCATCGCCCTTCATCAATTTAATTTCAACCCGTATCATGCGTTAAATCCTAATCAGAATAATTTAAATCCACTGCGTTATTTCTCAGTTATAACTCCAGAAATATCTCCTTAGAATAGAAATAAAAAGAAATTATCTATATTTAATCCCGTCACTCCATACTGTCCACTGACGGCGCGACTGCATGGAATAAAGCATCTGTCCAACATGTGTCAATAACTTAATATTTTTATGTGACACTGTAAACACATGATCAAATGTCAATTAAATCCCAAGTGTGAAAAACCAAGCCACACTCATCACAATCGTTGTCCGTTACTCTTGATGCTTTTCATGACAAATCAGGCATTAAAAAGGGGTTATGTTCAAGAACATTTTACGTGGGTAATTACAAACTGATTATCCAAGGCGTTCTCGTCAGTCTTATTACCGTAACCCTATAAATACAGAGGTGAACGCCGTGGTAATGCTGCACCATATGGCACTTCTGGCGGACCATGCAGGATTCGGAGGGAGAGGGTATTTAGGGACCATAACGATTTATTGGTAGGCTACATAAAAATATGTAACTCTATGTCAGACCACTTCTTTTTTAATTCTGGGACTGTGCGCTCCGTGCTACTGACAGAGTTCACTGCTGCAGCAACATGTTGCCACTCACTCTGCTTTTTGCTGTTGGCGATTCCAATCCCGTGACCGCCAAACAAAACTACCTTTCGGGCCTCCATCTCACCCACAAGTGTCTCCACTTCAACCTCCGTGAAATTTCGCTTTTTAGATTTTCTCAGTACTTCTGCCATTGTTTCCAACAAGACATAATACCGGCATCTGAGTCTGTTTTATATGCAGATCGCATTCATGAGGTCATTTGCATTGACCATTTATGGTTAAAAAGGGGCGTGTAGAGGGTGGAACGTGAAGCTGATTCAGCTGCGCACAATTATAGTCAGTATGTGATTTATAAAGCAAAGATTGCGTACAGGTGTGCGTACGCAGTGTTTTATAAATCCGAATATTTTTTGGCGCACGCAAAACTTGGCTTCTGGGCGTACGCACATTTTTAGTAACGATCCCACGCACAGTTTTATAAATGAGACCCCTGACCAATAGAAGCTCAGAGGTGAAGCAGTTCATCCAAACTGAAGACCACCTCCACCTCCTCCAGACCTTCAGATCCCTGAAGGATCCTCCACCCACCAGGGACTGGACCACGGTGGAGGTCCGTCCTCCATCATACGTAGGGACCTTGAGGAGAGCCCTGGATCAGCTGGAGGAGACACTGAACATGGAGATGAAGAAGGTGCCTGACCTGAGATCAGCTCTACACAAGTGTAAGTGTCTGTTTGATTTGATTTAGGGCTGTCAAATACATATTTAAAAATATTCGTCAAATATAAAGAAATATTTTACATCCAAACTAAATTAAAGATGTCAGATGTTTTCCCCTTAAGATATGAGTGCCACCGTGTAAAATAAGGTTGAGAAATAACCTTACATTAAAAAATGTAATGCAAAAAAACACATAGCATGCGTTCACACTCACATCCATATGGCCCGTCGGCCTCCTGGGGAACGGGACTCGGCTACAGCGGTCCGTTCTGGGAGCGTATCTCGGTCCGGTCCTCGGTCCTACACTGGACCCACATGTGTCTCATTAGCCCGTCTCCGCCTCCATTTATATACCGCTCACCTGCGTCTGACCGGCCTCCCTCGCGGGTGTTTCCTCTGAGGCAATGCGCCAATGCGGTCCCCGGCGCCCTCTGGGTGAGAAGGGTGGTAGACCCCCTACACCACCGGTCCCCTGGGCTTCAGGGCCGCTGTGTCGGGGCCGGGTTACCACAATGTGTTCAAAACATTGTTGTATTATATTCATAACATTGTTGTTAATACATTCATAGCATTGTTGTTAATACATTCATAATATTGTTGTTAATGTGTTCATAACGTTATTGTTGAGGTGTGTGTATCAATGTATGTGTACATATGTATATGTATGTATGTGTTCATATCTATGTATATGTACACAGAGCGCAGGAGAACAATACTAGTGATGATGATGATGAGGATGAAGAGCGGTTCAGCAGCTCATCATGTCTGGTTCTCCCTCACATGCCTGTGACCTCACACTGGACCCCAACACGGCCCACAGAGACCTCTCTCTGTCTGAGGACAACAGGAAGGTGACGTGGGGTGGAGAGGTCCAGGGGCCTCATGTACTAAGGTTGCGTACGCACAAAAACGTGGCGTACGTCCTTTTCCACGCTGACGTTCAGATGTACAAAACGTGAAATGACCGTAAAAATGTGCGGTCCCCACGCCAGCTCCAGAGCTGTCGTACGCACGTTTCTACAGCTATTGTTCCTTTGGCGACACTTAGAGGTGACGCTGGGAAACTGGGAAAAAAGGTGAAAACCATGACTCATCAGAGTGATTTGCACATCAGAGACACACTAATGAACGATTAACACACCTCGCAATTATATGGGTGGCTATAAAAGCATGCGCAATGGATGAAGAAAATTGTTTTAAAAATGGCTGCGTTAGCGTTGTTAGAGGACATCGCAAATGGTCAAATCCGAAGGGAACGTATATTTAGGGAACGCGAGGACTTACTCGCAAATGATGATGATTAGCTCATGAGCCGATTTCGTTTCCCCAGGCCAGTATTACTGGAGCTGTGCGCAGAGCTGCGGCCGGCCCTAGAGCGCCACACAGCCAGGAGCCAGGGGTTGTCCGTGCCCACACAGGTGCTGACCACGCTGGGGTTCCTGGCAACAGGGGCCTTCCAGCGGGAGCTGGCCGATCGGTCAGGAGTGTGCCAGTCCACCCTGAGCCGAGCCATGCCAGCTGTGTGGGACGGAATCATCATATGAGATTAATATGAGTCCAGACCGGCCTCATATGCATTAATGCATTAATATGAGATAATTAATGCGTTCAAAGCCGAGCCACGCCGCCTTGCCCTGTGAATTCAGTTGCAGCACAAATATAGCAGCAAATACGTTACATTCTTAACCCAGCAGCGGTGTTGTTCAGATACTGATTAAATGGGTTTGTTAACCATGTTTGTTAACCATAATAGTATGGCTCCATGAGTATGCGCACACGTTCTATGTGTTCTTCATCTCTGGGCACTGCGTCCCTTTATGTTTTGCAGCGGTTGCATTTGTTCTCTGTTAAAACACATGGTTAATGTATTATTTTGGAGTTAATAAATTTGGAAAAAAAAACAGGAACACCACTAGTTTCTGGCTACGCCACTGGTGTCACCGATCAAAGCGGCCACTCTCAAATCGAAGGGGGAGAGTTCCCCCACTCCCGTCCCCCCACCTGTTGCGGTCACGCTTCGGCGGTGGGCAGAAACCCTCCGCTTCACCTCCACCTTGAGGTCTGACCACTTTTTTTTAATTTCAGAGTGTGTGCGCTGCTGAGACCCCACTGCATTGACGGCCTCGCAAACACACTCCCACTCACTTCTCTTTTGTTTTGCATGTATCCCTGTTGACAGGGTTCCAATAGCATATGCTTGCGCATTTCTACCTCGTGGAGCAAAATCTCGAGCTCAGACTCCGTGAAGTTTCGTTTTTTGCCTCTGTTCATGGTGCCAGGTGATCGGATTAAGAGGTGAATCTCAGGTCCAGAGGCCTATTTAAATGAAATTGCATATTTAAATGAGGGCGTGGACAGGGAGGAGTTTGGAACCTCGGCATGTGCGCTCAATTCCACGTTGATCGAGATGTACAAAAGAAACGTGCTTGGATCCATGCGTTCGCACACTTTGATACATCTGAATTTATTTGTGCGTAAGACAGTTTCTGGGTTTTGGCGTACGCCAAGTTTCAGTATGAAATCCACGCAAGTCTTAGTACATGAGGCCCCAGGTCCTCAGCCTCTCTGTGTCGGTTGTAGAGAGAGTGGGGGGAGCAGGAGCCTCCCAGTCCTCCCAGTCGGGGGGCCGTTCTCGTCTCCCTCGGCCGGAGTCGGTCCTCTGACTCCGCCCCTCAGTTGTAGAAAAATGGGTAAAAAAGGTAAAGAAAAGTCGTAAAAAAGAAAAGTGCCGCCCCTCCGTGAAACACGCACACACACACACACACACACACACACACGCACACACACACACACACACAAACGCATACAACACACACACACACACACACACACACACACACACACACACACACACACACACACACACACACACACACACACACACACACACTGAGAGGACTGATGACTCAGTGTCTCTGTGGCAGTTATAGTCTCTCTCTCTCTCTCTCTCTCTCTCTCTCTCTCTCTCTCTCTCTCTCTCTCTCTCTCTCTCTCTCTTCTGGTATAGCATGATAAACCATGAAAAGGCTTTTAAGATCTCCCATAGTTAGATAAGCACATTTATTATTTGAAATGTATATAAATACCTATTGATGGTCAATGTTTATATATTTTCAGACTTTACCAGTTTTGGTCTTAAGGGCTCTTATGCCGCTTTTCCACTGCATGGTACCAGCTCGACACGACTCGACCCGACCCGACTCAGCTCGCATTTTTTGCGTTTCCACAGCGAAAACATGGTATCTGGTACCTGAAGTGGCTGCTTTTTCTAGTACCGCCTCGCTCTAGGTTCCAAGCGAGCTGAGCCGATGCTAAAAGGTGACGTCGGCAGACGGCCGGCCACTGATTGGCCAGAGAGTGTGACGAAGTCACGAGAGCGACATGGCAACCATGCTGGTAACAGCCACAGCAGCGCCGCAGCCAACATATTCCTCTTCTTCAACTTCTTCAACATGCCAGCTAATAATACGAACACGAATACCATCGCATCAATGTCCTCCATTGTTGTTATGTGGGTTCTGTCCATGTGTGGGTTGCGTAGGTGGTGTTTGCGTCGCGTACAAAAATACGTCACGGCCCTTTCGCGCATCCGACCCCGCCCACGTCCAGGAGGTACTATTTGCGGTGGAAAAGGACCCGTGCTGCTACCCTGTCGAGTCGTGTCGTGTCGAGTCGTGTCGAGTCGAGCTACATGTGCAGTGGAAAAGCGGCATTATATCATCATTTTTGTCATAATCCTGATTTACGACCTGATTTAAAGCAGATTTTATATTTTATTCATAATAACCAGGATGGGATAATGTTGTAAATTACTTAAGACTGAATCTTGATTTTTTGTGTTCTGTTGGGAACCAAGCGGTCGCAGAACATGTTCAGTTATTAATGATACGTGTTCACCTGTTGATGTTTGTAAAGTCTGCTGCTTCTATTGTTTTAGTCCTCGTGTTTATTGTGTACATGTAAGGGACTATTTTTCTGTCTTATTTGTTAATGAAGCATAATTGCAATAAACAACTCAGTGGATCCAACTGAATGTTCTCGTGTGTTCAGCCGACGATTTCTTGTTTTATTAGTAAATAATGCTTCCATAAGTGCCGTAATAATAATAATATATTAATCAGAAATTATCAATTATAAATAGAACAACAAATGTTTTTCCGATATTATTCCCGGACCTTCTCCCTGGGTTTTGGTTGGGGGGGGGGGGGGGTTCTCAGTGTCTCTGTGTCGGTTGTAGAAAGAAACCAAAGACAGACGGCCGGACACTCTCTCTCCCTCTCTCTCTCTCTCTCTCTCTTTCTCTCTCTCCCTCTCTCTCTCTCTCTCTCTCTCTCTCTCTCTCTCTTTCTCTCTCTCTCCCTCTCCCCCCCCCCTCTCCCTCTCCCTCTCCCTCTCTCTCTCTCTCTCTCTCTCTCTCTCTCTCTCTCTCTCTCTCATTGTGTCATTGTGGGACCGACTCGTAGGCTGTGTGCTCCTCTCCATTGCGATACATCCGCGGGATTCCTGGCGTCGACGCGAGGCTGGACGGGTTTCCACGGCACCGCCGGCCTCCTCCACGTCGTCCTGAACGGATGTCCCGCCCTCCTCCCCGGGATGGGACCCCTGCGTCTACTGACGTCCGGTTTGATCGACGACCCGCCTTGATCGTCCCCGGATCCGTCCACCGACTCCTCGTCCGGAGGCCGGACGCCGACCGCGGCGACTTTGCCGACTTCCTCTGCGTCGTTCTCTTCGTCCCGGTCCTGGGTGTCTGGTCACGTAGACCTCCATGGCGAGTGTGTCCACGCCATGTCGGTTGACGGCGACACACTTGTAACAGCCGCAGTCCGACGGCAGCCCCTGCGGTACTCCCAGAGAGCCCTGGGAGTACCAGAGAGCCCGCGGCCAACACCAACGCCCTGGTGTTGGCCGCGTGGCTGACGAGGAGCCCGGGGAGGATCCAGTGGATCTCCACATCCGGGGTGGCGGTGGACTCGCACGGCTCGGAGGGCTCGGGGGGACGTTTGTGAGCATGTTTGTACATTGAAGAACAGATTCATTGATCGGTATCGACACTGAAACTACTTATATAATACTGGTACACTGCCACGCACTTATTGTACGTTGTACGCACTTATTGTACATTGTACGCACTTATTGTACGTTGTACGCACTTATTGTATGTGGTACAACTACGTTGTACGTCCTGGAACTTAATGTATGTGTGAGTGAGTGAGTGAGTGAGTGAGTGAGTGAGTGAGTGAGTGAGTGAGTGAGTGAGTGAGTGAGTGAGTGAGTGAGTGAGTGAGTGAGTGAGTGAGTGAGTGAGTGAGTGAGTGAGTGAGTTCGTTGTTGGAGTTGGTGCACCGTATGGATGGTCGCACTGACAATGGCTTCGCATGCACTACGCAGCTTTATGTTTATAATTGTTTTTATTGTTAGTTTTTTTGTACGTACTGCACTGTCGCTCATTCAGTATGATCGACTGGCACTTTTGGAAATTCGTTCGTCACTTAAAACTGAGTTTTTCTCAACTTACCGGAGTGCTTGCTGTGACTCCCTTGTCTTACCGCCGGTATGCCTACCAATACGCCGACGGAAGAGAAAGAAGAGAGGCAAGCGAGCCGGCATCCTGTGCAGATCTCGGACGAGATACTGCAACCCACCGCTTCCAAGCATTCTACTAGCGAATGTGCAATCTTTGGACAATAAACTGGACGAGCTACACGCACGGATTGACTTCCAGCGGGACATTGCAAACTGTTGTGTACTGGCGTTCACCGAGACCTGGCTGGATCCTATGGTGCCTGACTCTGCCGTCACTCCGACCGGCTTCTCCATCTACCGGCAGGACAGGACTTCCGAGTCAGGTAAAAGAAGGGGAGGAGGGGTATGCTTGATGGTTAACTCTCGCTGGGGCTCGGATGTTGCTGCACTTTCAGCACACTGCTCACCAGACCTGGAGCTCTTATCGATTAAAGTTCGCCCCTTCTACCTCCCACGGGAATTCAGCTCTGTTATTGTCACAGCAGTGTACATTCCACCGCAGGCGGACAAAACGTGCGCGTTAGAGGAACTTTACGGAGTAATTAATGGACTTGAGGATGCTCACCCTGAGGCGGTTTCTATTGTTGTTGGAGACTTCAATAGGACCAATATGAAGAAAGTTTTACCGAAGTACTATCAACACATAAACTTTCCTACCCGGGGTGATCAGATTCTTGACCATTGCTACACACAGATTCGAAAGTGTTACAAACCCCTCCCCCGCCCCGCTTTCGGAAAATCGGATCACACCTCCATTATGCTTATCCCTACCTACAGACAGCGCCTAAAACAGGAAAAACCGGTTTATAGGGCAGTTCAACGCTGGAGTGCTGAAGCCATTAGCACTCTGCAGGACTGCTTTGACACAACAGACTGGCAGATGTTCTTTGTTGCAGCTGATGGGGACATCAATGAATACACAGACTCTGTCTCCTCATACATCTCCAAATGCATTGATGATGTCGTACCTAGGGTCAGTGTTAAGACCTTCCCAAACCAAAAGCCCTGGGTGAATGGTAATGTCCGTGCTAAGCTCAAAGCACGGTCCTCTGCCTTTAACTCTGGTGACCAGGAGGCTTTGGGGAAGTCCAGATGTGACCTGCGGACGGCCATCAGAGATGCAAAGAGAGAATACAGGGACAAGCTGGAGTACACCTACCTAAGCTCTGACCCCCGACGCCTGTGGGGTGGCCTGCGACACATCACTGGCTATAAAGGGAGAAATAGCAGTGATGATCAGCCTGCCGCCTCTCTCCCTGACGACCTCAATACCTTTTACGGAAGGTTTGAGGCAACCAACCCCCTTCCTTCAGCAAGACTGGCCGAGGACCAGGACGACTACACTCTGTCCCTGACCGTGGCTGACGTGAGGCGAGAGCTCCAAAGGGTGAACCCCCGGAAGTCATCGGGGCCCGATGGAGTCCCAGGCCGCGTCCTCAGGGGGTGCGCTGACCAGCTTGCGGAGGTATTCACCTCCATATTCAACTTATCACTGCATCTGTCTGAAGTCCCCGCCTGCTTCAAGCAGGCCACCATCATCCCCATACCAAAGAAAACATCAGTAACCTGCTTGAATGACTACCGCCCTGTAGCACTGACCTCCACAATTATGAAGTGCTTCGAGCGGCTGGTCAGAACCCACATCTGCTCTACCCTTCCCAACACCCTGGACCCCTTTCAGTTTGCATACCGTCCAAACCGATCAACAGACGATGCCATTGCCCTAGCTACACACGCCACCCTCTCCCACCTGGAAAAGAGCAACACATATGTGAGGATGCTGTTTGTGGACTACAGCTCAGCATTCAACACTATTGTGCCTGCCAAGCTCGTCCCGAAGCTCAGGGGCCTGGGTCTTAAAACACCCCTGTGCAACTGGATCCTGGACTTCCTGACGAGCAGACCCCAGGTGGTGAGAATGGGCAACCACACCTCCTCCTCACTGACCCTGAGTACCGGGGCCCCCCAGGGCTGCGTACTCAGTCCCCTCCTGTACTCCCTGTACACGCATGACTGTGTGGCAACACACAGTTCCAACATCATCCTGAAGTTTGCAGACGACACTACCATCCTGGGTCTCATCTCTAACAACGATGAGACCGCCTATAGAGATGAGGTAAGGGTCTTGGCAGAATGGTGCCAAGACAACAACCTGTCTCTCAACGTCTGCAAAACCAAGGAAATGATCGTGGATTTCAGGAAGCTGCAGAGGGGGGGTCAGGACCCCATACACATCGAGGGAGCTGAAGTGGAGAGAGTCTCCAACTTCAAATTCCTCGGTGTGTACATCAAGGATGACCTAACCTGGTCCATGCAGGCAGGCTCAGCAGTCAAAACGGCACAGAAGCGGCTATACTTCTTGAGGAGACTCAAGAAGTTTGGCATGTCTTCAAAAACTTTAACAAACTTTTACAGATGCACCATTGAGAGCATCCTCTCAGGCTGCATCACTGCCTGGTATGGTAGCTGCTCCGCTGCCGACCGCAAGGCCCTGCAGAGGGTGGTGAAGACAGCGGAGCGTATCACCGGCAGCCATCTCCCCTCCGTGCAAGGCATCTACAACAGTAGATGCCTGAGGAAAGCAAAAAAGATTCTAAAGGACAACAGCCACCCAGGCTATGGACTGTTCTCATTGCTGCCGTCTGGTAGACGCTACCGGAGCATCCGAACACGGACTACCAGACTCACAAATAGCTTTTTCCCCCTGGCTGTAAGGCTTCTGAATCAGAAACACTGAACCTCTGAACAGTTGCCACCTCCACCTACTCCCTGCTCCCCCACTCATACAATTCACTTCATAGATATATTTGCACAATTTTAAAAACTTTTAACTTATCCTTAGCATTTCTTTTTAACTTATTCTCTACTCACACTTAAACTGCTGCTAGCCCTTCTACTGTACTCTAATTGTTGAATGTTAATGTTACATTTTATATGTTTTATTGTCATAGTGTTATAGAGTTTTATGTTATATGTATGACGTATACTGCGTAGATGAATGATGCTTGCCAAGTCGTAAGAATTTTGCTGTGCTGAAGCAATTTGGTACATGCAACAATAAACACAATTTGACTTTTGACTTTGACTTTGAGTGAGTGAGTGAGTGAGTGAGTGAGTGAGTGAGTGAGTGAGTGAGTGAGTGAGTGAGTGAGTGAGTGAGTGAGTGAGTGAGTGAGTGAGTGAGTGAGTGAGTGAGTGAGTGAGTCTGTGTGTGTAACCCTCTGGGGCAGTAGAGTACTCAGATATGGACTAGTGACTAGGTTTGTATGGAGGGAAATAATAAAGTGCCAACACAATGATCAACTGCAGCCATAGGTTACTTTTAATTTGACTGTATTCAACTTTGTAGGAAGAAATAAAATAGTTTCTCAGTGCAATCAAGAATAATCAACAATTTTCACAGTTTAGACCATAACATAAGGTAAGAAACAACTCTCTTTAAACATCATTAAATCAAACAAATGTCCATAAGAACAAATAAAAATAAGAAAATAAATTCCTTGGAAATGTTTAGTTTTCTTAAAGTTCAGTCTTTGTTTCCTTTAGTTTCCTTGGTTCGGTCACTTCAGCATGCATTTACAAAAAGGGGAATGTCAAGTCGAGGTCAGAAGTCCAAAGGTCAAGGGGTGTGTGGCGCCTCAGAGCGCTTTCACCGTACATCAAGTTCATCAAGTGAAGAAGGTAAAGGAAGAACTGTCTCTTCCTCGCCACATCTCGGTCCACTCCTTTGGGTGAGGAGGTATGTTCACTAGCTCTCCACCCCTTCGTCGAGGGGAATTCCATCCAGATTCTCCAGAGTTTCCAAGGGTTCGAAAAACCTAGCCTACATGAAAACAGGCTATTAGTACACGGGTCTGGAAATAACACTCTTCATGGCCATATTGGATATCATCAAAATCCTCAACATACTGTTGAAAGGTGGCTTGAAAGGGCTGATAACTCAGTGTCTCTGTGACAGTTATAGTATCTCTTTGTCTCACTCGTTGTCTCTCTCTGTCTGTCTGTCTGTCTGTCTGTCTGTCTGTCTGTCTGTCTGTCTGTCTGTCTGTCTGTCTGTCTGTCTGTCTGTCTGTCTGTCTGTCTGTCTGTCTGTCTGTCTGTCTGTCTGTCTGTCTGTCTGTCTGTCTGTCTGTCTCTCTCTCTCTCTCTCTCTCTCTCTCTCTCTCTCTCTCTCTCTCTCTCTCTCTCTCTCTCTCTCTCTCTCTCTCTCTCTCTCTCTCGTGCGCATGCGTGAGTGTTTTCTGAGCGAGTGTGTGGAGCGTGTTGGAGTGGATGGTTTTTCTTCCGAAGCAAGGTATCTGTAAATATACACCGGTGTTTTCTCACAATTGGTCACTGTCCCTTTCCCTCACGTTGTTTTAAGCACCAGGAGGTTTTTACGCGGCGGGGGGGGCGCTGATCGCGTCTTTACCCGGTCGCTATGGACGCGGTGGCCGCCGGCGTCAGTAATAAGGGTAGCGGGGCTTTTAAAAATCGTACCCGCCGACATGGGCTTAAAGTCCCTGTTGGAGCGGAATACTCCGTAGAGGAGTGCTGTCTGGCAGTGGGTGAACTGGTGGGATATGACAGCATGAAAGCCGCATCCAGGATGAACAGCGCGATTGTTATTTTTGTAGACACGCTGGACAAAGTGAACACCGTGGTGGAGCGGGGAATTGTGTTGAGAAATACGCATATTGGTGTTTTCCCGCTGGTTAATCCTGGAAAAAAAGTAATTCTATCGAACCTGCCTCCGTTTATTAGCAACGAGGCTTTGGAAAGGGAGCTGTCACGTCATGGGCAAATTGTGTCAGCAATGAAGTTTCTTTCCTCCGGCTGTAAGTCAGCTCGTGTAAAACATTTAGTGGGTTTCAGAAGGCAGGTATACATGATCCTTAAAAACGAATATAATGATGAATTGAAGGTGGTGATGAAGTTTAAAGTCGATGGCTTTGACTACACCATCTTTGTAACCACTGAGTCAATGAAGTGTTTTGGCTGTGGGAAAGAGGGGCACTTGGCGAGAGGCTGTCCAGAAAAGAGGCAGGGGGTGGAAGCCCAGGAGCCACAGGCTGCACAGGCAGAGAGACAGGCTGAAGTAGTAGAGAGACAGGATGTAGTGGCAGAGGCAGTGCTCCAGGTTGTAGATGTGGAAGAAGGGAGGTCAGATGTAGTGGCAGAGGTGGTGGCTGCCGAAACAGGGGAGCAGGCAGGCAGTGAGGGGGGGTCAGAGGAGGCCGCAGCCCAGCGGCCAAATACAGATTCTCAGCAGGAGGGAGGGCAGCCCTCTGCTTCTACTTCTTCGTCTAATATAGTCATAAGTGCATCCACTCAGACTAGTGTTGAGGGAGAGGATGAAGAGGAAATGAACGTTGATACTTTAACAACTGACGGGGAGACAAGAATAAGAGATGATGAACATTTGTTTAAAGTGCCAAGGATAAAGAGAAAGACAAGGTCACAAGCAAAAGGGACAAGGTCAAAAAAAAAGGTAGTGCAGGATAGTGGGACAAATGGAGGCTCTGACACAGATAGTGATTTAGAGTCATCTGAGTCATCTTTAGCTGATGGTCAGAAAGCCAATGGTTACAGTTTGGAGCAAATTCGTAGTTTCCTCGAGAAGATGAAAGGACGACGGGCTGTCAATGTAGGGGAGGTTTTCCCAAACCGCTCCTTGTTTGTTGAATCAGCTAAACGGTTGATCAGACACAGAGGCGCTGATGGTCTTATGGACACGGAAGTGTATAGACTCAGAAAGATTGTGCAAAGAGTGAACGCAGAAATCAGCAATGATCAAGAGTAAGGAGATACTTTTTTATTGTTTCATTACTCTTGCTGTACTTATGGCTAGTTTTAGAATCTCATCTCTTAATTTAAATGGAGCGAGAGATGCTAAAAAAAGAGCTTTGTTTTTTGAACTTGTAAAATTAAAGGGCATAGACCAGGGGTTTTCAAAGTGTGAGAGAGTGAGCCAACCCTCAGAGAAAAAAATTCAGCTGAGCCCCCCCCCCCCAATTTTTTTTTCTAAATACCTGTGTTTTGAAAGCTATTTTAATTATTTTATACATTTCAAACATCTCCGATCATAATTTTAAAACATTTGGAACATATTTTTGAAACATTTGAAACAAATTTTTTAACATATTTTTTAAACATATTTCTGAAACATTACATCTTTTTGCGTTTTTAAACAACAAAATGTAACAACCTTATCTAAGCATGTTTTAGCTTAACCTTTTTAAAATACATTTGAACATCTTAATCTGTGTAAACTGCCAGTTTACAGATTCATTCAGGGTCCCCGACTCTGAATTTTCTGAGTCGAATCAGATCTGCCTTTTCAGTCCAGAGATTCGACTATTCGGCGGGGTTTGTTTACCGGCGTTGCTATGGTGACCTCAATTATTATAACCAACTGAAAACGACGCCGGTTTGAAACTAAAACTGTGATCCTGAAAAAAGTATAAATGCTATCAAAATTCCGTTTAGATAGTATTGAAGATACAAGTGTGTCGATTTGTTTAATGGTTTGAACGATGGTAAACGGTTGAAAAAGGAATGAGTTACGATGTCTAGAAGTAGGTGTATCAGAATGGGCTGACGTCTTCAATGAAAACAGCTGAAAACGAAGCAGTATGAAACTAAAACTGTTATTCTGAAGACATTTTAAATGATATCGAAATTCTGTTTCGATATTATTGAAGATACAAGTGTGTAGATTTGTTAAATGGTTTGCACGAAGATAAACGGTTGAAAATTGATTTAGTTATGTTACTTCTACAGTTGAAGTACGACTGATGATTTGAATCATCGTCTTTCAGGGTTTTCTTCGGGTTTATTTTTTTCTCATGTCGCGCCCCCCCTGAAGAACTCTGGCGCCCCCCAGGGGGGGCGCGCCCAACAGTTTGAAAACCACTGGCATAGACATTTCTTTTTTACAAGAAACACACACCACTGCGGACATTGAAGTCGAGTGGAAACGAGAATGGGATGGCAATATCGTTTTTAGTCACAATAGCAATTTGAGTGCTGGAGTGGCAATTCTCTTTGCAAAAAACTTTTTGCCAGTATCGTTTGACTGTGAAGAAATTATAAAGGGAAGACTTCTTAAAGTCACTGCACGATATGAAAAAAACACCTTTACATTGTTAAATGTCTATGCCCCTGTTAACCCACAAGAAAGATGTTGTTTTTTAAATAAATTAGCAGACACTCTTTCAGGCTGTGCTCAAACTGATTTCCTAATCCTAGGGAGTGATTTTAATTGCACTGTGGATGATTTAGACAGAAATCATTTGGAGCCAAATTTACAGTCAAGGAAGTTTCTAAAAATAATTATTGCAACTTATGAGTTGAGTGATGTGTGGAGATCCAAACATGGAAACTGCAGGCAATATTCATGGTCTCATGCCAGAGATAATTATATTACTCTGGCTAGATTAGATTGTTTTTATTGTTTTAATCATCATTTGCAGATTTTTAAAAAATGTTTTTTGAGTCCAGTAGGTTTCTCAGATCATTTTTTGTTGGTGGGAACTGTTTTTATAAACAGGGTTAAACCTAAAAGTGCCTATTGGCACTTTAATATCTCACTTTTGAATGATTGTACTTTTAAGAAATGCTTAACCTTTCTTTGGGAAGAATGGAGGTGTAAGAAGCATGAACATTCATCCCTCCAGCAATGGTGGGACTTAGGAAAGGTGCGGGTTAAGCAGTTTTGTATACAGTACAACTTAAATGTTACTCGAGAGGCGGCTCAATCTATTAAAAACCTAGAGACCAGTATTGTGGAGCTCCAGGAATTGAGTAATTCTACTGGAGACCAATCACATCTTAAAGCTTTCAAAGACAAAAAAGCTGTTTTGGCAGGATGCTCCTTCAAAAAATTTCTTTAATTTAGAAAAAAAGAATGGCCAAAACAGAATAATTCATTGTATTCAATCAGCTGACGGCATAGAGCTCACTCAGTCGGATGATATAAGAAAGAGGGCTGTGGATTTTTACACAGTGCTCTATAACTGTCAGTACACTGAGTTTGACCAGAGAGGAGAGTTGTTTTTTGACCAGCTCCCTCAGTTGTCAGAAGATAACAATGCTAGCTTAGAGCAACCACTGTCTCTTCAGGAATTGCAGGGGGCGCTCATGAGCACAGGTAATGGGAAAGCCCCAGGAATTGATGGTCTACCTGTGGATTTTTATAAGTGTTTTTGGTCCACGATCGGGGTGGACTTGCTAGAAGTCATAAATGACAGCTTGGCTGCAGGAAAGCTTCCTCTAAGCTGTCGTAGAGCAGTCCTCACTCTGCTACCTAAGAAGGGAGACCTGTCAGAAATTAAAAACTGGAGGCCGGTCAGTCTGCTATGTGCGGATTATAACATTTTATCAAAAGCACTAGCAAACCGTCTGAGAAGAGTAATTGGAAATGTAATTCATATCGACCAATCTTACTGTGTCCCTGGCAGGTCGCTAAAAGACAACATCTCCTTAATAAGAGACTACCTACAGATCTCCAAAACCTTAGGCTTGAACTTCGGTCTGATTTCCCTAGATCAGGAAAAAGCTTTTGATCGAGTGGAACATCAGTATCTTTGGGAAACGTTGGGTGCTTTTGGTTTCTCTCCTGTTTTTACCAACAAGATTAAAGTCCTCTATAATCAAATTGAAAGCGTGCTCAAAATAAATGGTGGCTTAACTGCCTCTTTTGCAATCAAGAGAGGTATTCGCCAGGGATGTGCATTGTCAGGCATGCTATACTCCTTAGCTATAGAACCCTTTTTGTCTAAAATAAGGAAAGCCTTGAGTGGGGTAAAACTGTCTGTAAATTGTGTACCGTTGCATCTGTCGGCATATGCTGATGATATTATTGTGGCAGTAAATAATGATGGTGATGTGGAAAAATTAATGAAGATTATAGAGTCCTTTGAAAATATGTCTTCATCTAAGGTCAAATGGGCTAAAAGCAGTGCTCTTTTAAGTGGGAATTGGCATGGGAGGGTACCTAAGTTACCTGATGGGATTTTCTGGGAAAGACATGGCATCAAGTATCTGGGAGTGCAACTGGGTGATGACTCTGCAGAGAAAAGGAACTGGGAGGGAGTGGTGGAGAAGATGGAGGGCAGGCTGGGGAGGTGGCGCTGGCTCTTGGCCAGGATGTCATACAGAGGCAGATCAATCATTATTAACAACCTGGTGGCCTCTTCTCTGTGGCACCGGCTAGCTGTGTTGGAGCCTCCTGCAGGTCTTTTGGGGAGACCGAGTATTATTGGTGACTTTTTTTGGGACAAGCTCCATTGGGTCCCACAAAGCATATTATTTCTACCTAAAGAAGAGGGAGGACAGGGCATAGCAAGTCTAGCAAGCAGGAAAGCAGCTTTCAGGTTACAGTTTTTACAAAGCTTTCTATACGGACTACAAAATCTGCCGTGGAGACAAGTAGCTGGAATTGTTTTTGGTTGGGTTGGAGGTTTAGGTTTTGGAAAAACGTTGTTTTCTCTGGACTGTTCTTGCTTCAATCTAAACGTTTTAACACCTTTTTATCTAAGTGTTTTGAAAACATGGAGTGTGATGGAGGCTGGTTGCTTAGAAGCCACATCCTCTTTGTACTGGCTGCTAAGGGAGCCCATTCTAAAGGGGGCTCGTCTAGCGGCTGCATGGGAGGAGGTGCCAAACATGACTGGATTATTGAAGAAGAAGGAGATAACAACTGTCCAGGAGTTGTTGCAGCTGGCTGGTGCTCAGGTGGACAATGCAGAAAACGTGGCGGGAAGACTGGCAGTCCGATCCACACGTGTGGTGGGACGTAGACTGGACGGTTTTAAGAAGGCCTTGTCCTCAGAGGACAGAGCTCTTCTGAGTGGATGGTTTAAAGGAGACTTAACACCTGATCATAGTGACCCTTTCCCTAAGATATGCATCCGGCCTTTTGGGAAGGACTGTGAGGCTTTGGGTCCTCTGCTGGACAGGCAGGAGTGGATGTCCATGGACTCTGCGAGTGGAAAGTCCCTTTACATGGGATGTGTGAAAGCTTTAAATAAGGAAAAACTTAAAGGCAAGACTGACACTCCCTGGAGGGATCATCTCAGAGTAAAAGCTGAGGTCAAACCAGCATGGAGTACACTGTACAAGGCTCCAGTCACAAAAAACATTGGGGACTTGCATTGGCGTGTTTTACATGGAATCATAGCAGTCAATGCTTTTGTCTCTAAACCCTAGTGTGTCGGATAAGTGTCTCTTCTGTAACCTGAGGGAAACCATTTTTCACTGCTTTGTTGACTTTTCACGACTGATTCCACTGTTCCAAAACCTGAGGTCTGTTTTGTCTTTGTTCAAAGAAAAATTTAGTAAACAGTTGTTCATATTTGGTTTCTCCTATAGGAAAAACAAAAAGAAGAAAGGCAAGCTCCTGAATTTTCTTTTTGGTCAAGCCAAGATGGCCATTTATTTAAGCAGGAGGGAAACGATAGATGGAGGCCAGAGACGTGATTGTGTGTCAATTTTCAAGTGTCTTGTTAGAGCCCGTATACGGTTTGAATATAATTATTACGCAAAGATGGAGGATGTGGATACGTTTAAAGGTGTTTGGGACAGTGAAGGCATCCTTTTCTCTTCAAAAGACCCAGACATTACCTTTACAGATCTGTTGCTTTAGTTTGTTTTAAATTTTTGGTTTTTGTCTCTTCTGTTTTTTTCTTTTTTCTTTTTGTTTTTATTTATTTATTTTATTGTGTGTTGTGTGTGTCTGTGTTTTTGTTTTTGTAAAAATATGTAAATAAATAATCGGTTTTAAAAACTCAAAACTCTCTCTCTCTCTCTCTCACTCCCTCTCTCCTGTTTAGCATGATAAACCATGAAATTACGACAATTTTAAGATCTTCCATAGGGTTAGCTAAGGAGGATTTAGATTTGTTATTTTAAATGTATATTAAATACCAATTGATGGTAAATCACATGTTTTTTATTCCACAATATTTGCATATTTTCAGACATAAGGTCTTCAGGTCTATTATACCCTACTTTCTCTCATAATTCTAACAAGAAACCTGATTGAAAGAACAAGAGGTCTATGGGATATTGTTGCATGTTGTAAATGACTTTAAACTGAATCTTGGTTCCTTGTGTTCTCTTGGGAACCAAACTGGGCCCCGTTTCCCGAAAGCGTCGTTAGCCTAAGTGGATCGTGAAGTGCGTCGAAAGGGCATCGTAGAGTTTTCACCGCGTTTCCCGAAAGCATCGTTGGTCACGAACGTCTTGAAAATGCTCATAGCTAACGAGTACTCCAGGGGTGCTCGTAGGTACTCGTAGGACGCTAAGAGCATCGTCAGCTATAGCCTCATTGGCGTCACCATCGGACATTCCGTATATTGGATGCGTTTTATTAAAACGCATTGCGCCTTTATGTTCTTAGTTTGGTAATTAATAAAGATTATTAATTAATTTATTAATAAAGATGTTAAAATGGCCAAAATAAAACGGGACAGTCCAGAAAATGTTTGCGCAGGCAGGGCACTCAAAATGTGTGAGAGAAAGTGGGGGGATTTGTGCAGACTGACATAGGCTACTCATAAAACGTAGCATAAAATAATAATAATAATAATAAAAAAAAAATTAAATTAAACAAATAAAAAATAATTAAAAATAAAGAAATAATTTTTTTTATAAAAAACAAGCAAAGAAGCAGGCAAAAGGCTGGGATATGGTGGGGATTGGTCACGTTGACGGGAGTGTTTAGTGACATGAGGGAGGGTGGAGGGGGTTAAAAAAAAGTCTCAATCACTATTCGACGCGCATGAAAACCAGCCGCGTAGTTATGAGGGAGGCCGTCCTCACACCGATCTTCCTCATCGTCATCGTCCTCAACGTCCTCCGGTTCAAGCAATGCCACCCCAGCCTTAGCTGCAATGTTGTGCAACATAGCCGTCACACATATCACGGCGCATGACTTGGCCGGCGAAAACTGGAGCCCTCCGCCTGACTTGTGAAGGCATCTAAAGCGCAACTTCCACCTCCCGATCGTGCGCTCAACGATGCACCGGGCCAGACGGTGGGCTTCGTTGTATTCCTCATCATGGACGTCTCCCGGGTTATTCACAGGTGTGAAGAGGAATTATTTCAGGGGGGAAAATGCCGTGAAACGCACAGTGTATTCAGGATTAGGACTGATATATGTCGGTTTAAGCCTAATCAATTGTGTTTTAATGTCTTTAGCATTCATATAATTGCAGTCTATTTTTTTGGTAGGCTACTCTGCTGTTGTCCTTGATGGGGATATATTTTAACCCTTTTTAACACAATTTTCCTGCGACATTCCTGCGTCTCCCCCTCCTACAGAGCCCATTTCAGCACCGTGTCAGTAGACAGTTACAATCCTACGACGTCGTGAGTGCAGCGAATGCGCGTTCACGTTAAGAGGAGTTTCGGGAAACGCTTCAAAGAAATTGACGATGGATCGCAAGATCCATCGGGAGAATGATCGTACGAGCGAAGATCCATCGTTATCGGGAAACGGGGCCCTGCAGCAGAACAGGTTCAGTTATTAAAGATACGTTCACACCTGTTTATCATTTGTAATGCCAACTTCTTCTATGATTTTAGTCCTTGCATTTATTGTGTACATGTAAGGGACTATTTTTCTGTTATAACTGTTAATGAAGAATAATTGCAATAAACAACTCAGTGGATCAAACTGAAGGTTCTCGTGTGTTCAGCCGATGGTTCTTCCCCTTTCTTCAGTTTGACTCTTTCAAGCTGAGCAGACGTTTCTCCAGAGCTTTCTGTTGGTTATCCTAGCAGCACACCTGGAATGTCCCTCCAGCCCCTTGGGTCCCAGCAGCACTCTTGAGGGGTCATGACCCCTGACCTGGACCCAGTCTTCAGTCCCAGGTCTCTGAGGGGTCCTGACCTTGAACCAGTCTTCAGTCCCAGGTCTCTGAGGGGTCCTGCTCCCTGACCTGGACCCAGTCTCCAATCCCAGCTCTCTAAGGGGTCCTGTCCCCTGACCTGGACCAAGTCTTCAGTCCCAGGTCTCTGAGGGGTCCTGACCTGGACCCTGTCTTCAGTCCCAGGTCTCTAAGGGGTCCTGCCCCCTTACCTGGACCCAGTCTTCAGTCCGTTCCTCTCAATGGTGGCCTGGAGGACCATGAGCTCAGTCCTCTGGAGATATTTCCTCCAACTCGTCACGACACAACAGTGGAGTCTCCATTCACTTCGGTTATCAAACTCTTTTATCCAGAGAGACTTACAATAAGTCCATTGGTCAGGAGAAAGAGAAACAACAATATTTCTCTGTGGGTACAGTAAGGATGTTCATAGAACCAAGTGCCAAGCACTAACCATCACTAGGTTAACCCATTCCCTGTATACAATACAGAGAGCTAGGATAAGATGCTACACCATGCTAAGTACTGTTTTTAAGGGCCATCCTCCATTTTGTTTTAGATTGCTTCCATATGCGCTAAATAGCGACAAATGGAACCGCGGAGAAGAGAGAACGAGAATGCGAACTAGAGGGTATTGAAGCCAAAATTTTTTTTTTTAATCTCTCGTCCGATTTCACACACAAAGAACATGCCAAAACATGCTAATTGCAGAGCAGCACACACACACACACCACATGTATGTGTCTGTGTATGTATGTCTGCGTGTCTGCATGTCTGCATGTCTGCATGTCTGCATGTCTGTTTGTGTGTGTGTGTGTGTGTGTGTGTGTGTGTGTGTGTGTGTGTGGGTGTGTGTGTGTGTGTGTGCATGTGTCTGTGGATGTATGTCTGTGTGTGTGTGTGTGTGTGTGTGTGTGTTTGTGTGAGTGTGTGTCTGTGTCTGTGTGGAGCCCTGCACCAAGACAGGGTGTGTAATTACACAGAAGGTTTTGTGTGTTTGTTTTGTGCGACGCATAATTCAGACAGTGGAGAATAGAGCATAACTAACTAGCGGCTCGCTCTCCAAAACATCAGCCAGACTGCAATTACAGATGAATGATAGGTGCGTGTTGACTCGTGTGTGTGTGTGTGTGTGTGTGTGTGTGTGTGTGTGTGTGTGTGTGTGTGTGTGTGTGTGTGTGTGTGTGTGTGTGTGTGTGTGTGTGTGTGTGTGGGTGTGTGTGTGTGTGTGTGTGTGTGTGTGAGAGAGTGTGTGTGTGTGTGTGTGTGTGTGCGTGTGTACATTACAAATGAACACATTTCGGGAGGTGAGAGGTGGATAGTGAAAGAGAGAGAAAGGGAGACAGACAGGCAGATACATAAACACATAAAACTTGTTTATTCTCTAAATCCCTTTCCTCAACAGACGATCTTCCTGACAAAAAAAAGCGAAAGGCCTTGTAAATCTGGACACCGGGAAATGAAACAAAAAAATAAAACAAATTGAATCACCAAACAAACAAAAAACGTTAAGAAGGTGTCACCCCCCAGAGCGTCATCAATGGCCAAAAGATTCCCTTTCTCCTGCTCAGGTGGTTCCTGGTTTGGCACTGAATCGAATGCAGCGTGATGAGGAGTCACCATGCCCTAACCCAGAGACCCTGAGGGCAACGAGGCTTCAATTAAACAGCCGCGCCGCTGAATAGGCACTAATTTTATCTAATTAAGGAACAATTTGAATAGAGTGCAGAGGGTTTCGTTTTTATTTTTTATTTTATTTGATCAATTAATTTACTGAAAGCTTGTCTTTGCGATGTTTATAACCCTTTGTGTAGGGGAGGATGGGAGCGGCCGTTTGGCACCCCCTACATACAACGGCCGTTTGGCACCCCCTAGTGGTCGTATACCAGACCAGCGAGTTTCACCAAAGGAGACTCCTGTAATATCATATTTATTTAAATACCTTAAAATGACTACACTACATTGTTTTAAAATACACATGTATTAATTCGATGATTGATTTGGTTTTAATGGTGATTATGATTTTTTCCATCATCGAGCAGCCGATTCTGTGGAAAGCCTGTACTTCACAACCATGACCAACATGCAGGCGGACAGGTGAGCCGCGGAAACTAGGAGGGCCTTTGTTACCTTTTGTATTCGTTTAATGGTATATCGCTGCTACGGTTAACATTAGGAGTTACCCGGGATTCATAATAATTCAGGATTTATGTGAAGCCTTGCTTGATCTTTACCAGAGTCAAGATGTATCAGGTGCTCATATGAGCCATATTTGTGCGTGAAATGGGTTGGGACATGAGACTACTATTTATTTGCATGCGTGGAGATCACGTTGTTTATGTATTTCTCTGGCTCAACGACAAAGCAGCATATGGACAACAGCCTCACATCCTTGGCTGAGCTCCCAGATTCCACCCCCCCTCGGTCAAACGGCGCCGGACCACCCGGGTTATCACATCACGATGAGCAAGGTGGGGGGGAAACTCAAAGAGCACAGATAACATCACCCAGTCCTTTTATTCCCTTCACATGTGTTGCATTTTGCTGAAACATGCATGCAGTTTGGTGTGGGAGCACCATTTATTAATTTGTAAACCCATTGGGTTGTGGGAGGAACACTGTAGGTGGATAGACGCTGCATGAAGGTCCCCTCGTGGTTAAGCCCTCCAGATTGGACATAACTTCCCTACAAAGGATGGTCAATAGCCACAGCTGATTGGCTCATGACATGATGGCTTCTACATCCCAAAATAGATTGATGAGCACTAATACAAGGGGAACTTGATCAGCTGAATGGAGGTGCGATCACATGAGATGTGTCGAAAGGGACCCACTCCATCGCTTTCCTGTCGGGAAAGCGGCGCTGCAATTTCCAGGGGGGAGGAGCCAACGTCAGAGCCTGCGCCGCTGTCCCGCGGTGGAGACTTGCTTTACGTTTAAAAACGTTGACCCCGGCGAGACGAATGACGCAAACAATAGATTTCAGGTTCTGTCGAAAAGCAATGTTGAAACGAGTTGATCTTATGTGTGGTTTGAGAACACAACGGCAGACTTTGCGACGGGGAACAGTGTCTCAGCGCGCCTCAAGTCTCCGCACCTTTACTCAAAGTCAAGCACCAGGAGGGCTTCACCACGCTCAAAGGTCCCCACCCTGGGGTTCCTGTCGCACATCAACGTTGACCGCTTGTCCCGTCCACAGAAAACGCCCAACAAGGTTAGGACGAAGACACCTTCTACAGCCTGGACCCTGGAGTACACACACAGTACACACATAGTACACACAGTACACACATAGTACACATAGTAAACACATAGTACAGACCAGGGCCCCGTTTCCCGATAACGATGGATCTTCGCTCGTACGATCATTCTCCCGATGGATCTTGCGATCCATCGATAATTTCTTTGTCACGTTTCCCGAAACTCCTCTTAACGTGAACGCGCATTCGCTGCACTCACGACGTCGTAGGATTGTAACTGTCTACTGACACGGTGCTGAAATGGGCTCCGTAGGAGGGGGAGACGCAGGAATGTCGCAGGAAAATTGTGTTAAAAAGGGTTAAAATATATCCCCATCAAGGACAACAGCAGAGTAGCCTAAGAAAAAAATAGACTGCAATTATATGAATGCTAAAGACATTAAAACACAATTGATTAGACTTAAACCGACATATATCAGTCCTAATCCTGAATGCACTGTGCGTTTCACGGCATTTTCCCCCCTGAAATAATTCCTCTTCACACCTGTGAATAACCCGGGAGACGTCCATGATGAGGAATACAACGAAGCCCACCGTCTGGCCCGGTGCATCGTTGAGCGCCTGATCGGGAGGTGGAAGTTGCGCTTTAGATGCCTTCACAAGTCAGGCGGAGGGCTCCAGTTTTCGCCAGCCAAGTCATGCGCCGTGATATGTGTGACGGCTATGTTGCACAACATTGCAGCTAAGGCTGGGGTGGCATTGCTTGAACCGGAGGACGCTGAGGACGATGACGACGAGGAAGATCGGTGTGAGGACTTTTAATTTTAATTTTTTTTAATTTTATTAAATTTTTTACATTATTTTATGCTACGTTTTATGAGTAGCCTATGTCAGTCTGCACAAATCCCCCCACTTTCTCTCACACATTTTGAGTGCCCTGCCTGCGCAAACATTTTCTGGACTGTCCCGTTTTATTTTGGCCATTTGAACATCTTTATTAATAAATTAATTAATAATCTTTATTAATTACCAAACTAAGAACATAAAGGCGCAATGCGTTTTAATAAAACGCATCCAATAGACGGAATGTCCGATGGTGACGCCACTGAGGCTATAGCTGACGATGCCTTAGCGTCCTACGAGTACCTACGAGCACCCCTGGAGTACTCGTTAGCTACGAGCGTTTTCAAGACGTTCGTTCCCAACGATGCTTTCGGAAAACGCGGTGAAAACTCTACGATGCCCTTTCGACGCACTTCACGATCCACTTAGGCTAGCGACGCTTTCGGGAAACGGGGCCCAGGACCCTGGAGTACACACAGTACACACACCGTACACAAAGGAAGTTGTTGTTAAAGCGAGTGAAGGAAGGAAAAGGAAGCAGTCGCATTAACGAAGTGAATGAACTAAAAACAGTCTCTTATATCACTTTATCAATGTGTGTGTGTGTGTGTGTGTGTGTGTGTGTGTGTGTGTGTGTGTGTGTGTGTGTGTGTGTGTGTGTGTGTGTGTTTACCTTGGCCCTTTCTAAATACCTGCCTGTAAAGTTTGTACCAAGATGAACCCAATCCAATCCAGCCCAACAAGATGCCTCATTGAAGTGAAATTGTTCCGCCTCGAGCAGGACCCCTGACGCCTGTACAGTGATGTCATGGAACAGCAGCCAATAGGAGGATAGTCTGAGAGGAGGGTCAACTGGTCCAACTGGTTGGTTCACAGGATAATTTCCTTGTTACCGAGTCGGAAGGTTTGGTAATGCTCACTTCATTACAGCAGTGAGAAGACCCAGGTAATTTACTCCACTTTGATCCATGATTCATCATAAATTTCTGTAACTTATTGATCATATCAATAGGAAAGGTACTATTTTACTATCATCAGGTATGGGTTAAAATCGTTAGTGAATATGTTGAGTACTCTCACCTCTCAGTGTTCACTAATGTTAGTCAAAACAAAACTACTGATTGGCTACTACCTCTAATTTACCATTGTTATACATGACAAATTATTTAACTTTATTTAACAATAGTTTTCTAGGAATGGCCTCTGCGACATCGTGGTCTGAGGAGGACTTCTCCTGTTCCATCCGTCTGGATGTGTTCAACAGCCCAGTTACCACACTATGTGGACACAACTTCTGCAGAGCCTGTATTACAGTGTTCTGGGATGACATAGTCCAGTTCAAATGTCCTGTCTGCAACGAGCTGTTCCACATAAGACCTGTTTTACGGGTTAATACCTTCATATCAGGGATGGTTGATCAGTTTAGAAGTTCTGTACGAGTCGAAGAGCAGCCTTGCGTTGAACCCGGAGAAGTTTCTTGTGACGTCTGTACTGGGACCCAGCTGAAGGCTGTGAAGTCCTGCCTGGTGTGTTATACCTCTTACTGCCAGACCCACCTGGAGCCACATCAGAGAGTTCCCCGTCTGAAGACACATCAGCTGGTCGACCCTTTGGACAGTCTGGAAGACAGGATGTGTTAGAAACACGGCCGACTCCTGGAGCTCTTCTGTCAGACTGACCAGGTGCATGTGTGTGTTTTTTGCACAGTGACAGACCACAAGTCCCATCCTGTTGTACCTCTGAAGGAGGAATATGAAGTGAAGACAGCCCAGCTGGGCAAGATAGAGGCCGAAGTACAGCAGATGATCAAGGAGAGACAACGAAAGATTAAAGGCATCATAGACACGATGGACCACAGCAAAGCAGACGCAGACAGAGAGATAGCCGATGGTGTGCAGGTCCTCACTGCTCTGAGGCGCTCTGTTGAAAAATGTCTGGATGATCGCAACAAAACGGTTCAAGAGAATCTGAAATCCACAGAGAAAGAAGCTGAAGGCCTCATCAAAGAGCTGGAGCAGGAAATAAAAGATCTGACCAATAGAAGCTCAGAGGTGAAGCAGTTCACCCAAACTGAAGACCACCTCCACCTCCTCCAGACCTTCAGATCCCTGAAGGATCCTCCACCCACCAGGGACTGGACCACGGTGGAGGTCCGTCCTCCGTCATACGTTGGGACCTTGAGGAGAGCCCTGGATCAGCTGGAGGAGACACTGAACATGGAGATGAAGAAGGTGCCTGACCTGAGATCAGCTCGACACAAGTGTAAGTGTCTGTCTGGTTTGATTTAGGGCTGTCAAATGTACATTCAATATTACAGTATTCTTCAAATATTTTACATTCAAACTAAATTAAACATGTCAGATGTTTTTCCCTTAAGATATGAGTGCCACCGTGTAAAAAAAGTTTGAGAAGATAACCTTACATTAAAAAATGTAATGAAAAAAAACACATAGCATGCTTGGACACTCACATCCATATGGCCCGTTGGCCTCCTCGGGAACGGGACTCGGCTGCAGCGGTCCGTCCTGGGAGCGTATCTCGGTCCGGTCCTCGGTCCTACACTGGACCCACACGTGTCTCATTAGCCCGTCTCCGCCTCCCTTTATATACCGCTCACCTGCGTCTGATCGGCCTCCCTCGCGGGTGTTTCCTCTGAGCCAATGCGCCAATGCGGTCCCCGGCGCCCTCTGGGGGAGAAGGGTGGTAGACCCCCTACACCACCGGTCCCATGGGCTTCCAGGGCCGCTGTGTCGGGCCGGGTTACCACAATGTGTTCATAAAGTTGCTGTTGTTAATACATTCATAATATTGTTGATAATACATTCATAATATTGTTGTTGATGATTTCATAACATTATTATTGAGATGTGTACATATGTATGTGTACATATCAGAGATGGAAATTAACTTTTTTGCCCACCAGCCACTCATCTTTTTTACCAGCCACTTTTTATGCGCTATATTTTTTTTAAATAAATGCGTACATTTTAAACAATATATGATAGTAACAATGATAGTCACAATAGATAAGAAAAGTGTTTTTCATACACATTTTTTCCATCAGAATTGATTCTTACTGTAAGTAGGTGCTACCAAGGAACTGAGTTGAAAATGTTACACTCTTACCGCATATGATAAACAATACACAGGTATCTGCCATGTTAATGTCAAAGGTGTTACGATGACAAGTTTGGGGATAATGCATCTATACAAAGTATTTTCAATAAAAAACAAATTGACATATTAACAATAAAACAACATGCATGGCTACACCATCATAAGTCAATCTAATTAGTGCCTGAATACAAATGTGTCCACAGACATGGTAACTAACGTATGATAGTAAGCATTATTGGCCCTTAACACTAATATTCAGAAAAAACATTGCCTCAAAAAGGCTATTGGCTTATGCAATACAAGTAGAGGCATATACTTGAACTTTATACCCTGAACTTTTAAACGTTGCAAACGTGCAAAAACATAATCATATATTTATGTGGCATTCAGTCCAATGCTGGAAATATATCTGTGGCATTCAGTAGGCCAATGCTGTGATAAAATATGTAAAGTATGACCAAGTGTTTCTTTCTGTTCAATAGATAGAACGTTATCAATCCCCTGTGGGAGAAATTTGTTAATGTTTGTCCCTATAAAACAATAATGGTAAAAAAATAAATACACAACGGTAACTGCGTAAGTCAAACCGTCCAATCTGAAGGCTCTACTTAACCACGCCCCCTACTCACTTCCACCAATGCAAAGCGAACAGAACTGAGTAGGGGAGGGAGAAGCATAACTAGTTTGCGAACGACCCAAAGAAACGCAACGCAAATTCAATGAGAACATGTATGAGGCTTTAATAAAATCCCGGACGATTTTTAAATTCCGCCACACATTTTTTAAAAGTGTCTCAAAAAGAGGGCATGTCCGGGCAAAAGACGACGTCTGGTTACCCTATGTACGGGAAACCCATTTGATTCCTACCTGTAACACTGTTTAATAGTGTCAAACGCCGAATGCGTGAGACTTGAGAGCCCTGTTACTGGTATATTATCCCGGATGCCGGACAGTTGCAGTTCAGCAAAAGAGGCGTAGAAGAAGAAGGGATGACAGTAATGGTTGTGGAACTGCACAGCGCCGTATAACGAATGTATTAAATATGCAAATTTGATCGGACCTTACTGGAAAGTATTACCCGACACAGTGGCGGGTGAAGTGACACAATTCACCCGCCCCCATACAAATCCACCCGCAAATGGCGGGTGGCGGGTGTTAATTTCCATCCCTGGTACATATGTATATGTATGTATTACTGGAGAGAGAGGAGAGAGAGAGGTCATGTTTCCCGAAGCTCCGCTGGGCATTGGAAAGAACTACTTAATTCATCGTTCATTTCTACTTTATCTTATTTTATTTACCTAACAGTATATAGTTTGTTTCCGTCGTCCTCAATCGCTCGATTCAACAATACATTTTGGCACTTTTTACTCCCGGATCAGACCGCAGAAAAAGCCTTGGACTTTCCTATCACCAACATGCCTCTGTATTCGGATATCTCAGGCACGGAGACTGGGAAATGCACAGACTGCACCAAAATGCAACAGAGGGTGGCTTTAATTGAAACGAGACTAGCAGCAGTAGAAAAATGCAAAGGACTATCACAGGAAACAGTGCCGATGGGTGAGTTTGCTGAGCTCACTCAGATACAGCAAGATGATCAAAGCTACACTGTATCCTTCCCGAAGCTGGACAAGAGAGAGACAGTTCCAGCTGCGTCTCACTGGAACAGAGTCGGCGCTAAGCCAAAGCAACATACCAAAGTGAATCAACAAGTTCACTCAACACCAAATGCTAAGCTACCCAAAGCTAAAGTTATCAGCCCGATTAGCCCGTCACTCAAATCAACCCTGCCACTGAAGAACCGGTTCCTGCCACTTCAAGAGTCCACAAACGCGCCTGCCACCGATGCACCCCTGAGCCCCGAGATGCGTCCGGACGGACAGTGTGGACAGAGACGGAACAACCAGTCGCCACGGAGGCGGGCTGCGCATGTGTCTGCCACCGTCCAACAAGGGCCCATCTCAGAGAAAGCAGATGAACCAGACACTCTGATTATAGGAGACTCAACTATCAAGGATATAACCGGTAAGAAGATCAAAACATGCATCTTCCCATATGGAAAGGTTAGTAATATCAACCATAAACTAGCCAAAATCATATTGGAAAACCCCAAAATCTCACAGATTATTGTGCATGCAGGATTAAATGATATTCAAAGAGAACAGTCAGAACTTCTGAAGAGGGATTACACTGATCTATTGGATACTGTTACGACCGGCCTAGGGGAACCGGACATAACGAATGGTGCTCCCCTCTTTTCCCACTCCCAAGGACGACCAGGCACACAGGGCTGCAGTCCAGCATAAGTTGATTTATTCAACTGATGGAGACTCGGGGTGAGCATAGCCAAAACAACAAACAAAACAATCTAACCCCAAAACTAACTTCCCTAACCGACAAACCAAAGAAAGCAAAGTTCACAGGATTCTCACTGACTCCCTATGTGGTAAACAGGAGAAAACAACGATAAACCAAACAAGCTACTCACCCCTACGATTACCTGGACTGCTTAAGTTTTAACATAACAAAACACAATACAATATAATGCCACATGGTAAGCCTGGTGCAGTTGGGAGCAGGGTCAAGAAAAGGAGGATGATTGTCTCCAGCGGCGGCCATTTATAGCAGCTCCTCCAGCCCCAGCACCAATCAACAGCCAGCACCTGGAGAAACACCAATGGTGGTAGCACCACCCTCAGGCCGGGAGGAGCAGCACCTGGAGAGGGAGAGAGCCTAAGGGTGCTAACACCACCCTCAGGCCGGGAGGATCCACAGCACAGACGACATCCATACAACGCTGCAAAATACACATACGACCCTGGGTCGTAACAGATACACTGGACAAAATACACATCAAGTCTTCCATCAGTGGACCCATACCAACAGTTGACAGGGGAATAAACAGATTCAGTCGTCTACTTGCACTGAATACATGGCTTTCCAGAGTCTGCAATGAAAGAGGAAGGGACTTTATTGACAATTTCAACTTATTCTGGGGGCGCAAATATCTTTTCAGAGCAGATGGCCTACACCCAAACAGGTTAGGCTCAAAACTGTTGAGGGACAATCTTCTCTTCTCGCTTTACGAACAGGCCACAATCTTGCCATGGTCTGACGCACAGGCCACAATCAGAGCACAGGTTGAGAAGAAGCGAGACTACAGCCTCCCCCACACAACTACTCTGCCACTATCTGACACACAGATAGCAGACAGCCCACAGACCTTGAAGAGAGACAACAGCCCGCCCGACGCCATCAACACTGTGCCCTCCCCCATCGCTGATGCTGGCTTGGCGAGGAACGGCCACCCCCCTCCTCTGCACTCCCCCATCGACGATGACCTCCAGCCTCATCTCTCCCATAGCCACAACAACAACTCCAGCTGGGATAGAGTCTCCGATGTCTCCCTTTGCGATTTTCCAGCCGAATTTAAGAAACTGGAATATGCTGGCATCAAACTTGCATCTGTGTCAATGATAGCATCGCCACGTCATGGCCGCAGGCTGCTAACACCCAGGAGGATGGCGCCCCACCCCCGCCCCCGTACTGATAGTAGTCCTGAGTATTACTGAGTCAAAAAAGGGTTCAGCCGTAGACACAGTATAAAGGAAGTTTCACATAATCTGCTGAACCCAAGGTTGCCAACGTCAAAGCAGGGCAACTTTCGCATTCATGCTGTAACCACTAAGAGAGTAAACAAAGGGAAACTTAGACACACTGCTAACCTCACAAATCTCATATCTATTGCCTCCAAACCCAAAACAACCTTAAAGCCTATCAACAGCACCATCAGGATGGCTCTACTTAATGTGAGGTCTCTTAATAACAAATCATTTTTAGTTAATGATTTTATTAACACTTCCAAACTGGATTTTATGTTTTTAACTGAAACATGGCTGGAACAAAATAACAGTGCCGTTCTGATAGAGACAGCTCCTCCCGACTATAACTTTTTTGATGCATGTAGATCTGGAAAAAGAGGTGGAGGGGTTGCTGCTATATTTAAAAATGTATTTCAGGGGAAACAAATGTTATTTGGTGATTTTCCATCGTTCGAATACCTTACTGCTGTATTGAAATGCTCCCCCAGAGTTCTCCTATTAATTATTTACAGGCCACCCACATATTCTGCAAATTTTTTCGATGAATTCACAGAATTATTGTCTAGCATCTCCACAGAATTTGACTGTCTAGTTATAACTGGTGACAATTTTCATACTGATGATTTGAATGACAAGTGTGCAAAAAAACTTTTTACCATTTTGGACACATTTTAACTGTCTCAACATGTGAAAGAGGCTACTCATTGTAAGGGGCACACTCTAGACCTGGTTATCACAAAGGGCCTCAATGTTTCTGATCTCTCTGTGACTGATCCTTCCTTGTCTGACCACTTTTGGATTTTCTTTAACATATCTTTTATTCCCGACATACAGACAAAATCAAACACTGTCAAAAAACGGTATATCAATGAAGATTCTAATGTACTTTTTAAAAAGGCCATCTCCTTGCTACCACCTCTAAACCCATGTTCTGCTGATGATCTTGTAGAAAACTTTAATTTGAAAATTTTGAAAGTCATAGATGTCATTGCACCTTATAAGGTTAAAACGATTTCTGGAAAGCAAAAGGCACCCTGGAGAAAAGCTGCTTCTGTAACAGCACAGAAAAAGGAATGCAGGAAGGTTGAACGCATCTGGCGTAAAACAAAACTTCATATTCACCATGATATCTATAAAGTGAGCCTCCGTGCCTACAATTTAGACTTAAAAAGTGCTAGAGAAACATTTTTCTCCAATATCATTAAAACCAACACTAATAATGCAAAAACCCTATTTGCAACTGTTGACAGACTGACCAACCCCCCAATAGAAATTCCACCTGATCTCCATTCCACGCAGAAATGCAATGAGTTTGCAGCTTTTTATATTGATAAAATTGAAGGTATCAGACGAGCCATCAATATCTCCACGTCAAACAAAAATGTTGGACTACCACCCTGTTCAGGCAAAAATTACGTGGCAAGGATGGCATGCTTTAATGTTATAGACTCTCAAAATCTTGTGGAAACTGTGACACAACTAAAGCCATCCACCTGTTGCCTTGATACTATACCTACCAACCTCTTTAAGAATGTTTTCGACTGCCTAGCAGTAGACATATTGCAGATAGTTAACAACTCTCTCCAGTCAGGCAAGTTCCCAAAAGCTTTGAAAACTGCAGTTATTAAACCCCTTTTAAAAAAGCGGAGCCCAGATGCCTCTATTATTAACAACTACAGACCAATATCAAATCTACCCTTCATAGGTAAAATCATTGAGAAAGTTGTCCTCCAGCAACTAAATCACTTCCTGGCATCAACTGGTTGCTATGACACCTTCCAATCAGGATTTCGACCCCTGCACAGCACTGAGACCGCCCTTATTAAAGTTGTAAACGACATCCGTCTTAACACAGACTCTGGCAAAACCTCAATACTAATGCTACTTGACCTCAGTGCTGCATTCGACACTGTAGACCATACATTACTTCTGGAAAGGTTAGAAAACTGGGTGGGGCTTTCAGGCACTGTCTTAAATTGGTTCAGGTCCTACCTACAAAATAGGAACTACTTTGTTTCCATTGGCGACTTTGTATCAGAATCAACCAATGTGACATGTGGAGTCCCACAAGGTTCGATCTTAGGACCCTCTTTATTCAACATCTACATGCTCCCACTAGGGCAAATCATGCAAAATAACAATATTGACCATCATTGCTATGCTGATGACACGCAAATCTATGTATCGCTATCACCAAATGACTATCGGCCCATAGATCTCCTGTGCCAGTGCATTGAGCAAGTGAAGGAATGGATGTGCCGAAATTTCCTTCAACTAAATGAGGACAAAACAGAGATAATTGTATTTGGTTCTAAAACGGAAAGGCTTAAAGTAACCCAACACCTTCACTCTCTGTCCCTGAAAACCTCAATGCCAGAAATCTAGGGGTTATCATGGATTCAGATTTACATTTTGACAGTCACATCAAATCAGTTACAAAATCGGCATATTATCACCCTTAAAAATATAGCAAGACTTAGAGGGCTCATGTCCACCGAAGACTTACAAAAACTTGTACATGCCTTTATCACTAGTAAGCTTGATTACTGCAATGGTCTCCTCACAGGTCTCCCAAAACAAACTCTGAGGAAGCTTCAGCTTGTTCAGAATGCTGCTGCTAGAGTTCTAACAAAGACCAAAAAATTTGATCATATTACACCAATTCTGAAATCGTTACATTGGCTTCCTGTAGGTCAGAGAATTGATTTTAAAATCATGTTGCTAACCTATAAATCCCTACATGGTTTAGGCCCAAAATACTTAACTGATATGCTTCCACTACATCAGCCTTCTAGACCACTAAGATCCTCTGAGACCAATCTGTTAATTATCCCCAGAGTAAACACAAAACATGGGAAAGCAGGATTTAGTTACTATGCAACAAATAGCTGGAATAAACTCCCAGAGGATTTAAGACTTGCCCCAACTCTGAGCACCTTTAAAACAAGACTGAAGACTTTTATGTTTGCTATAGCTTTCTGCAAAAATCTTAAATACATTGCACTTTCTAAAAAGCTTTTTTAACTTTGCCTTTATTTTCTATTTTAATACTAAAATGCCTTTTTCTATTCTACCCATTTCTTTGCATATGTTTTTCTTTTACTTATCTATTATTTTATTTTATTGTATGACAATGTTTATATGTGAAGCACTTTGAGTCTGCCTTGTGTATGAAAAGTGCTATATAAATAAAGTTGCCTTGCCTTGCCTATGTGTTCATATCTATGTATATGCACATAGATAGAGCACAGGAGAACAGTACTAGTGATGATGATGATGATGATGATGATGATGAAGAGCGGTTCAGCAGCTCATCATGTCTGGTTCTCCCTCAGATGCCTGTGACCTCACCCTGGACCCCAACACGGCCTTCAGACGACTCTCTCTGTCTGAGGACAACAGGAAGGTGACGTGGGGTGGAGGGGTCCAGTCGTATCCGGATCACCCAGACAGATTTGACCACTGGGACCTACCCCCACCCCCACCTCCTCCCGGGGGTGGGGGTAGGGTGGGGGGGGGTCCTCAGACTCTCTGTGTCGGTTGTAGAAAAAAAAAAAACGCCCACCCAAATTATTAATACAACAACAAATGTTTTTCCGATATTATTCTTGGACCTCCTCCCTGGGTTTTCGTTGCGTGCGTGGAGGGGGGGGGGCTCAGTCTCTCTGTCGGTTGTAGAAAGAAACCACAGACAGAGGGCTGGATCCACTCTCTCTCTCTCTCTCTCTCTCTCTCTCTCTCTCTCTCTCTCTCTCTCTCTCTCTCTCTCTCTCTCTCTCTCTCTCTCTCTCTCTCTCTCTCTCTCTCTCTCTCTCTCTCTCTCTCTTTCTATCTCTCTCCCAGTCTCTATTCTTTTGCAATAGTTCAGTTAAACGCTGTAGAAAAAACACAATGAGAAAGACTACATGTCTCGTATGTGCCGTCACGCTCCTGTAACTAGCGTGGACAAGACCGCCAATCTCCCCACCGGCAAAACTGAAACTCTCCACACTACCAAACTTATAATGGTTTTCACCTCTTTGGATTCTATTATCCTCCCCTTGGAAAAAAACCTAACATTATCAAACTTCTTCACGAAAATGTTTAGTTTTCTTTGCATGAAAAATTATCATTTAAATCCACAAACAACAAATGTGTAACCCGGGGCATATAAAGACTGGGACCAGAAAATAATTACTTTCTCTCCATTGAAACCCATTCATATTCTTCTATCTCATAGGTCCCATGAGCTCTACCGGAATTTACTTCACACTTTGATTAATTTAAGGGAAATAAGGCAATCATTTAAATAAAAAAATCACATTGTAAAACAACCTTTTTCTTGTTTCTTGATGGTTTTTCACCTTGCTAACAACTGAATTACTTACAACTGACCATCAATTGAGGCTTCAATAAAAGAAGATTAAGAGGAAACAGTTAGTTTATTGAGTGTAACCCAGAAGGAACTCTGAGTGGATGTGTCACGTTAAAATTGTACCGGGGGCGAAAATTGTACCGGCCTACGTCATCGTTTGTTTACATCCTGACAACCTGACAACCTGCCCGGCAACAGACGACGCGATGCAGAAAACATGTTTCCAAACAACGAAATAACATAATACAGATAGCGGATCGCTATCTGTATTATGATAGATAGCGATAACACTTGTTTTTAATTTATATTTGTATTGTATTTAATTGTTTAATCGAAACAATAAAAAAAATTGCCCGCAAAACGGGCGATCGCGTCAAATGACGCGTCAAATCACGTAGGAAGGTTCTTGAACATTCTAGACTATGAAACCTGCTTAAAACACTCAGTTTACTAGCTAAATTCGATTAAACAATTCAATACAATACAAATATAAAGTAAAAACAAGTGTTATCTAGCGATCCGTTATCTGTATTATGTTTCAAGAACCCTCCTACGTCATTTGACGCGATCGCCCGTTTCGCGGGCAAAACATTTGTCATTTGACGCGATCGCCCGTTTTGCGGGCAATTTTTTTTATTGTTTCGATTAAACAATTAAATACAATACAAATATAAAGTAAAAACAAGTGTTATCGCTATCATAATACAGATAGCGATAACCCTAACCCTAACCCTATCGGTATTATGTTATTTCATCGTTTGGAAACATGTTTTCTGCATCGCGTCGTCTGTTGCCGGGCAGGTTGTCAGGATGTAAACAAACGATGACGTAGGCCGGTACAATTTTCTCCCCCGGTACAATTTTAACGTGACAGATGCACCAATCTCGTTCAAGTGGAGAATGCACACAAAAGGAGAGAACTTGACAATAGTAATATTATAACAGTATTCATTAGTGATAGTATTATTGTAATGGTGTAATTTACATTTACTGAATCCCAGTTTAACAGTTGAATTTAAAACCGGCTTGTATTTCCAGTTGGTCTCATTGACGTTGAGGCTAGAGTGTGAGGTCGTTCTAGATGGCGCTCTATTCCGAGGTGGCTATCACTAAGGCTAACATGAAGCTAAAGGCGTTGTGTATGTTTGGTGTAATGAGCTCACAGGAGTCCCAGCGTTCTGCTCTCAGCGCTTTATTAAAACATTCCTGGACACGATGCTCGGTGATCATGAGTGATGTGATGATGAGAGTTGATCAGGAGCCTGTCCTCTGGCCGGGTCACATGGGGCTCTAGGGGGGAGGTCAGAGGTCAGAGCCCGTCCTCTGGCCGGGTCACATGGGGCTCCGGGTGGGAGGTCAGAGGTCAGAGCCCGTCCTCTGGCCGGGTCACATGGGGCTCCGGGTGGGAGGTCAGAGGTCAGAGCCCGTCCTCTGGCCGGGTCGCATGGGGCTCCAGGTGGGAGGTCAGAGGTCAGAGCCCGTCCTCTGGCCGGGTCACATGGGGCTCCTGGTGGGAGGTCAGAGGTCAGAGCCCGTCCTCTGGCCGGGTCACATGGGGCTCCAGGTGGGAGGTCAGAGGTCAGAGCCCGTCCTCTGGCCGGGTCACATGGGGCTCCAGGTGGGAGGTCAGAGCCCGTCCTCTGGCCGGGTCAGATGGGGCTCCAGGTGGGAGGTCAGAGGTCAGGGCCCGTCCTCTGGCCGGGTCACATGGGGCTCCAGGTGGGAGGTCAGAGGTCAGAGCCCGTCCTCTGGCCGGGTCAGATGGGGCTCCAGGTGGGAGGTCAGAGGTCAGGGCCCGTCCTCTGGCCGGGTCACATGGGGCTCCAGGTGGGAGGTCAGAGCCCGTCCTCTGGCCAGGTAAAATAGGGATCCAGGATAACTATGACATTAATGCGATTTATCTCCAATAAATATTTTAATCGCTTGACGGCACTAACATAAACATATAGAGAGAGACACACATACACACACATCCATAAATCCACGCATCCCGACCCATCCATACACATCCTCTCATAAATAGTGAATCATGCGCATAAATCGTAAAAAGGGACACCCAGCAATCTGAATCAGAATTCATGGGTGAATAATGCAGGAACCCCTTTAATGTAACAATACACACACACATACCTATCTAAAAATAGATTAAATTAATATGTAAATAAATATGTATTAAAGATAAATAAGACATAGTAAAACCATTCAAGGCAAGGCAACTTTATTTATGTAGCACTTTTCATACACAAGGCAGACTCAAAGTGCTTCACATATAAACATTGTCATACAATAAAATAAAATAAGAGGTAAGTAAAAGAAAAACATGTGCAAAAAAATAGAAGTTTAAGGCATTTTAGTATTAAAATAGAAAATAAAGGCAAAGTTAAAAAAGCTTTTTTAGAAAGTGCAATGTATTTAAGATTTAGCAGAAAGCTATAGCAAACATAAAAGTCTTCAGTCTTGTTTTAAAGGTGCTCAGAGTTGGGGCAAGTCTTAAATCCTCTGGGAGTTTATTCCAGCTATTTGTTGCGTAGTAACTAAATCCTGCTTTCCCATGTTTTGTGTTTACTCTGGGGATAATTAACAGATTGGTCTCAGAGCTTCTTAGTGGTCTAAAAGGCTGATTTAGTGGAAGCATATCAGTTAAATATTTTGGGCCTAAACCATGTAGGGATTTATAGGTAAGCAACATGATTTTAAAATCAATTCTCTGACCTACAGGAAGCCAATGTAACGATTTCAGAATTGGTGTAATATGATCAAATTTTTTGGTCTTTGTTAGAACTCTAGCAGCAGCATTCTGAACAAGCTGAAACTTCCTCAGAGGTTTTTTTGGGAGACCTGTAAGGAGACCATTGCAGTAATCAAGCTTACTAGTGATAAAGGCATGTACAAGTTTTTGTAAGTCTTCGGTGGACATGAGCCCTCTAAGTCTTGCTACATTTTTAAGGTGATAATATGCCGATTTTGTAACTGATTTGATGTGACTGTCAAAATGTAAATCTGAATCCATGATAACCCCTAAATTTCTGGCTTTGATTGAGGTTTTCAGGGACAGAGAATGAAGGTCTTGGGTTACTTTAAGCCTTTCCGTTTTAGAACCAAACACAATTATCTCTGTTTTGTCCTCATTTAGTTGAAGGAAATTTCGGCACATCCATTCTTTCACTTGCTCAATGCACTGGCACAGCAGATCTATGGGCCGATAGTAATTTGGTGATAGAGATACATAGATTTGCGTGTCATCAGCATAGCAATGATGGTCAGTATTGTTATTTTGCATGATTTGCCCTAGTGGGAGCATGTAGATGTTGAATAAAGAGGGTCCTAAGATCGAACCTTGTGAGACTCCACATGTCACGTTGGTTGATTCTGATACAAAGTCGCCAATGGTAACAAAGTAGTTCCTATTTTTTAGGTAGGACCTGAACCAATTTAAGACAGTGCCTGAAAGCCCCACTCAGTTTTCTAACCTTTCCAGAAGTAATGTATGGTCTACAGCAGGGTTCCCCAATTAGTTTTTCCAGAGGGCCAAATTTGGTCAAACATGCCATGCCAAGGGCCGAAATGTCGTTTCATTTTTCTAATTCGCCATTTTTATGTGCAAATTTAGCTTTAATTATAATTACTGTTTTAGCGATAATGCAGGAGGGCTAGATCAATTAGGTTTAAATAGCATCCAGCTTCGACTGGAGGGCTTCAATCGCTTCGTACATGTCAACAACAGTGTGGTTCTTGCCTTGTAGCTGCAGGTTAAGGTGATTCAGATGAGACATGATGTCACAAAAAATTAACATCTGCCAACACCTTGGCGTCAGCCCGCCAGAAATTCGCGGGCTTTTGGGCTCTGCAGGCTGGATAAAAATGACACACGTTCATCACGCAGGTCGCACACCCTCTCCAACACACGGCCTTTACTCAGCCAGCGAACATCGTTGTGCAGCAACAGATCTTTGTGTTCAGCTGACATTTCCTCGGCACCTGCTTTCATAGCTCCACAACTTTTGTTTTGATTTTTTCCTCTTGATTTAAGATTTCACCAGCCATGTGAATTGCACATTGTTTAATGAACTCTGCATTAGCAAAGGGCTTCTTAGCTTTATCAAGCGTCCAGGAAACATGCAATGAAGCAGCTGTTGCGCTCTCTTGTGCCGATGCCGTTTTGCATATGGTTAAAACTGACCGCTTGTATGATGTCAACATGCTTGCAATCTTTGGTTTGCGTTGCTCAGATTTTTCTGGGAAACTTCCATTAAAGCTGGCAGCATGCAAACAGTTCGTGTCAGGTTGTCCGATTTAATGACAGCCACCCTCTGCTTGCATATTAAGTAGTCGGCTTTGCGTTGGCATGGTCCGGTAAAGAAAACCAATACTCATCAGTCCATTCAGTTTTAAACTGGCGGTTCTCCTGGTTGACCTTCCTTTTCATGGCAAATGACATGTTTCTTTCATCAATTTTCAATCCGTTGATTTTTGACAAAGTTGTAATTCCCTGGGATGACAGACGGATAGCGGGAAAGTGACGCACGAAGCACGTTATTACGTCAGCATGCATTAACGTCAACGGTCAAGTGGATGGTGTGGGCTGAGGGGAAAATATAGCAGACCGCACAAATAAAAAAGAAAAAAAAAATATTATTATTTTTTTTTTTTTTTGGAGATGACATGTGACATGTGGGTCTGCGCGGGCCGGACATTTTGCTCTTGCGGGCCGGATCTGGCCCGCGGGCCGCTAATTGGGGTTCACTGGTCTACAGTGTTGAATGCAGCACTGAGGTCAAGTAGCATTAGTATTGAGGTTTTGCCAGAGTCTTTGTTAAGACGGATGTCGTTTACAACTTTAATAAGGGCGGTCTCAGTGCTGTGCAGGGGTCGAAATCCTGATTGGTAGGTGTCACAGCAACCAGTTGATGCCAGGAAGTGATTTAGTTGCTGGAGGACAACTTTCTCAATGATTTTACCTATGAAGGGTAGATTTGATATTGGTCTGTAGTTGTTAATAATAGAGGCATCTGGGCTCCGCTTTTTTAAAAGGGGTTTAATAACTGCAGTTTTCAAAGCTTTTGGGAAATTGCCTGACTGGAGAGAGTTGTTAACTATCTGCAATATGTCTACTGCTAGGCAGTCGAAAACATTCTTAAAGAGGTTGGTAGGTATATATTAAGGCAACAGGTGGATGGCTTTAGTTGTGTCACAGTTTCCACAAGATTTTGAGAGTCTATAACATTAAAGCATGCCATCCTTGCCACGTAATTTTTGCCTGAACAGGGTGGTAGTCCAACATTTTTGTTTGACGTGGAGATATTGATGGCGCGTCTGATACCTTCAATTTTATCAATATAAAAAGCTGCAAACTCATTGCATTTCTGCGTGGAATGGAGATCAGGTGGAATTTCTGTTGGGGGGTTGGTCAGTCTGTCAACCATTGCAAATAGGGTTTTTGCATTATTAGTGTTGGTTTTAATGATATTAGAGAAAAATGTTTCTCTAGCATTTTTTAAGTCTAAATTGTAGGCACAGAGGCTCTCTATATAGATATCATGGTGAATATGAAGTTTTGTTTTACGCCAGATGCGTTCAACCTTCCTGCATTCCTTTTTCTGTGTTGCAACAGAAGCAGCTTTTCTCCAGGGTGCCTTTTGCTTTCCAGAAATCGTTTTAACCTTATAAGGTGCAATGACATCTATGACTTTCAAAATTTTCAAATTAAAGTTTTCTACAAGATCATCAGCAGAACATGGGTTTAGAGGTGGTAGCAAGGAGATGGCCTTTTTAAAAAGTACATTAGAATCTTCATTGATAAACCTTTTTTTGACAGTATTTAATTTTGTCTGTATGTCGGAAATAAAAGATATGTTAAAGAAAACACAAAAGTGGTCAGACAAGGAAGGATCAGTCACAGAGAGATCAAAAACATTTAGGCCCTTTGTGATAACCAGGTCTAGAGTGTGCCCCTTACAATGAGTTGTACTCTTTTTCACATGTTGAGACAGTTTAAATGTGTCCAAAATGGCGAAACGTTTTTTTCATTCAAATCATTCAAATCATCAGTATGAAAATTGAATTCACAAGTTATAACTAGACAGTCAAATTCTGTGGAGATGCTAGACAATAATCCTGTGAAGTCATCGACATTTTTTGCAGAATATGTGGGTGGCCTGTAAATAATTAATAGGAGAACTCTGGGGGAGCATTTCAATACAGCACTAAGGTATTCGAACGATGGAAAATCACCAAATAAGATCTGTTTCCCCTGAAATACATTTTTAGATATAGCAGCAACCCCTCCACCTCTTTTTCCAGATCTACATGCATCAAAAAAGTTATAGTTGGGAGGAGCTGTCTCTATCAGAATGGTTGCACTGTTAATTTGTTCCAGCCATGTTTCAGTTAAAAACATAAAATCCAGTTTAGAAGTGGTAATAAAATCATTAACTAAAAATGATTTGTTATTAAGAGACATCACATTAAGTAGAGCCATCCTGATGGTGTGGTTGATAGGCTTTAAGGTTGTTTTTGGTTTGGAGGCAATAGATATGAGATTTGTGAGGTTAGCAGTGCGTCTAAGTTTCCCTTTGTTTACTCTCTTAGTTGTTACAGCATGAATGCGAAAGTTGCCCTGCTTTGAGGTAGGCAACCTTGGGTTCAGCAGATTATTTGAAACTTCCTTTATACTGTGTCTACGGCTGAACCCTTTTTTGTCAAAGTAATACTCAGGACTACTATCAGTATAGGGGGAGGGGCTGGGGCGCCATCCTCTTGGGTGTTATCAGCCTGTCGCCATGATATGGCGATGCTATCAATGACGCAGATATTCCAACATATTCCAGTCTCTTATATTCGGCTGGAAAATCGCAAAGGGAGGAGACATTGGGGCTGGAGAGATAGCTGTGGGAGAGATGAGGCTGGAGGTCATCGTCGATGAGGTAATGCAGAGGAAGGGGAAGGGGAAGGGGGTGGTCGTTCCCCGCCAAGCCGGCCACCCCCCACAGCACAGTGTTGATGGCGTCGGGCGGGCTGTTGTCTCTCTTCAAGGTCTGTGGGCTGTCTGCTATCTGTGTGTCAGATAGTGGACATAGAGCACATTTGTGGGGGGGGGGGGAGGCTGTAGTCTCGCTTCTTCTCAGCTCGCCTCTGGCGACTGGTTATTGTTCCGTCTCTGTCCGCACTGTCCGTCCGGACGCATCTCGGGGCTCAGGGGTGCATGGGTGGCAGGCGCGTTCGTGGACTCTTGAAGTGGCAGGAACCGGTTCTTCAGTGGCAGGGTTAATTTCAGTGATGGGCTAATCCGGCTGATACATGTAACTTTAGCTTTGGGTAGCTTAGCATTTGGCGTTGAGTGAACTTGTTAATTCACTTTGGTATGTTGTTTTGGCTTAGCGCCGACTCTGTGCCAGTGAGACGCAGCTGGAACTGTCTCTCTCTTGTCCAGCTTCGGGAAGGATACAGTGTAGCTTTGATCATCATGCTGTATCTGATAGAGCTCAGCAAACTCACCCATCTGCACTGTATCCTGGAGGAGTCCTTTGCATTTTTCTAATGCCCCTAGTCTCGTTTCAAATAAAGCCACTGTCTGTTGCAGTTTGGTGCAGTCTGTGCATTTCCCAGTCTCCGTGCCTGTGATATCCGAGTACAGAGGCATGTTGGCGACAGGAAAGTCCAAGGCTTTTTCTGCGGTCTGATCCGGGAGTCATGAAAAGTGCCAAAATGTATTGTTGAATCGAGCGATGGAGGACGACGGAAACAAACAATATGTTGTTAGGTATTATGATCATGAAATAAAATAAGATAAAGTAGATCTGAACGATGAATTAAGTAGTATTTTCCAATGCCTAGCGGAGCTTCGGGAAACATGACCTCTCTCTCTCTCTGCATGACTCGCCGAACGGAAGTACCTTGTATTGGTATAGACCATGGTTTCTCAACGGGGGCGGTACCGCCCCCGTTTTTTTTTAATAGGCTACCTGAAATAAATAGCCTATTTTCATTTATTGGTTTCTAACCCCTCTGCCGTCTCAGCTACTTTTTACTGTCTACACGCAGTGGAACAGTGATAATACAGAAATACAAATACAAAATATATAGGCCTAATTAGGCCTTTGCGTACAATCTGTTTTTGTGGAGTCCGCGTTGCCCGGGCCGCGGTGCCCGTGGTTCCCGGGCCATTCATTCATTCGTTCACGGGGCATGGCAGGAGTCGCGGGAGACGCGGGAGTGGTCGCGGTGCCCAAGGTCACGTGCCCGGGCCGCAGGGTGCCGCAGCCGGGGCACGACGGGAGACGTGGCGGCCGGGAGTGCCCGCACCGCGGTCACGGTGAATAGATGTTCAATCCACCCATTTCTTCCTCAACTCTTCTTTCTTGGCCAATAGATTTTTTGCACCAAAACCGACTCAGAGGGCACTGATGGATCGTGGTCTGCATGCAGCCCGAGTCCAAAAGCGCTTGATACGTACCCCGCTGTATCCTCACCGGGATACGGTACGCCTCGCCGGGACCGCGGGGAGGAGATGGGGCACCGGTGACGCGAAAGACCTGTGTGCCTTTGCAAGCGCGAAGTGCCTTTGCAAGCGCGGAGGCTGGCCGACGTTACTCTCAGCATGTTGTGTCCAGGGTTGGCCACTGAAGGGAGCGGAGGCAAAGAGGCCAAAACTCACTTTTGCCGCCTTTGAAAATAAAAAAGAACCAATCACAATTCAGTTTCACTGTTGCGAGGTAAATCATCTATACCATGTTAAACATAGGAAGGGAGGCCAGCCTCATCTACTCCTTGCAACCAATCACAAATCAGCATTTTTTTAAATAATGTTCTGAGCAAATTCGTTCTGTCAGTTGCCGCGGCTAACAAAGATAACGACTAACAACGATATCAACATGGAGGAGAATATAATTCAATGGCCACATTAATTCCAACTTAAAGTTGAAACTGTTTGGAAGTGTGCGGATTGATGAAGCCCTCAGCCAGGCAGCTAGCATCACTACCCAGCGCCACAATGGACTGGTGAGAAGAAATCGGGAGATACTGCGTAAAATGATTATTGCAGTGGTATATCTTGGGAAGCAAGATCAGGCCTTCCCTGGGCACAATGAGTCAGCTGAATAGCCTTAAGGGCAATTACGTAGAATTGGGGGAGTATTACTGTGAGGTAGTTCCTGCTAGCTCAACATCTAGAATCAGCCACTGTTTTCAAAGGGACGTCAAAAGCCATACAGAACGACATCATTCATAGCATAGCAATGGTGATTAAGGCAGACATCGATCGCGAAATTAGTGCAGCTCCATTCATCGCCGTGCAAGCTGACGATACAACTGATGTGTCCTGCCAGTGTCAGCTCTCTGTCATCCTTAGATATGTGAATGAGAAAGGGAATTTGTGCGAACGATTCTTAGGATTTGAGGACGTCAGTGCAGAAAGAGATGCCACGGCTTTAACTGAAGTTGTAACGGGAACATTAAGAAAGTACAATCCGGAGGAGAAATTAATATCATCTACACTGTTGTATGCATATCGTTTACTCTGTCTTGGTTGTTCAGGGATGGCTGTCCCATTAAATGTTAGTTTACTGTTTTGGTTTTCTAACGAAATAAACGACTCACGCATTCGTGTGCCCGACGTGAGGAATTGTCTCTTTCCATTTAATGCAATTTCCACAATATTATATTTATATGATTGGAAGATACGTGTCGTTGACCCTGTACGCTGCCATGCCATGCATTACATTTAAGCAACATGCACGCACCATGAATGAACTTAACTTTATGAAGTTGAACTTTGTCTGCACGTTTGATTAAAAGTTTAGAAGCATTGCACTCTGCTGATACACTATTAAGTGTGTAGTTTATTTTAGTTATTATCCTCTAACGACGCCTCCAAACGACGCGACACGTGAGTATGTTTTATTTTTAAAGTTCTGTAGGCCTACGCTTTAGAAAAGAAATGCATCTGCGGGTGCACTGCGCACGTTCATGAATGCGCGTTCATGTTTGCCTCCCTGGTGAGCTCGGCAAGGAACCGCTACTGGTGACTTGGGACTTGCTTGAGACTTGAAGGTTATGACTTGAGACTTGCTTGTGACTTGCACATGAGTGACTTACCCCCACCTCTACCATGAAGGTAAACCATAATAGAAACAACAAATCGTGTTGCTGTAGTATCACATTGGTGATTACGGATGACACAAAATAAACCCCAGCACGGCTTAAACATGAATCTTACTCAATATATTAATAATTATTATGAGTGCAGCAAATTTTTCAAAAAGGGCGCAGTATTATTATATTCAAATTGAGCGAAATGTAAATAAACCACGGCACGACTTTAACATGAATATTACTCAATATATTAAGCATATTGACAGTCACATTTACTTCCATGGTTCATCTTTGGTTTTCGATTTAGCGGTGTGTAAGAAAAAGTTAAAAAAAGAAATCACTTCCATCACACCATAGTACTTCCGTCCCGCCTGGGTTGTTGTCACGCCAGGGTGTTGTTCTCCCAGGCTGCAGCTGGACCCTACTCGGGCCACCTGCTCCACCACGTCGTCCGCTGAGTTCTGGTCTGGAACCAGCCACCTCCTCGCCTGGTCCCGCAGCTGCTGGGCAAAGGCGAAGGGACGGTCCCCCTCGGTGAACGCCAGCGTCCGGAACCGGCGAAGATGTTCTTCCAGGTAGAGGCCAAGCCGGTCCCCGATGGCCCTGGCGATGGTCCCATAGTACCGCTGGGCCCCGGCCGGCAGACTGTGGGCCGCAAGCTGGGCCTCCCCCGTCAGGAGCGGCAGGAGACGATGAGCCCACTCCTGAGGAGGCCACCCGGAGACCTCGGCCACCCCCTGAAAAGTCTCCAGGAAGGCCTCTGCATCGTCCGCCTTCCCCATCTTTGGGACGTGGATGTTGGCCACGGGTCCTGCTCTCCTGGGTCCCTCGCAGCGTCCCCCGGAGGCGAGGAGCTCCCGTAGGACGGCCCGATCGGCCGCCAAGGACTGGGCCAGCTCTGTGAGCACCTTGCTTTGGGTCTGCTGAAGCTGGCCCTGCCGTTCCACCATCTGGGCCAGATGCCCGAGCACGCTTCCTAGCGGTGACTGGTCCATGTCTGCGCTCGCCCCACATTGGGCTCCACTGTAGCAGGTTCACAGAGCGCTTGGACACCAGGTTTGCTTTTTCCAACAGAAAAGTCATTTTATTTCGAACGCTCAGTCCAACAAAACATAATTCCTTGGACGTAAATCACAACTCCGCTCCAAGCGGTCACAGGATGCGTTCCAGGCGATCTCTGGTGGCGATCGCCCCTGCCTCTCTCTCTGCTCCCCGGTTCCCCCACTAACCACAAAGCAGGCACATATATACAAACATTCCTGATTGGCCTGGGTGCTGACACCTGCTCGCACTCAGGTCCAACTACCCCCCCCCCCCCCAGCCAATCCGGTGCGCTCCCAACCTGCCTATACTCCCCCTGCAGGCCAGACGTCACACGTCCCCCCACAAGCCTATTTCATCCTGCCCAACAATATGGGCAGGATCTAGACCAAGCTCTCCTAATCTGGTCAGCAATAGCCGTTTTTGAATGATAATGAATGAATGGAACGTTGCATTTTTAATGTCTACAAATATTCTATACCAGAGAGCCAATCAATGAAACCTTAAGTCGGCTCTATTGCTGCGCAAAGTATGTTTCAGAAATTTGCACATTAAGATAAATGTAGTTGTCACACAAGCTATTTTGGATTTTTGTAACATGGAATTATTTCAGGGGGGGAAATGCCGTGAATAAATGTATGCACAGTGCGTTCAGGATTAGGACTGATATATATGTCGGCCTAGGCCTAATCAATTGTGTTTTAATATCTTTAGCATTCATATTATTGCAGTCTATTATTTTTTTAGGCTATTCTGCTGTTGGCCTTGATGGGGGGGATATGTTAACCCATTTTAACCCCATTTTCCTGCGACATTCCTGCGTCTCCCCCTTCTAAATAGCCTGTTTCAGCACCGTTTCAGTGGACAGTTACAATCCCACGATCGTCGTGAGTGCAGGGAATGCGCGTTCACGTTAAGAGGAGTTTCGGGAAACGCTCCAAAGAAATTATCGATGGTTCGAAAGATCCATCGGGAGAATGATCTTGCGAGCAAAGATCCATCGATATCGGGAAACGGGGCCCTGGACAACCACCATCCAGGTTGCCCATCAGTTTGTGGAGGGAGGATATGACCACACACACAACAGTGGAGTCTCCATCACCTCTTTATCAGTGTGTGGAGGGAGGATATTACCACACACACAACAGTGGAGTCTCAATCTGTGTGTCTAAAGTACGTTGTCATGCGTCCTATCATCACTAGTCCCTTCTTTGTCCAGTGGGTGGCGTTTTAGAGACTGATTAAACTTGTGCTCCAGCCTCCACAGTGCTCTGTGTGGAGAAGTTTTAAGGTAGAACTTTAACACTAACTTTCCCTCTTTGTTATTCACATTATGTCTCCTCTTTGTGGTTCCAGTCTTTACTAAAGGCCTTAGCTGTTCAACAATCCCATTACAGCAAGTTAATGAATAACTAATAAACAATTTAACCCTGTTATAAGATAACCTAAAGTCAATTATTACCTAATATCACAGACTACTGAGCCCAGTTGGAAGATGAGTTAATGAATAACTAATATCTATGACTGTAGGAGCCAATTCCTTCGCATCGTGTGTGTGTGTGCATGGGCGTAGCGGACGCGGGGTACGCCGGGGACATGTGCCCCGCACTTCCCGTATCTGTGCCCTCGGTCCCCCGCACTTTTTACAGCCATTACAACTGTAGCCGAGCGTTCTGGGTTCAACTATACTGTAGTAATTATACAAAACAAAGAATAATATAAATGTCAATATAGTTCTTTTTCAGGGGCCTGTTTCGCAGGGCAGGGACTGACAGACGGAAGTCTGCACTAATCAGTGACACCGAGGCCCCTGAGTCCACCAACATGAGAACCTCTGTGCCTTCAACCACACCCCTGACGAAAGGAGTTGAGTGGCCAGTATAATCCATACAAGCAATGTCATTGGAAAAGTCATGGCTCAAGGGACCCACCATAGGAGTAGCTGGCGTTTGGGCCTCGACACCAGCTACCGGCCGTTACCCTGATGGCCGTTGTCAGCATCCTGCTGTCGTGGCAGGAAGTGCACGCCGCGTCGCCTGGGCTCTTCCTCACGTCGCCTGGGCTCGTCCTCACGTCGCCTGGGCTCGTCCTCACGCCGGGCACTCCAGTTCGGGCTAGGGCTTCTACCCCCAGGCGGCCTGGAGGGCATCCCAGACGGATCTGAACGATAGCCACGAGACGGAAAACCCCCCTGGAGGGGGGACCGCCCAGGCTCGGGGGAGCGGCCACGGTGTTCCTCACGAGAGCCTCTCAACGGGCAGCCCCACTCGCCACAGGTACAGTTACAGCCTCCTCCTGAGGGCGAGCGAAACCTTCGCCCCCTTGTTCAGCATCCCCCGCCCTCAGTCTCCCATTTTCCTCACAAAGTTCTTTCATTCCCACTCTCATGGTGTGCATGTCCTCTGTTAGCTTCTCAACAGCTCTCTGGAGACCATCAGAGACTGACAGGGACTGTACAGATGGGCCCCCACCACCGTAGGCAGCAGCAGCAGTACTCACATAGTCTCTCTGTAGGGTCATTCTGGCGTTCTCACATCGCTCCGCCACGTGCAAAGCCTCCTTCAGGTCCGTGGCGCCCATCTCCAAACACTTGGCCTTCAACGCCGGGTCAAGACCAGCCAGGAAGCGCCGAAACTTCTCCTCCCTCTGTGCAACACCACCATAATCCGGAAATGCCTCTGTGACCAGCCGGCTCACATCAGCAGCGTACACCTCCAGACTTTCACCAGAAGCACGCACACGGGCTGACAGGCTTGCTCTGAACCGGTCCATTAACTGTCTCTGTCCAAACGCTGCTCCCAGCCTCTCTTTAATCGCAGCATAATCCGACTTGGTCGCATCAGGACACACCTCCTTTTCCAGACTAAACACAGAACAGTCTGTTACACAACCATTAAATTCATTTTACACGCGGAAACACGTTGTCCGAGCCGCCTTTGATCGCACCATGAGCAGGCGGAGCCAGGTGGAAAGAACAGCTGTCGTGTTGTAATTTCAATCACAGAGACGTTGATTCAGATCTGTTTCAAGCATGTTCAGCAAACCAGCAGCCAAGAGGCAAAAAACCTGACCTTGTTTTTTCCAAACAAACCGTGTAAGTTGAGTAATGCTGTTGCATGTTGTTTAACTAAATGATGACTGACTAATAGATGTCAATATATCAAGTTAAGCTAGCTAACAATTGTTAACTGTTACCTATGTTAAATCGGTTGCTAGGTGCAGAGGTGAAAGTAACTAGTGACAATTACTCTGTTACATTTCCTTGAGTAACTTTTCTGGATAAATTGTACTCTTAAGAGTTGTTTTACTGCAAAATACTTTTTTACTTATATTATTCTAAAGTAGGCACAACAACCGTGAGCACTTCTGCTCACGGTTGTTTTGCACATATATGTGACCAGACCATGACTGACGTGTGATAACACCATGTCTGGGGGCATCCAGTATTGCTTTCATGGAAAGTGGAATGCACCCTGCAGTCCATGCTAAATTCGAAAAATACAAATAGTCCAATAAATGAATAACAAATGTGGCCAGACGTCACCCAAGGTCCAAAGAAGGGCCACAAATATTAACATCAGTTATTTAACTGTAGAGGATAATCAACATCTAAACTTTATTACTTTTTAGTTAATATAACCATTATTTCATTTTTATTATATTATTGTTTCTACTTGGGTCTAAAAGAAATCTAGAACTGAAAGGATTATTTTGTAATATAGTTAATCAGGAGAGCCTGTAGCCTTTGATTCCCTTAGTTCAAAAGGTAAATACAGACATGGATGTTTAAAAATGTAGTTTATATTTAATTTCAAAGAGTTTATTATTTTATTTGCAGATATTATTTGACTACTGCATTATTTGTGTTTTAAAGAAAGGAGGTATAGGTCATACCATTTTTCCTAGTCAGTGGAGCAAGTAAGTTACATATTAATTTAGTCTTTTGGTCTGTAGCATATAAACAAAATTAAGCAACTGTCCCATATTTCTAACTGCATTTGAAGTAGACATTGAGACTCACAAAGAATGGACACTATAGGACATTGATCATGATTTGTCTCAATATCAGGGGAACCCCAGACCCCAGACCCCCTTTCTATTACTGTGCCCACCAACATTTTTGATCACCAGCCGCCACTGCTCTTAGTGTTGATTAATTTCGCACATCTGTGCTGTCAAAGTTGACGACGGCAAATGTAAAATAGCTACATCTTCATGTCGATATGTTTATTGTTGTCACTAGTCACTTCTTGCCGTTAAATTCAATTATGTGGCTTGTTACCCTGTTACCTTGTCACATCTATTCCATTTTGGTGCTGATCATTTCAAACAGGAATGGTGTTTTACAGAACTTTCGTGTTCAGTGTTGTCATTTGGCACTTCATTATCTGGCTACTTAGAGTTTGGCAGCTTCAGATTTTTACTTTAGATTTTGATAGTATATAATTTTAAAGAACTAAAGTCGGTGCTGTGCTGTTTGTGGTTATGTAGCCACTAAGGAGAGGTGCAACTGAATGCGAGAGGATGATAAATCGCTCAATAGACCTCTGAACAATTTGTCCCCCTCACTTCTGAAACGATGGCTATGCCCCTGTGTGTGTGTGTGTGTGTGTGTGTGTGTGTGTGTGTGCAACCCTGTCTCGTCAAAATTACGTTCCCAGAAAACTATTCGGCAATCTCAATTATGTTTGTCATAAAACGTATTTTGTCCGTGATTACGTTTTATTGAACGTATTGCAAATACGTTCTTCCTCAGCCTATTTTTTGCCATTTATTAACCTCTAGGATTATGTTTGGTTGAAACGTATCCCAGATAGGTTAAATGTCAACGTATAGCACATTATTGTCATTAAGGCATTTCTCCCTTTCAGGGAACGTTTCATTTAACGTATTTTGTTTGAAAAACGTATCTTGGCTGTGGATACGTGTTATTGAACATATCGCAAATACGTTCGTTGTCAACCTATTTTTTGCCATTAATTTACCTCTAGGATTATGTTTGGTTGAAACATATCCCAAATATGTTAAATGTCAACGTATAGCACATTATTGTCATTAAGGCATATTTCCCTTTCGGGTAACGTTTCATTTAACGTTATTTTGTCCCTGATTACGTCTTATTGAACATATTGCAAATAGGTTCGTTCTCAACATTTTTGTTGTTATTTATTTAAGCTACCTCTTGGATTACATTGGCTACATTTAATTGAAACGTATCCTTAATAGGCTACGTTAAATTTCGATAACACATTATTGTCAGTATATAGCCTAGGCATAGGCCTACCTCTCGGGGAAGCGTACGTTTGATTGTAATGTTAATAGTCCAACGTTATATCAACATGTCACAAGAGGAGAAATTAGCTGCTGACGGGGTAACTGTAGAAGCGGGCGTTGCTTTGTTGATTTCTTTATCTAGGGCTATAGCTGTGGTCAAAGCGGAAAGTGTGCGTTGTCTGGGCGGCTGCCTGAACTGAGCTGCAGGAAATTATGTTCAAATCTTTCTTCATTCATTCATGAAGGCTATACCGGTGAACGGTGACGTCAGACTCACGCCCACCTACAAACCAATCAATGTCCAGTATCAGCCTGTCCTCTCGGAAAATACGACCACGTAGGTGGTTTGTTCCGCCACATTACGACCCATTGGAATTTATCCAAAACGAGTGAACGAGGCCCTCTACATGTGCGGGAGGTAATAGGATATTTCTCTGTGAAATGGCAGAGGCGGACAATAGGATATTTTAGTATTTGGGTTGGATAGTTATGACGAAGAATATTTTAGCTCTCGACAGAAAAACATGGTTGCTATGGTTGCTATGAACGCTGAAAACAGCAGCTCGCATGCCGTTTAAATCATGGCTATACAACCTTTTTCTTAGCTGATCATGCTATTTTACGTTACCGTGTAACAATATTTAATTTAACAACTTTACAACAACTTTAAGCCCGGAAGGAAAAGATAATTCACCGCCGGAAGTCGGGAAGGCCCATGCAAGTAAACGGAGCGTTCCACGGCATTGAGAGCCGTTTGGTAAATAAATAAATACATTTATTTATTTATTTATTATACGGAGACCACCAGACTTCCTCGAGGTAACAAGAATGGTCGATTAAATTCAAGATGGGAGAATGGCGATAGGGTGGCGTACGGTCCATGGCCTTGCGTCTATGAATTTCATTCATAGAATTACCGAGTTGATGGTCAATGGTCAGATACAGATCTTGTTATAACGATAATTGAATAAAAGCTATGGTCAACTTATAATATTATAACTAAAATAATTAGATAGATAGATAGATAGATAGATAGATAGATAGATAGATAGATAGATAGATAGATAGATATAATGTATATTTTAATATTTAATGAATGAAATAAAATAAAGGCTTTAAACATGTGACATGCCTACGTTTTTTTGCCACGTGACAAAAATCGCGTCACGTGACTCTTACGTTCGCTACGGTTGTTGTTAGCCCCCTCTGCTCGACATGGCTCCAAACCACTTGGGCGGCAAAGGAGCTGCCTCAATTGTTGTTTTTGTCGTAAACTAGGGTCCGCTGGCTAGGAAATATTCCAAGGAGTCCTTCAAAAGGGCACCTTGGAAAATGTTTATATTTTCCGCATTTTAGAGTTTAGAGATTTTATTGATGCAGCTTTAACCTATTTGTGAACGCCAAACACCAAGCTCATTGATTTAACGAGGCAGGGTTATTTGAAACAATTAATTATCACATGTGTGAGGTCATTCCTTCTCCTGAGTGTGCTTCCTATTTATGTCTGTAGTGTACCCCAATGTCCAGTATAGGGTGACGCACTGCAGCCCGTGTAGGTGTTAAACAGGACGTAGGTAGGCCGTCATGCAGTTATTTAGTGCGCTGGCAAAACTGCAATGTAGCCCAATTTGCAGCAGATCAAATCGATAGTTTTGTTTTGTTTTTATATAAAGTATATAAAAAGTAGTCGGCTAGCCTTTATGGGTTTTACTCGGACCGCTCTTATGTGGCACAGGAAGTACTACTTGGCTTTTAACTGTCCTGACGGAATAGCAACAACATGTGTGTCTACATTGACATTACATCTTCATTCTAGAAAGCCTAATTAGCTAATTTCACTGTAAGGGTTTTACTCAATTCTTCAACTCTTCTCTTGATCATACAATTCAGCAGTATGCAATTTCAACAGTGTTGGGGACTGAGAATAAGATTCACATAGGGTTTGAATGCAGTTGGCTCTTCTGAAGGGTTCGGTGTTAACTTCCCTCTTAACAAATTTGGTACTAAACATAAGCCACTCAATACAGCACACCTGTGTACTCTCAAAAATTAAATAGGCTATGTAAAACTATCACCAAACTTTTGCTGAGACATTACAGATTGCAACAAGATCACAAGCTCAACACAACATTTTGAACAGTTTGTTTTTATAGATTATATTATGCGATGAGGCCAGTTAAACATTTTTACAACATATCTTGTCAAATTATCCCTCCTTCCGCTCAATCTGCTCCTGCAGAGACGTGTTATTCAGCATCGTCAGAGCCAGTCTCGTCGAGGGACAATGGAATCTCCCCCTCCTCCTCCATCTCCTCTATGCCTTCAATCTCTTCCTGAAGCGCAGTGGGGTCTGTCAATACATTCCTGTACGTAAAAGCACAAGTTATTGTCATGGTTTGCATCCAGTCTTGTCTTCTGACAGCATTGCAATGTTAACAGTAGATAAATCAATTTGTATAACTACCTACAAGGTAATATTACAGAATTTTAGAGTAAACAGTGATTTAAGATTATAAGTAATGAAATGTTTAATGAGATATTCTGTAAGGCATTTGACCTGATATGCAGTATTTACAGACAGTGTGCCAAGCGTTTATTTACGCACTGCTGTTTCGGATGATTTATATTCTATACCTGAACATCAAAGAAAGAGAACTGATGAATCATAAAAAATATACTTTTGGTCATGTAGTAAGGGATCTCTATACTCATTAATTTAAACCAAATACACATATTAAGGGGATCATATATCAATGTTGTTAATGTCTTAATTTCTTGTATTGTGTTATATGTCAGACAACCTTCTTATATTTTGTACCAGAAATGGTATGTTATAAATGTGGCACTGTTTGAATCTATAAATTGGTTTTATGTGTAGATGGATTGCAAAGAACATGCCTCTCACCAATTTAAATTAGTTGTACTCAAAACAACCAAAGCAAGTGTGTATTTCTCAGAAAATGGTCTGCATGAAGTATACTAACCTGAAGGCCTCATCCATCTGTTTGGTCAACCCCTGGAGCTTTTGTTGCAACAAGCACTTCAGCCCCTCATAGGCCTGCAAGGACATGTTAGGAGGAGGAGAGCCTAAAATGGGAAAAGGGGCTATATTAGATTCATGAGAAAAGTAACAGTGATACTGTATGTGAGTTGTATACATTTGTGACCACTGAATCCCTTTGCATTCCAATACTTAAACGTGTCAGTGTTTCAGTTAAATGCCTACTGTGGTTAGACAGGTCCTCCTCAATCTGATGGATCTCTCTTTTGACCGCTTTTGAGGATCCAGTCAGGTAGCGGCAGTGGTTCCTCATCTCCTTAATGAGAATCCCATCCTCTTCCTCGAGTCGAGACAGCAGCATGGTTTTGTCCAAAACCACCTTCTTGGTCTCGAGGGGGATTGTGGATGCTACAACAAAGTAATTATGATGAAGTTAAAAACAAACTTGAGAATTTTTTAAAAATGAACTTCTACTATTCCTGGGGAATAGACAAAATACAAAAGGGACATTGTGTAAAGCAAATAAATAAACTAATACGTTTTACGTGAATAAAAATGCATATACCAGAATCCCATGGCCAAATGGGGAATTCCTGACTGAGAATGGCATCTGCTGTATCAACAGCCGCCGTGTCAGGTACAAGACTGTTGTCCGAAGCAATTGCCTCCTCCAGTTTGTGTTTCTCCTTCGTAATAAGGTCCCGTTTTGGCCTGCGATCTTTATTATTGTCTATAAAGCAAAGCAGGGACAAATATATATTTAAAATATTTTATTACTGTGCCACAAATATAAGAAGCTTTATTTCAAAACAATCATCCTACTACTACCTATATAAATACATACCTATGTCTCTGTACAGCTCAGCTTTACGTTGCTTGATCTTTAGGACAAGGCCCTCCATGACCCGCTGCAGCCCCTGTTGGTCCTGGCAATTGGTGGACTTTGGACCTTAATGTAAACATAATTTTCATTTAACACCGTTTCCTTAAATGTATAATGAAAACAGATGAAAGTAAATACATTATTTTGTAGCAACAGAAAAACTCACTGGATGCAGCCCACTCCTCAACCTCCTTCACCCACTGCTTCATCTCCACTTGAGTTGTCTGCAGTGTTGTCAAAAGGTTTTGGAGTTCCTTGCCCACAGCAACTGCCCTCTGCTTAGACTGCAAATATGTATATGCATTATTTTCTGAACAAGACTTTCATTAAGTGTTTACTTGTTCAATAAAGTAGGGTTTTCAATTTGAGGAGTTTTAGCAGCAGTAAGGAGTGTTGGCGACAATAAAAACGAAGAGACATTGGTCAGTAAATTCATCCAGTGCAAGTCCTTCAGTGGCAAATGCACCAATCAAATGACAGCATGCAACACCAACAATCACCTTACCCACAAAATATTGAATCACAAGAATCAACCTCTAAAGTGATCTTGGTGGTTAAGAGGTGTGATATAATAATTTCCTCTGATCATTTCCAGGCAGAACTTTGTCACCCACTCCCTCTTTCTACAAATCTCTTGTCTATATGTACTACCGGACAATAAAGTATAAATGCAAATTAAAAATGTATTAACAAATTCAGTAAATAAACAATTACATGTTTCATCACAGACATTTGAAAATGGGTATACATCATGTCTGCTAAAATGATGAAAACGCATTATCTCACAGAGTATCCTGTTGATATAAAAAGGGTGTTGCAGCCAAATCTTCTGTACATGTGTACGTGTTAAGTTGTATATGATATTGTATATATATAAAAAAGTACCTTGACATATCTTTTGGCGAGGTATCTGTGCAAGACTTTCACCTTTCCCATGTTCCAACCACGAGCATGAAGCGTTATCATGTCGGTGCGTCCTGAAAGACATAGTTTTACTCTTATTGCATATTCTCGAAGAAAGTTGTCCAATCCCGGGTTGCTTTGAACTCACTTCATTTATTATAAAGTCGTCGGCATGTTTCGGCATGGTAAGTGAAGCTATACGGAGGGAATTCTAGGAATCGTGTAGAACACGTGTGAGAGATAATAACTCTGGCTACTATGGGCCACGGGCAGCGGCCCGTGACCCTTCGCGGGTGTCGCTGAAAATCTCTGGTCCCTTCTGGTAGTGTGCACAGGTAAGGGACCATCAAGTGGGCGTGGCCTAGTGGGCGTGGTGGCTTCGGCTTCTTCAGGTGATGCCTTCTGTGGTGGAGCCGCCTTCAATAAGGTCTTGCTCCCCTAGTGGCTATGTATAGTATTTACGGCTTATATGTTTGGTCCTGCTTCATTTTGGTCTATGTGTGGGTAGCTTAGATTCTTAAAATACGTAACAATCCCTCCTTGGTCATCTTAGATGACCATACAATAATATTTTAAATCATAAACACCATTTACCACACCGAAAACATAGTCAAATTAGGATCAATCATCAACACCATCAACCGTGTGGAAAACTCTTGAATAGAGGAAAAAAACACAACACGCTCATAATACTGAGACGGCATTCACCTTGTGGGTCTCATTGGGAATACAGGTCATTATTTAACAATACAACAATGAACATAAATCTTGTTATCATACAATCACATGGCCAAACAGCACACAAACAAAACTATTCATAGAAATCCTGAGCTAATACTTTTGGTCATGTGCTACAAGGTCATACAATTTTCATCATGTGCAAAAGTAAAGTAAAAATTGGTAGTCATAATACAATTTTAAAAAATTCAAGATTATTGATAGCCTCGCATGGATTCGGGTGGTTCAGGTAATCTTCGTGGATTGGTTCGCACGTGGGTGGTTTTGGGCGTTGTTATTATCGTAGCCATTGTTTCTTCTGTCGCCGTCGGGCCTGTAATTCATAAACCCAAGACTCGTCCCTCCTTGTCAAGGGCTCAACTCAGAGCGGTTACTCCTACATCATGGGAGCCTCCAAACAGGTTCTCCGTCGTCGTCGTGTCAGTAACAGGTGGCCTGTAAAACAACCGGCTTAAAGAAGATCAACAGTACCATTATCAATGCAGCGATTCAGAAATAACGGGTTGCACTCGCAACCAAGCAACACTACACAATAACAAACATAGTCTGGTATGGTTGTTTTAAAATGTGTTATTCAAGTAAATCCGGGATATTGATTATCTTAAATACAGTCGATTCTACTAGAATAGTATAGGTGTTGACTATTCTACATATTACAGCTGGATAGGGTCGGGCCCCTCAGGTAATGTAAGCCTGAATGGCACTTGGCACTTCTGTAGCGCCCACTGCTGTGGTGATCAGCAGATGCAGTAGCCCTCGTGCGCAGGGAATACGGCAGCCGGTGACAATTAACACGGTCTCTGCATTTATTCCCGCGACGGGCACTGGATTCTGCCTTTCCACCTCCCAAACATATTCTCCATCCATCCTGTGAAAGGGTCATTAATGCCGGAGTTCTCTGCCAATTCTAACCTGAGGGATTGTAATCATACCAGCGCCCTGGCCACCAACCCATCCGGTGCGATTCAAATCCTGCTGTTATTTGATCTCCTCATGTGACTGTTAGTCCTTGCTCGGCGGTGGTAGTTTGTAGGCTCCGTGTGTGTCTGCATCTGGTTCTGGAACTTTTTGCTTCTATTGCAGAAATACAAACTCATGTACAGCAGTTAGTTGTTCAAAAACATATTTCCATGAATTCTAATTTTAATTGTTTTACAGTATCTACTTTGGTTTAATTTCACACTACATCCCTCCTTGCGCATTGCTTCAGCCATGCGCATTGAATGACAACCAAAGCTAACCACGCCGTAGTGCAACCAAGTTGCTATAACCAAAAAGATGTAAAAGGGAAATAACAATGTTAAAATTTGCATGTTCAATATCACTTCTGTGTTAACCGTATCTCATAATAACAGCTACCTTCATCATACTACCCGATTGTCCTACACTAACTATGTATATTGGATGACCTAATCTTCATTTATTCTACCTATTGCTCGCATTTGATGTTGTCCACACTTTGATTCACTCCTATGTCAAACGTGAAATGAACCGGGCCGAGAGGAATTAATCCAATTTGAACTCCCTGGCAAACGACGGCCAAGCCTCCGGTTTAATATGCAATTAAGCTAGATTAACGTTAAAAACCTGACCTTTCCTCCCCCCACCGTAAAAGTTTTGAAGTTTATGGTCGGTAATAAATATACCTTATGGTGGTCCGGCTGAACTTCGAAGCTTATCACCAATTAACACTTAAGTTATCGTTGGGGAGGGGGGAAGGGAGAGCGAGAGCGAGAGCGAGAGAGAGAGATTGTAACACTTTAGCTGGGCCCCCCCGCCCAGCGGAGGTTGGTAACAAAAGAAACCGACGTCATGAAGACGCGCCGTCTCTTTAAACCTGTGGTTACACTCAAGACTTGCGGAAGAAGAAAACTTTTCGCCATTTGACCCAGATTATTGGTCAAACGCCTTCATGGATCTCAATAAGAATATTGAGATTGCGGCAAATTTGCTTCCACGGCGGGTTAGTGAGGCACTCACATCAGTTGGGTTAAAACTGCGCAAGTGTACCTCTACGGCTGCGTTCTATACTAATCAAAATTGCACATTAGACTTAACTATACCATTACATGAATTATCGAGTTTTTTGTTGGTCAACATCAAATCGATACATTAAAACTAGGCAGAACAAAGGGTCATCCAAACCTACAACAATTATGCACATCTGGGTATTAAATATATGGTGATATTCTATAAACAAAACAAAAAACTGAACCTAAAAGAAAAATTCTGAAGTTATCGGATGAAACAAATGTTATTGTAATTGAACTACAGCAGTTGAGCTAACTCCCGCCTTGTGCACCGGTTAAAACCATGTGCATAATTTATTAATTAAACATATTATTTTAGCAGTTGACACGTGTGTAGGGAGACTGGAGGGTCTTTTACCTTAATAATTCATCGTCTTTAATAACAAAATGCCAACAGACTTGAATGTAAAATGACCGAGCATGCAGTCTAGGGTGGCATTTAGCGGATCGGCAGATAAGATAGTATGCACTCCGAACGTCCGCTATGGTGCTACTGCTTAGGAACACAGATCGTGCCGGCCTCAGCGGAGAAGTGAAAGATAACTCTCGTTAATATACTATTTTGGCCCGATCTATACAGAGACCGATAGTGGAGGGCTTCACCTCTCAACCAGTACCAAGAATGATCGTTAACGACGAGTACTAAAAACAACTCAAGTGTGAAGAAAGGGGGAGGTTGGGCCTTCAGTATTCCTTGCAACCGTTGATCTACACGCAGTGTTTCCCCTAGAATTTTTTTTAGGCCCGGTGGTAAGAGCTGATAGTGTGATTTGTTATACATTTTTCACGGGATGCTAGAGTATTTGTTGGTTATTTCCATATAAAACACTTGCTTAGCCATCAGAAGTTGGTTAAGTTATGGACATATAAAGAACGAGGCTTGTGTTTCGCGGGGGCGGTAAAAATGTCCTTGGTAACGGCGGGCTGAACCAATCAGACGTCGCATTTACGCGATCGGTTCGTGGTATAGTTCTCCCATAAAGACTCGATCACTGATAAGTATGAACAGGATTTATTTAAATAACGACATGGGAATATTTTGCATGGTAAATCTTTGGCATGAGCCCCGTCACTGATCCAGGGTGACGTGCGGACTCGGCGTATCCTGCCAGGACTAGCAGGGGCGGAGCCTTCCCCAAAAGAGAGGACGTAGGCCTACGCCGGAAATAGGTGATAACTCGGCATGTCCTGCCGGGACTGGCAGGGGCGGAGCCGACCCCAAAAATAGAATAGCGAAAGGGGGTAATGAGACCATACATACCTGCGTAGAAGAAGTGGACAAGGATCTATACTGCTTCTGGAAGATAAAAGGCATACCCAATATACGACATATTAAGAGTCAATCATACATACCGTAAAACGATCGATCGATGAATCACGTAAAAGCAGTTGACATGAAATACCTCAACGAGATCAATTAAAATTTAGAGCACTCTGCAGCTGTTACGCAGCGAGCCACGAGTGCTTTCGTGCTGTACCAACTGCCGTGGTCGATTCACTCTCCGGGGTCGCTGCGTGACCTGAGTGCTTTCGCGTTGAACCACCGACGTGGTCAACGAACTCACGAGTGCCCTTGATATGCCACCGACGTGGTCATGCACTCACCGGTGTTGTTGCAGCAAGTATTGTGAACTTCCATGTTGAACACCGACGTGGTCAACGAAATCACGAGTGCCCTTGATGTGCCACCGACGTGGTCACGCACTCACCGGTGTTGCTGCAGCAAATATTGTGTACTTCCGTGTTGAACACCGACGTGTTCAATGAACTCCGAGTGCCCTGCACTTGAGTGTTTGATATTATGCCACCGACGTGGTAATTAAATTTGCATGTGCCCGAGTTGTGCCCACCGACGTGGTCAACGCACTACCAGGGTTGCTGCAGCGAACGTGGAGTTCTGTGTTGTACCGCACCGACGTGCACAACGAACTCACGAGTGCTTGAGTTGTTCCCACCGACGTGGGCAACGCACTCACCGGGGTTGCTGCAACGAACTAGAGTTCTGAGTTGTACCGCACCGACGTGCGCAACGAACTCACGAGTGCTTGAGTTGTTCCCACCGACGTGAGCAACGCACTCACCGGGGTTACTGCAGTCAAACCATGAGTATTAGATAACGTGCCACCGACGTGGTCATACTCACGAGTGCCCGAGTTGTTACCACCGACGTGGTCAACGCACTCACCGGGGTTGCCGCTGCAACCTTGAGTTTTATTTTCCTATGTACGCCACTGACGTGACAGCGAACTCAAGAGTGTTTTCTATATGATCCACCGACGTGGTCACACTCGCCGGGGTTGCTGCAGGTTAACCTGAGTTATGAAACCGAATTTTGCTTTATGAATTTAGTACCTGATAACCACCACCGCCGGTAGTTGCAAATAGTGTTGCTTTTGGCAATGAAAATTATGACTAAGTCGTCATCAACAAACCTTTATCGCGTGAGAAAAACGAGACTGGACGCAACGTGGATGCTGGGCATGTGACAATAGCAGTGATTAAATGCATAGTACAATATAGTTGGCGAATAAACCAAGACTAAAAAGTGTTTTACGAAAATAAGACTGCTAAAATGTCTCTTCATTTTCGTTGACCTAAACTAGGCGATAAAGACTTATAAAGTTATTTTGTTCGACTGGAACTTCAACTGTTCCAGACATAACATCAATTTTCAACCATTTACCTTATTTAACAAAACTACGCACTTGTAACTTCGATAATATCCAAATGGAATTACGATAACACTGGAAAGAGTATGAATGTAACTAAAAAAACAACTAAAATGACAGCTTGACACAAGACTAGACCAACACTAGAAAGGAAACAGGCCACCAAAAACCGCTATGGTTGCAAACGTGTAAAACCTGTCTTAACCGACGTTAGAGAGCATCGTGTGCGCTTGAAGAAAGAACCTTGAATTCGACCGGATGTAGGACGTAGAGTTCTGTGTTGTACCGCACAGACGTGTGCAACGAACTCACGACTAATGCCTGAGTTGTGCCCCAGTTGTGCGTTGAACCACCAGGGTTACTGCAGTCAACCATGAGTAATAGATAACGTGCCGCCGACGTGGTCATAGTCACGAGTGCCCGAGTTGTTACCGCTGCGCTTTGGTCAACGCACTCACCGGGGTCGCCGCAGCGAACCTTGAGTTTTATTTTTTCCATGATATGCCACCAACGTGACACCAAACTCAAAGAGTGTTTTCTAGATGATCCACCGACGTGGTCGAACTTGCCGGGGTTGCTGCAGGTTAACCTTGAGTTATATAGCCGAATTTTGCTTTATGAGTTTAGTACCTGATAACCACCACCACCACCAGTAGTTGCAAATAGTGTTGCTTTTGACACCGAAAATTATGACTAAATGTCGTCATCGACAAACCTTTATCGCGTGAGGAAAACAATGCTGGTCATATGACAATAACTATAATTAAATGCGTAGTGCGATGTTGTTGGCGAATACAAACGAGACCTAAACTAGGCGATAAACTGTAATAACGTTTTGTCCAAACGGAACTTCAACTGTTTAAGACATAACAACATCAATTTTCGACCGTTTACCTTATTTAACAAATCTACGCACTTGTATCTTTGATAATACCTAAACGGAATTTCAATATGTTGCATATTCTTGAAGAAAGTTGTCCAATCCCGGGATGCTTTTAACTGACTTCATTTATTATAAAGTCGGCATGTTTCGGTATGGTAACTGAAGCTTAACGGAGGGAATTGTATCTAACGCGTGTGAGAGGAAAATACCGTGATCTACTTAGGCCCGGGGTGGCTCTCTGCCGATCTCTGGCCTCTCGAGTTCGAAACCACCCGCTAGAGAGGACGTCAAGTGGGCGTGGCCTAGTGGGCGTGGCCGGGGTGACGTAAAGGCTTCGGCTCCTTCTGTGGTGGAGCAGCCTTCAATAAGGTCTTGCTCCCCTTGTGGCTATGTGAGGGAAATGCAGCTCCTTAAAATACTTATCACATATCACTAGAAAGAGTATGAACGTGTCTAAACTAATAAAAACAAAAGTGACACCTTGACACAAAGACTAAAACTAGAATGGAAACAGGCCGCCAAAAACAGCTGTAGTAGCAAACGTGATAAACCTGCCTTAACCGACGTTAGAGCATCGTGTGCGCTTGAAGGAAGAACCATGAATTCGACCGGATGTAGGATTCGTAAGCTGTGGAAGACCGCTTTCCCAGCCGTTTGATAGACGCGACCGGCAACCCTTGTTCAGAGGCTGTGGTTGCCGCTCCAATCCGGAAGGAGTGGCCAATGTAGGGGGGAGATGGTGGGCCGCACCCTTCTACCACCGTCGCGAGATTGACTCTGAACCACCCTTTAGTCATTGGCAGGCCGCAAATAAACAGGTGATTCGGGGACGTGCGTTGCCGAAGCTTGAGATAAAGGAACATGGAAGCGTAAGGACAGAGAGTTGTTGATTCTTGAAATGATAATAGTAACAGCTGCTCCTAGGCTATCGCTTTTAGATGAAAAAATGCCTTGCAGAGAAGGTGACATCAGCGAAAGTCAGGCCCCGTGTAGGGGAAAAAGTCTGAGTAGGAGACGTGTACGCATAAACCCAACGCATAAACCCGAGAACGCATAAACCCGTAAAACGCATGAACCCGTAGAACGCATGACCCGTAGAACACATGAAGCCGTAGAACACATGAACCCGTAGAACGCTGTGAGAAACACTGACTCGAGTAATATGTTAAAAAAAGGATGAAAACTCCCAGAGAGAGCACACTAATCTATTCAAAATATCGAGTGAGTTGGAGTGGCCAACACACATAAATTGTAATACACCAAAATTGTTAACTGACATACATGGCTAAACAAGCAAATGAAAAATTAAATACCCCGTGTAGGGGAAAAGTCTGAGTAGGAGACGTGGACGCATGAACGCATGAACCCGAGAACGCATGAACCCGTAGAACTGTGAGAAAACACCGTCTCGAGTAATATGTTAAAATAAGGATGAAATCTCCCAGCTCTGAGAGAGCACACTAATCTTTTTGAAATATCGAGCGAGTTGGAGTGGCCTACACGCGTGAATAATTGTAATAGGCCTACACCAACATTGTTAACTGTCATACGTAGCTAAACGAGCAAATGAAAAATTAAATACCAACGCGACTGAAGCTATTAACAATAAGACTATAAATAATCATATAAAATGATACCATAATGTACCCGTTCTTTGTCTTTGGATCTTTTGAATAAATTGAACGATATGTGAATCGCATTGCGAGCAGAGGAACGTGAGAGTTAGTGAGCAGCAGCTGAACCAATCTAAAAGGCCCTTCGTCAATAAAAACCTTTTAGTAATAATCAGTTACCACAGTGCCTAAAACCCATCAACTTCATTCATGTTAAAGTGAAGGGAAAAACCTCAGACACAAGGAGTTAACCAAACAGTGCACGGTATAAAGATAATTATGAACCTTTGATTGCGAACGTAGAGTTCTGTGTTGTACCACACCGACGTGTGCAACGAACTCAACGAATTCAACCGGATGTAAAATCCGTATGCTGTGGAAGACCACCTTCCCAGCCGTTTTGACGCTGCTTTGTTATCGCAAAACATGGTTATACGTTAACGCCGCCATGCTTTGCCCCACAGAACGCTAGCTGCTGCGATAGGGTAAAGCTCGAACAGCGCAGACGACTCTGACCCGAGGGCGAACGTACCAGCTTCGACTGGCCATCCCTCAGCAAACCATTGCCCTTGCAAGAAACCCCCTAACCCGACCGAGGGAGCCGCATCCTGAAGCTGGACTGGTAGAGCTGTGAGAGAAAATACGCTACGGGGGCTAACGCGGGGACTGCAGTAGCCATGGTAGCAGGGCACGTGCAAGGTGCGTAGCCTGTGAAGGCGGAGGAAGCCGAGCCTGATGGTTGCTGGAAGTAGAAAGGCGCCGTGGCGACCGACGACAGCGGGTTGGGGGCCTGGACCCGTCCGGGAGTTCCGCATGGCGTTTCGACGGCGTCCATCCTGGCGCCAATGCTTTGCACCAACTCGGCGAGGGTTTGTAGAACCGGGTGGATGTCCGTGTTGGGAACTTGTTGGTGGTGTTGTTGATACCGGGGACCGAAAAGAACGGCTTTCTGCGCTCGCTTGCCGGGACCAGAAGTAGTAGGCCGACCAGCACGAATCCGAAGTTATGACCTCTTGGTGTGTATTAACCGACGTAGCAACTAAGCGACGAGATATGCGAGATAATCAGAAGCACAGTAAAGCAGCAGCATGCGTCGAACGAAGACCTGAGCAGCAAAGACATATGTTAGACTACTCTTTATAGAGCAGGCGTAGGCAGGTGATGGTAGCTGGTGATTGGTGGCCAGCCGCGCGTGATTTGAGTCCTCCTGGTAGAACTACCAGCAAGCTTAACATTTCTTCTGCCGGAGAATAAACAGTGTTTTTCTAAAAACAAAGTTGATTTAATATAAACTAATTTCATGTACAGGAGCATAAAGCACCAATACATATTGAGATAGCTGGTGGTGAGCTTGGATGGTTATGGTATTATGGCTAATAATAATAATAATTTAAAAAAAAATGATATATTTTTTTCATTTTTTTGGCCGGTTGTTGGCCTGGCGGGGGCGCTCGTTGGCCTGGCGGCCCGCCAGGCCTGAACAATGGTAGGGGAAACACTGACACGTGTTGTTATGCTAGGCCTCTGGAGCCGTACGATCGGACGGTGGCTAAAACAAACTTACACCTAAATGTTCTTATAACCAATCCTATTTCAGATTAAATCTTTAAGACAAGGAGTTCTACTTACCTCAGACGTGCGGGCCTGTTGAAGTTGTTTTAGCGTCGCGCCGGGACGGGACTTTCTTCCAAACGTCGGGGTCACCATCTATTGCATATTCTCGAAGAAAGTTGTCCAATCCCGGGTTGCTTTGAACTCACTTCATTTATTATAAAGTCGTCGGCATGTTTCGGCATGGTAAGTGAAGCTATACGGAGGAATCGTGTAGAACACGTGTGAGAGATAATAACTCTGGCTACTATGGGCCACGGGCAGCGGCCCGTGACCCTTCGCGGGTGTCGCTGAAAATCTCTGGTCCCTTCTGGTAGTGTGCACAGGTAAGGGACCGTCAAGTGGGCGTGGCCTAGTGGGCGTGGTGGCTTCGGCTTCTTCAGGTGATGCCTTCTGTGGTGGAGCCGCCGTCAATAAGGTCTTGCTACCCTAGTGGCTATGTATAGTATTTACGGCTTATATGTTTGGTCCTGCTTCATTTTGGTCTATGTGTGGGTAGCTTAGATTCTTAAAATACGTAACACTCTTTAGGAATTTACTTGGAACAGAGAACGAGCCACAAATTGAAGAACTTTAAATCTGTTACTCACTTGCTTTTTTCATGTATTTGGTGGTAGTCGCTACACGTGAGAGGTAAGAATTTACCATTTCCACTTCCTCACCAACTGTCAGACCTAAAGAAATGTATTACATTCCTGAATAGCCTCATACTAAATGCAAATCGTTGGCTGTTAATTGAACTCTAATATCTTCCATGAATATCTTTTTTTAATTGCTGTGCAGATTCATTACCCCTAGGATAAACTCTGTTTGTAACCCCATGACCAGTGCCACCATCAGGCCAAATATTCAATTTTAGAATGAATGTATCCCAAGTTCATCTCCTGATCCGATTCCCACCAAATATGTTTGCCTTTCCATAGCAAGGAGGTCGTTGCAGTTATGAGTCATCATTTAGACATATGCTTTTTTAATGTATCGATACGAAACGTTGTTGACCAGCTTACAAATGCACTATTACAGGCCAGTAAAAGCTGTGTGTTCCGTAATTCACTGTGTAATAATAAAATGTTAGATAGATGAGTCAGCATTTAATTAATTTGTGTGACAGAAACAACTATATTTCATGGATACATTTAAAGTTTATTCATTTATTTAAATAAATAAATTATGATAGAAACGTTTAAAAACACATACGCCATACTGCACTTGCATTACTGTGCTGTGATTGGTCGAATGTCAGATGATATGGGTCAGAGCCAATCAGAAGCAGAGGCGGGGGCGGGTGTTGAAGGAGCGCGTGTTCACTTCTTTTTATGCGGAAAGAACGACATAATTCCCCAACTTAAACCTTGAACGGTAAGACATTTATATAATGTGTTACTTAGATAGTATCAGATCATACAAGAGCAGAATTTATGAGTTAGGCATACAGTTTAATGGTGATTTAAAATAATGAAATTAATAATGCAAACATAAATATAAACTTATAGGCCTAATGATCTGTTAACTTGACAGAAAAGTTTTAAAACCTTTAAACAACATACAATAGGCTTAAAGAAAGAAATACCTCTGCTAATACCTGAACAGCACCATGCTGAACCATTAAATTGGACAGTAATAATATAATAATGTTTTTGTTTGATCAAGAACTATAGCTTCATCCTATTCTTATCAGAAATGAGCGGGAAGGCCCGAAACATCAAGCCATGTGTGGCTTGCAGCAAAACCATGTATGTGGCCTGCAAGACCTGCCCAATATGCTAGGCGAAACAGCCCTATAAAGATCGGCTTGTCAGAGAGAGAAAAATATTTGTTGAACACGGAAAGGCATATAAGGCTCGGGTTAAAAAACACTGCAACAGCAGTCATGTTATAGACTCCAGCTTAAAAATGGTAAGTAGCCTAGATTCGATGTTCCATCTTGAAATTCTAAAGAGAGAGTATTTAGCCTGTGTGTTCCCTCCTAGTAATAGTAATATGTTTCATACAAATGGAATACCATGCAGTCTTAGCTGAACAGCCATAATCTATTAAGTGTAGTGCTACTTTCCTCCTGTCAGCCCACGTTACAATAGCAGCAGACTGTTGCAGGGTGTATGCTCGGACAATGTGCGCAAAATAACTTAATAACACATGCATTTAATGAAATGAATAACACATATTCCTTGGTGCCCACCAAGGAAGCAGACTATTTGTTGTGAACACGACATAGGTCTAACAAATTGGCTTGAATCTCCAGCCAATTTGTTAGACCTAAAACTGAGTTTTAAAAGATCGCCTCACAGGAGGGCTTAGCCTACTTTAAAAGCTCTGTTTTCAGTAATATTAAGTCTGTTTTCACCGATTTGGTGTTGACATGAGGCCAAATATCTAACTCCAATGTACCTCTCTGATTGAATTATAAGTTTGTATTGATTTGCATTGACTCTTACCTGTAAGGGGGCAAGTGAACCCAAACCATGCAAGAAAAATGCCCACCTATAACAGGGCCCCTTGATGTACTCAAAGTAGGGATCAAGCATTCCAGACATTTATTAAGGTTTTTCTATTGGTCTCCCCTCTGTGTGTAATAAGTAATAAGACTGAGCACAACAGTTTTTTTCCGTACAGCCCACAGATCAACCCAAAATAATGTTTCAATGTTAAACAAATGGATCTCCATACTTTTCTATTGTGATATTCCGACTTCATCACTGTCCTTCGCTAATGATTATTTCAGTTGGACCGGCTTGCTGCACTGGGCTACTTTCCTCTGCTGCTTTTAGGGAAAAAAACAAAAGAAGCTACACAGCCCAAGTGTTCGGCAGCATGCAGATGCAGCTGGATCCATCCTTACAAGAGGACTTACCGTCCGTCGGTCTATGCCAAAATCCTAAAATGTGAGTATTTCACTAACTGTATTGATGATTACACAATAATGTCTTTATTTGTTCAAAAAACTTCTACTGGAGCTTATGTTGTATCCACACCTAGAGACAACCGAAATAGTCTTGAATTGTTAATTTATTTTTCTGTGCACTTTAAAAGGTTTCCCTAGCCAACTGAAAATGGTAAGATGTTTACATTTATCCCCTTAATATGTTTTATTGGACAGTTTAGGTGACCTGGCAATTTGACCTAGTGATTGTTGTTTACCTCAATTGACTGGTGTCAAGTATTTACATTTTACATTTAAAGATAGCAATTCAAAAAGTGAGTAAATAAATGGTCACATTCAGTTTTCCCTTGTGGCTCTTCCTATACAGGAACCCAAAGTGGTGAGGGAGTAGGGATGGAGAGGGAGCAGGGAATGGTTCCTGAAGAAGGAGCAGGTTTGTAACTCAAACTAATAACTAATATTTCATATGTATTCTTTCACAATTTTTGATTAAGTACATTAGAAAAGTCTGATAAAAAATTCTTAATAAACATGTCTTAATTGTTTATGTTCATCTGTATTCCTTGTTATGATTGATTTATCATACATTGTGATTCATGAACTGTGATTGAATGATACACTAGATATCTGGGTCACAAATTACATTGAAAGCCTCTCTTTTATTGAAATAAATTCCTGACTGCTCTCTAATTTGTAGGAGGCAAGATCGTGGCATGCATTGATTTTATTACAGCTATGGGGTGTTTTTAGGCACAGCTTGGTGCATCGTCTTTGGACTTATTGCGTAAGAAATCGTCTGTTTCTCTGTAATTTCAGTTCTATTTTATCTTCTGCCCCAACAGACATAGGGCCCTATTTTAACGGTCTGAAACGCAAGTGGGAAGCGCAAAGCGCAAGTAGCTTTGTGGGCGGTTCTACGGCGCTATTGCTATTTTACAGGCGGATAAATTACACTTGCGTCGTGGCGCAAGTGTCAAAAGGGTTGGTCTGAAGCAGCCTAGTTACCCGTAGGTGTGGTTTGGGCGTAACGTCCAACAAACCAATGAGAGTGCCAACTCCCATCCCCTTTAAGAGCCATGAGCGCATTTGAATCGGACAAGTTGATATTTTGACAGTGCGTCTGCAGTCTCCGATGAGACAGATGCACATTAATTTCAAACTGCAAATGGCTCAGTTTATTGCCAAATAATATGGCCTAATTCACGCATGGAATAAGGGGTTTTCTTAGCCTGGCTCCGCCCGCCTAAGTACTTCCGCTCAATTAGAATTTCCCTTCAGTACTAGGTCTGGACCTGCTGTATGTAATTTGGTTTTCTGGTGCCGCCACAGCGGCCGCCAATCAGCGAACAGAGGGCGTGTCTGAGAACAATGACGATAAAGTCGTATGCCAGTTTGAGTTGTTGTTGTAGGTCGGTAGTTGATTTACAATGTGCAATTTATCCCTGATAAATTAAATTTGACGAACAAAACCTGCAGCTGTCGTTGACGGACATTTTCGTGCAGACGCGCAAGGTGTTTGGTTTGTGTACAACCTGCGCGTGATTCCCGGCGCATGACATCCGTCACAACCAAACGTTAGCGATTGGTTATGGCAGATCCAGAGTGGCACTGGGCAGATCCAATCATTTTAAACTTCAACAGACACCCGCCTTCAAGTGAGTTAACGTTTGTCAATTGATTAGGTCCAGACTCTCTGTACAAATTAAATGAAAGGAAGTGAAGTACGAGAGTCTGGTAGAACCAGGCTAGGGTTTTCTTCCACAACTTCAGAAATGCTGAGTCCTCAAATAAATGTTGGCAAAGAAAACGTATATGATATAACATATGATATGCGGTAACTGTGGTTCTATTTAATGATATACGCAATACATTATAAACATTGTTTCTTATCAGTATTGTATGCTATCCTAATATGCATGTGTCCCCGCGGTAATAGACATTGCCATTGATTGTATTATGCGTTACGTGTTTAGTTTGCGTGTGTTTAAAGGGACTCTGACCTTTGTTGCATTTGAGAATTACAGCACATTCAAATCATCCCGCCTTCCTCCAATGCCCCACCCCCTAAGCGTACAAAACTAAGCGTTATTTTTTAGAGTACTGTAACGACCTCGCCGGTGACATAATGATGTCGAGTCATTAGTAGTTGAAGGTAGTTTTAATGAACCAAAACCAGGTCACTGAAACCCGTAACATTGTAACCAACGGCAGAAAATCGACACAAAACAAACCCCGGTTACCCCGGCAACCCCCAACACGGTCTCACTCGCGTGCAGGCCCCCACCCTCCTGTTCTTCCAAGGCCCTCCCCCAGCTGACCTAATGATTCGCCCCCACGCTGATTGACAAGAAGAACATTACAATACATACACATAGAACAACTGGCATAGCGGACAACGAAATATAATGTAACACATAACACACAAACTATTTAACTGTCCCAGGGTCGCTACAGTACAAAAGTTCTAGACTCCCGTGGGTTATGTTTAGACTCCCATGGGTTATGTTTAGACTCCCAGGGGTCATAATATCTACCAGGGGTCTAGTAAACAAGAAGTCCGAAGAAGACGCGTCTGAGTCCGAAATGGGTCCCGTAATCGAGTGGTGCGGTTGGGTGCCAACGTTCTGGAGGTCTTCCTGTAGCTCCAGAGTAGCGGGACAACGTCGCGTCAGAGACCGAAATGGGTCCCGTAATCGGACTGAGTGGTGCGGTTGGGTGCCAACGTTCTGGAGGTCTTCCTGTAGCTCCAGAGTAGCGGGACAACGTCGCGTCTGAGTCCGAAATGGGTCCCGTAATCGGACTGAGTGGTGCGGTTGGGTGCCAACGGTCTGGAGGTCCTGAGAATCATCCAGGGGAGCGGGACCACTTGGCTTCTGAGGCCGAATCGGGTCCCCTTGTCGGACTGAATGGTGCAGTTGGTGGCCAACAGTCTGGAGGTCTTCCTGAGGCTCCAGAGGAGGGTAACTCTGTGAGTCTGAGTCCGAGATGAGTCCCCTAATCGGACTGAATGGTGCAGTTTCAGTACGCCGTGGACCACTTTGGTCTGCCATCGTCAGTCGCTACGGTCGCTACTCGCTACTGTCTGCCGTGGAATCAAAACAAACCCTCTAGTTGAGGACGCGCCTTGATGACGCGGGCCCGAATGCGCCACAAGAAGCAGACGGAAAACCTTATATATCCATGCAGCAAACAGACAGGTCTGTCGGCCAATAAGGTCATTCGGTCCGAAGAATTTTATTGGTTGAAGTTTTCACTAAATATTATGAGAGTAAAATAAATGTTTGTTTTTACTCCTGGTGGGTCTGTCTTGCATATTAGAGTGTTATTACCTTATTAATACCAATTTAACCTTATCCAAAAAAAGTGTAAAAATGCAACAAAGGTAAGAGTCCCTTTAAACAGAGCACACACGCACGCCCGCATTCATTCATTCTTTTTAACACTCACGGTAAAACAATGTTTTTCACGATCAAATACTCATCAATCCTAAAAGTTATGGGCATGTAGGCCTACACGATGTCAAGAAAATATGTGTTTGCTGTACAGTGTTTGCAGATGCATTGATTTAAAAGTACAACTTATTACCGCTGCATCAGCTGTTCTCTCCCAAATAATTTACCAAGAATGTCCGGCTAGGTAGATGGGAGAAGCAAAGTGTATGCGCGAGGTGCACAAGCAATCCGTATGCATGGCATGCGCATGTATGCATGCGCCCTTAAAATAGCATCTGAACAACGCGCCACTGACATTAAACCAGGTATTTCCTGGTCAGTAGCGCAATGGTATTCAGAAACGACAAAATACCATTTGCGCCAGAACACGCCTCCTCCTTCCGCCGAACCGCCCCTTCGGGCGCATGATCAATCCCTAATTTACCGGCGAGTGGCGGTGGTGGGAAAAGAACGCTCTGCGCCAGTTGTAAACTAGCAACGACACATGCGCCAGTGACTAAGTCACTTGTGCTGGATGCAAGATAGGGCCCATAGAGTTTGTGGTGCCTGACATTATCCCGTATGAGGACGGGAATTACGATGTAGTGGGACAGGATGACCAAGGTACTTTGTGTCTTTAGCACTTAAACTATAATTGCAGAACTTACGTTTTTTTAAATTATAATGCTATGTTAATAAATAAATGGTCACATTTAGTTTTCTCTTGTGGCTCTTCCTATACAGGAACCCAAAGTGGTGATGGGGTAGGGATGGAGGGGGAGCAGGGAATGGTTCCTGAAGAAGGAGCAGGTTTGTAACTCAAACTAATAACTAATATTTGATATGTATTCTTACACAATATTTGATTAAGTACATTGGAAAAGTGTGTCAAAATCCTAAATGAACATGTCTTGATTGTTTATTATTATTATCTGTATTCTTTGTTAGGATTGATTTAACATACCTTGTGACACTTGAACTATAATTTAATTCTGCTACTCAGCTATGGGGAGTGTTTAGGTACAGCATGGTGCATCCTCTTTGGACTTGGCTACATTAAAAAATAACTGGTCAAATTAGGTTATCTCTTGTGGCTCTAACCGCATACAGGAACCCAAAGCAGTGATGTGGTAGGGATGGAGAGAGAGCAGGAAGGGAGAAAGGAAAACAAGAATGAAAAGATGGTGAAAAGTAGGAGAAAAAGAAAACATCAGACAGGTATGTCTTCAGGATCAGTCAATGATCTTTAGATCATGTCTAAATAATCTACATGTTTTGGTGTCATATCTTATTTGTATAGGCATACAATTTGCAATTTTATGAAAAGACAACTCCCAAATTGACTTCATATCTAGGGTTGAGCACCGAAACTCAGACGTAAACGGTAGCACCGAGATCGAATAAGAACACACATTTCGGTGCCTCATAACGGTGCCTGACTTCTTTTAACGCCCCCTGCCCCGCCGCCATGGTGTTGTGGCGTCAACCTGCGTTAGTGCTGGGCGCTTTACTGGTTCACACCGAATAACGGTTTGTATTTTCATTATGATATGATTTTCTTTATATACCGTGTATTTGATTACACAATGTTCGGAACGCTGCGCCTCACGACACTGACGGGACCCTTTTCTATATTGCGCTTCTAAACACACGTGGTGCGACTACGAATGCGACTTTCTTTATAAGTCCATGACTGCGAGGCGTGGTATTTCAGGCCAACTGGTAAAAGAGTCACGGCTTTCAAACATATAAACCATAGCCTATGGGCGCCTCGGGACAGACTTGTCAACGTGCTGCGGCATCACTTACTTGATGTTGTTTTGATTGAAGATCGGCAGGTTGTAGTGGGTGCGTGCGTGAATGAATGAACGTGTGTGTGAGTGTGTTTGTGCGTGTTGCGAGCGTATGTGATTTCAAAGTAACAAACAAACTAACTCAAAGCCGATGCATGCATCAAAAACTATCTGTTCAAAACCAAATAAACAAATCAAAAACAGTCGCTTATTCGCTTCAAATACTTTCCTCTCTTTTCAAAACGTATGACTTAATACGGTGCGGTACGAGCAGTTGAAAACAATGTTGGCGTCTCCTGTGGCTGCCTTACGCACCTGCGTTATATGACTTTGGCAGTAATGTTGCGCCAAACGCGAGCAGTATAGCTGCCTGCTTTCAGCAAGTAATTTTTATTATTTAAAAAAAAGAAAAATATATGTTTATCAGTCACAGCACTCACAGCAGCCTTTCCTCTTTGTGTAAGTAGAGTGATTTAATGCCAACCGTAAATCTTGCATATAAAGTAGGCTAGCAAACACCGTTGCCATTCAACAGCGTGTGTGACAACGTGTGCTATGTCCTAAACTTCAACTCAGTTTCCCCTGACTTTCTGCTCAATGTGAAACTCATAACAAGTCGTGCATGCATGCAAGTGTGTGGGTTTTATTTTTTTTAAAGTACCGGTTCGAGAACCGTTTTAGCACCGGAACCGTTTAAAAGGTACAGAGAAGGCACCGGTATTGATAAAACCCAAACGATACCCAATCCTATTCATATCCAGAGTGCACTGCAGCGCTAGACCCTCTGAGCAAGAGCATCAGAACTAGAACTAACATCAGAACTACGCATGTCTAAGCATTATGCATTACAGGCAATATATGTTGTCACAAACCTATGATCACATTACATCAGTACATTAAATGCACAATGCAATATAAAAGAAGAACTGGTGGTCACATTTAGTTTTCTCTTGTGGCTCTTCCTATGCAGGAACCCAAAGCAGTGTTGTATCATATGCGAAATTCACTATGGTGTTGGTAGTGTGAGATGGAGCGCAGTCATGTACAGAGAGTAGAGCAAAGGGCTCAGCATGCAACCCTGTGGGGCCTCTGTGCTGAGTGTCAGAGTGGGGGAAAGGGGCGGGCCCATTCTGACCGCCTGTGGCCTGTTTGTCAAGTGACAAGTGACTATTACAGTGATAATGCAATTCCCTGTATATAAATTAATATAACTGTTCTCTCCAGCAGATCAAGGATGTAGCCATTTCACTAACAAACAGTGTCACAATTCGACATAGGTGGAAGGTGTGAAGATTGTGCTGACAGAGCCGCTTCTGGGTCCTATCTTTATTCCAAAGTTATTAAAAGGACACAAGACCAGGTAAGTTTCAGCAAATGGCTTCTCATATTCTAAAGAAAGGTGTCATATAATGTCGATTTAAGTCTTAGATTTGACTAAAAGTATTTTATGGGGAACGTGTTTAAAATGTGTGGAAAGTGTTGGAAAGAAAATGTCATTCAAATGGTAAAAAAATCACCGATACATTTTCTTGTTTTTTACAGGTTCTTCTTCAGTGGCTTCCCTGCAAGACATGGTAGGATTATTGTCCAATAATGTTCTACTTACATGTGTGTTAACAGGTATGATTTGTTGATTTGTGAGTCAACTTTGGGAACCCATAATGAATGGTGTTGGACAAGCTACCATTTAGATCGAATAGGCTGATGTCTTTCTACCTTGTATAGGTTTATAACTTCAAGAATGAATACCTACGGTTGGATTCAAATTTCATTGCAGAGCAGTTTACTTTCAGTGGCGTATTTTTAGTTTTATTTGTAGTTTATTTGTCATTTATTTGTTGGCTGTGAAAGAACAAGACGATTATTAGATAAAACCAAGGACAAATTTAAAATGATTGGGATTAAATAAATTATTCCATCTGAGACATGTGGTATTAGATATGATGCTCTGTTTTTATAGGGGCAGATTTTCACAGCCCATTCATTTTGTCAACACAGTACGTGATTGGGCAGATCCTGACTGTATTATGTGTGTCTTATCCCCCTCTCTTTTGAAACAGTGGTATAAAGTGGAAGAACACCTGGGAGCCCCTCTCTTACGTTGCTGCTCCTGGGTCAGCAACTGAGGTAAATTAATATGAATAAGTCAAATAAATATCTTGAACAATAAATCCTCCAGATGTAGGGACAAAAGTCATTATTACGAAGTATGTAACCCAGTTTTGACATATCCGATATGAGATTTCAGGGAAAGCAAAGAAGTTTAAACAAATTTGGCAGCCTTTCCTTGACTGTTTACTCTGGCATTCTGTAATATTACCTTGTAGGTAGTTATAAAAAAATATTTGTCTGATGTAAAAATGTCAATGCTGTCAGAAGGCAAGACTGGATGCACACAATGACAATAACTTATGCTTTTATGTACAGCATTCCAGGATCTCTGCAGGAGCAGATTGAGCGGAAGGAGGGATAATTTGACACGATATGTTGTAAAAATGTTTAACTGGCCTCATCGCATAATAAAATCTATAAAAACAAACTGTTCAAAATGTTGTGTTGAGCTTGTGATCTTGTTGCAATCTGTAATGTCTCAGCAAAAGTGTGGTGATAGTTTTACATAGCCTATTTAATGTTTGAGAGTACACAGGTGTGCTGTATTGAGTGGCTCATGTTTAGTACCAAATTTGTTAAGAGGGAAGTTATCACCGAACCCTTCAGAAGAGCCAACTGCATTCAAACCCTATGTGAATCTTATTCTCAGGCCTAATGAAGTGCTCCAACACTGTTGAAATTGCATACTGCTGAATTGTATGATCAATAGAGAATTGAATAAAACCCTTACAGTGCAATTAGCTAATTAGGCTTTCTAGAATGAAGATGTAATGTCAATGTAGACACGCATGTTGTCGCTATTCCGTCAGGACAGTTAAAAGCCAAGGAGTACTTCCTGTGCCACATGAGAGCGGGCTGAGTAAAACCCATAAAGGCTAGCCGACTATTTTTATATACTTTATATAAAAACAAACTATATCGTTTTGATCTGCTGAAAATTGGGTTACATTGCAGTTTTGCCAGCGCACTAAATAACTTTTCATGACGGCCTACCTACGTCCTGTTTATCACCTACACAGGCTGCATTGCGTCACCCTATACTGGACATTGGGGTACACTACAGACATAAATAGGAAGCACACTCAGGAGGAGGAATGACCTCACACATGTGATACTTAATTAATTGTTTCAAATAACCCTGCCTCGTTAAATCAATGAGCTTTGTGTTTTGCTTTCACAAATAGGTTAAAGCTGTATCAATAAAATCTCTAAGTCTAAAATGCGGAAAATATAAACATATTCCAAGGTGCCCTTTTGAAGGACTCCTTGGAATATTTCCTAACCAGCGGACCCTAGTTTACGACAAAAACAAAACAATTGAGGCAGCTCCTTTGCCGCCTACGTGGTTTGGAGCCATGTCGAGCAGAGGGGGCTAACAACAACCTTAGCGAACGTAAGAGTCACGTGACGCGTTTTTTGTCACGTGGCAAAAAAACGTAGGCATGTCACATGTTTAAAGCCTTTATTTTATTTCATTAATTAAATATTAAAATATACATTATATATATATCTATACATCTATATCTATCTATCTATCTATCTATCTATCTATCTATCTATCTATCTATCTAACCCTTAATAAAATATGAGAAAAAATAACACGACCAATATCAAATGGTTGAAAGTAAGTCTTGTTGAGATAAATAAAAAGCTTTCAACGGGCAGGATAGAAATGGCGGCAGAGAGGAGACTACAGTTGTACTTGCGGGACAATGTGGTACCTTTTTTATTGGCGCGTCGGAGCTGGCCGGGGCGTCGACAGTAGGGTTGAGCACCGAAACTCGGTTCCAGTTGGGAACCGGTTTAAACGTAAACGGTTCTAACGAAATCGAATAAGAACGCACATTTCGGTTCCTCATAACGGTGCATGCAGTAATTAATATTATTTGTAATTATTTTTTAAAAAGATATTTATCAGTCACAGCACTCACAGCAGCCTCTTCGTGTAAGTCGAGTAATTTAATACCAACCGTAAATCTTGCATATCAAGTAGGCTAGCAAACACCGTTGTCATTCAACTCAGTGTCCGCTGACTTTCTGCTTAATGTGAAACTCATAACAATTCGTGCATGTATGCAAGTGTGTACGGTTTCTTTTTTTTAAGTAGGCTACCGGTTCGAGAACCGTTTTAGCACCGGAACCGTTTGAAAAGTACCGAGTAGGCACCGGTATCGGATAGAAGCCAAACGATACCCAACCCTAGTCGACAGCGCTCTCTGGTTCAGGTCCAGGTCCTTCTAGCTGGGCTTGTGGGGGCTCCTCTGGGGGGGCCTGAGGGTCTTCCAAGGGTGGGGGCCCCGGGCTCTGCTGCAGCAGCACCACCTGTGGCAGGCATACGCTTTGGCATCAGCATGGGGGAGTGACCAGGAGCTCAGAGGGCTCGGGTTGGCACGCCAACTTCAAGAATTCCAACACATAACAAGCTGTGAGTCCGACACTATGGGTGTGTTGGCATGTCAGCGTCAGGGTCGATTGGTTGACACAAAGTATTGCTTTTTACTTGGACTGGAAGGAAGTTCAAATGGACAGTTGGGTTGGTTGAAGGAGCGAGGGAAAGACGTAATGCATAGGACCGCAGGACGGTAGGAATTAGGGATGAGTCGGTCGCGACCTATTCGTTCACAACGAACGATCCCGAACGTGAACGACATAAAATGGTTCTCCAAAACAAGAAGAACTGGTTCTTTGATTCTTTTCTTTTAACATAAACCAAAAATATGGCCACGTAAATAAAATATACAAACGAACAGAGCTTCGTATCCCCGCGACTTATATTGATTGAGTCTACAACGTTCTCAAAGATTCAGCCAATGAGAGGTAGCAATGGTGTTGCAATGGCACCTGGGTAAACAAATGACAAGGCGGGTACCGTCGAATATGCTCGCTTTCTGTCTGACATATCTTGGGTCATACCATTCGACGTGGGGCCACTCATATATCCCCCTACATTTTTTCGAAAATAGACTTGCCCTCCATCTGCTATTGGAGGGCATTTCCCAATCCCCAATTCTACGTCAATTTAAGAACAAACAAAGAAATTAAACTGCAGTTCGTATTTTTTATTTATGACCATGAAAGTTCTGTAATGCAGACACCAAATGACGTAATCTGACGTAACGAATGAATCAAAACGAACGAATCAAACAAAACGAATCGTTATAGTGAACTGAACTGAAAGAACTAGTTCCCGGAAAAGAATCATTTTGCCCATCCCTAGTAGGAATCAAACCTAGGAAGCTGGAACACTGCGCTTGGCACACTAGCAGGTTTTGCAACCCACAAGTTATGTTGTTATTGAATGGAACATGAACCACTTCATGAATTAGTTAATATTTTGGGAGGTCCACATACATATGTTGTGGGGCAGAGGGGGATCATAGATGTTAATTAATTGTCACCTGACGGGGCATCTGTGAGGGACTCTTGGAAGGCCAGTGCCGTGTTCCATTACCGTACTTCCATGAGTATACTTAAAGGAAGTACACTATCTGCACTATCCGTACTCACTTGAGTACGGTCATTTTTCAGATGTGAGTGCTGTTCCAAATCGAGTACTCCGTGGTGCACTTACCGGAAATTACGATCACGACTGCCGCCGCGGCTCCTCCCCCGCAATAAACATCCCGCTTTGAACGGTGAACTCTTTACGCCTAGCAGCTATAAAAAGCTATAGAAACTATAAAAACTACAAAATGACTATTAATGCAGGCTATGTGGAAAATGCGCCGACTTTGGCTCAGCCTGGCTCCGCCTCTTCCGCTACGTAGCTAAGATGGCTGCCGTTGAGTACGGAGAGTGTCCTTCGATCCACACTTCACGATTAGCCCGTTTTGAGTACGGCATCCGGGTCCTTGAAGTATACTTCTTTTCGCCGGATCTGAATTGGAACGTACTGCGTACTCAAAGTACGGACAGTACGGGTATTGGAACACGGCCCAGGTTTAGGTCCAAAGGCTGAACCACCAACACATCTTCTAGTCTAGTTGTAATTTCTTGAACCCAGAAATGTTGAGTACCCTAAAGTTTTGTTGCAGAAATGTCATTTATAGGCCAAATGGATGGAATTGAACTTGGTTGCTTAAATTTGCACTTTGGGCAATTTGCATAATTAGCATAATAAGCAAAGGGGTGGCGCTGTTATTAATGTCGATATCTTTTGACTCCTCTCTCTTCACATGAGTACATTTAAAGCTTATTTTCAATGTCTGGTGATACTATCAGACCTCCCCGTATAGCTAGTATATTATTTCTTGCAGAAATATCCGCGACAGCCAACGATATTCGACCCCGAAGCCGCCAAACCGGAAACACGCCAATATCTCTGCAGCCCTTTGACATATCAAATTATGTCCAATCTTCATGGAACTTGGCATATATGATCTTCAGACCAAGCTGAACAAATGTATCAAACAGCTTTTGAGCCGTAAGCAATCACGTTGCGTAAAGACCTTTAACACCTTTGTTAGAGATAACATTGAAGACGTTGACTCCCGTTCCGGCTACCTTAATCAACTGTTGTTCCTTACATTCCGGGTCCTCAATACGGTCACACACTCACTGCGCAGCCCGTTGTCCTCACAGCGTTCGCCCACCACCAGCCCAGCGACAGCACCACCGGCACCTGCACACTTATACATTGACACACATAATCTCAGCCACATAGTCACCTTAGCCTCCCCCTTAATAGAATTAGATCCATCCCCCACTCACTCTGCTCCTCCTCCCCCTCCTGTAGATTCCACCTCGCAGCAGCCCAGACCACCTTTATCTACACCTTCACAGCGCACTGTGCAGCTTAGACTCCACCACACCCTTAATTCGGCCACGTTAAGTCCCCGCACCATCAATCCCGAGAGCAGACGGCCGAGTGTAACTACCGACCCCAAGCCTTGACCGAACAAGACGATATTCGAAATGACCAGACATGATCCTACGGGGCATAAAGTTAGGGATTGGACTATTCATTCCATCAAGCCCGTAGTGATCATCGGTGACTCAAACCTGAGTCGGATCCCTTCCCACACACACACACATAGACGTCCAAATTGACAGCTACCCCAGTGCCAAATACCAACACATCACACGGATCTTAGATAAAAATCCCCCCAATTCACACACAAAGGGTGTGGTGCTATCTCTGGGCATAAACCATAGGGAGAACCTGTTTGAGTCGACAACGGGCTTTCTCCAGGCACTGCACCGTAAAACCGTAGAAAAATACCCGCAGGCCACAATCGATGTCCACCTCATTAATTTCTCACATACTAACCCATACGAACCTTAGGTTAAACCTAACCCTAACCCTAAAATCGACACTGTCCTGGGCCTTGAGGCTGTGAAAGAGCATTGGGTTTGTCACCTGATCCATCTCGTCCTGATACATTTATTTTAAAGTTTTTAGAAATCACTCTCACCCGTAACGAGTTTTTATTTGACAAATCGTTCTTTTTACAGATATGCGGCTGCGCTATGGGGAGGAAATATTCACCGGCCTACGCGGACATTTATCTAACCGACTGGGAGGAATCTGCGTTTCTTAAATGCCCGTCACGCCCCTTCATTTACTTCCATTATCTAGATGACATCTTTGGCCTCTGGGACAAATCCGAAGCGGAATTCAACCACTTTATACATATCCTCAACTCACACCAGCCCTGTATAAATAATTAAATAATTTCCCTCTGGGATTATTAAAGTATCTATCTATCTATCTATCTATCTATCTATCTATCTATCTATCTATCTATCTATCTATCTATCTATCTATCTATCTATCTATCTATCTATCTACCTTACTTAACTGTGCTTACCTTAATTAACTGTGCTTACCTTACTTAACTGTGCTTACCTTAATTAACTGTGCTTACACTGTAAACGATTTCTGTTGTTTTCACATTAATATTACTGTAATGTCATGTCGTTTCTTACTGTATTTGCGTTATGCAATAAAGTACTGTCGATTTCGTTGTTTTCACAGTACTATTACTGTTATAACAAATGTATCTTACTGTGTTTGCGTTCGACAGTAAATTACTGTTTGATTTGCAAATGCATTCTGGGAAATATTACACTACTGTCAATTTTAATACAGTAATAATAAAAACCGGTAAAAAGAACTTCAAGTCTCCATTTTAATCACATCACATCATTGAACCATGGTCCAAACAACTCTGATGATGGACCTTGCTTTATTTTGTGGTAAGTTTTTAAAAATTGTCCTTTAAAATTTGTGAGGTCATAAGGCATAAGGTGACAAGTTGTAGCATACTTTAGTCGAGTATCTGATGTTTGACAGCTATTGCCATGGGGATAATAATAATGAAACGGAATTTTGGTTAGTTTTATTTCTAACATTATTCTATCAACACAGACATTGCCTATTGCATTCAGCAGACAAACTGCATAGATTTCAAACTTACCACAGCTCACAAACTTATTCAGACCTATGTTATTTAACAAACAATAGGAAAAATGTGATTTTAATGGCATGGGCTCTTTAAGGATGCATGTTGATTAAGTATGCCACGTGAGCCAATTGAAAGCTAATATGCATCATCTTAGCTTTCAATTTCCAAACAGATATTGCATAAATCCCCCCATTATAGGCATATGCATTGAAAATAAACTAATGACAATTCATCCCCCAACCTTTGTATATTCTGATAGGGCTGTTATAACTAATACAACTTGAAATTGGTACACTGAATAAAATCCATTTCCAAAGAGGAACAGACAATCTTTACTGACGTACAAAAGACATGTGTAAAGAGTTCACCTTGGGAGGAAGGCCTCATAGCGCCGACTTCTTCCGGCATTTCAACCAACGGCCGTTGTCTTCGCTTCTTGGTTGGTGGAATTTCAGGGCTCTCGATGTGAGGAAGAGTCTCTTCTACTGATGGTTTTATGGAAAATAATCAAAATTCAACATTACCAGTAAGACACATACTTTACATGTACTATAGCTTGAAGACAAAACCCAATTTATGTCCTTTTTTGCAGGGATGTTTGTTGTATTTAGTGAAAACAAGTGTATTCAATCATTAAAGTTGTTGATGGTTAGAAATAACCAAGTGCCAACCAACTCTTGAGGTCAACTTTACCTGAGCAGGCAATACAGTAAAGTGTTTTTTTAAGGACTTAAGTTTGATTGAAGTATGCCATGGATTATGTTAGATTCTTTGCATAATTTTAGCTTTAAATTCCTAAATAGTTATTCCATATGTCCCCAAATGACACTTACAATTGACATTACATACCATCAACAGTAGATGAACAGTGTGCCCCCTGTGTGCTTTCGTCTTCACTTTCAAGAACCTTTTCTGTGGAATTCATACAAGTTATCATTCATACCAGTTATCAATAATTGATATCAAAACACAAATATCTGTTCCTGCCCAGCCCAGCTCTCTCTGAGATCACACTTTAATAACATGCTTTGTGGGGACATTTCAAACACAATGTTAATGTTCCTTGTGGGGACCAGTTGTCTCCAACGTTTCACCCAAAGCTTCTAGCCAAACACTGACTAAAAGGTGTGTTGTGGGGACGTCGTGAGTGTCCAGAATAGAGTGATAATTAACCTAGAAAGAAAGTCCCTCTGAAGGTTAAAATATATTTTAAATATCCCACGACCATACATCTTATAGTTGCATTACATCAAACTTTTTGGCTGTATTTATTTAAACCAGAACACAACCAAAATATACTTCCTTTCCTATTTTGGCTAGCTTTAAAAACACAAAAACTGAAAAAGCAAGGCTATCAGAGAGACTATAATTACATTTGAAGTGATAAACATGAATGTACCTGTTTAGTGATTTTTGGACGAGTAGCATCATCATCCCCTTCGGTATTTGAAAGGACAGGTTTCGAGCCCCCATCTAGCAGGGCATCGTCTCCAACTGTGGTCATCTGTAAAAAAAACAAACAAAAAACATTTCACAATGACTATTTTACATTCTGAAAACAAAACATGTCAATTTGATGTCCACTGTAAAACATGATTAAGATTAACGACAGATTCCGAAAAATCTCTTGTATGACATGCATGCCGATATACACCAGGCCGTAGAGAAAATAAACGATACATTCATTGTCAAAATATCTGTTCCTGCCCAGCCCAGCTCTTTCTGAGATCACTCTTTAATAACATGCTTTGTGGGGACATTTCAAACACAATGTTAATGTTCCTCGTGGGGACCAGTTGTCTCCAATGTTTCACCCAAAGCTTCTAGCCAAACACTGACTAAAAGGTGTGTTGTGGGGACGTCGTGAGTGTCCAGAATAGAGTGATAATTGACCAAGAAAGAAAGTCCCTCTGAAGGTTAAAATATATTTTAAATATCCCACTACCATACATCTTATAGTTGCATTACATTAAACTTTTTGGCTGTATTTATTTAAACCAGAACACAACCAAAATATACTTCCTTTCCCATTTTGGCTAGCTTTAAAAACACAAAAACTGAAAAAGCAAGCTTATGAGAGAGACTACAAATACATTTGAAGTGATAAACATGAATGTACCTGTTGAGTGATTTTTGGACGAGTAGCATCATCATCCCCTTCGGTATTTGAAAGGACAGGTTTCAAGCCCCCATCTAGCAGGGCATCGTCTCCAACTGTGGTCATCTGTAAAAAAAACAAAAACAAAAAACATTTCACAAAGACTATTTTACATTCTGAAAACATAACGTGTCGATTTGATGTCCACTGTAAAACATGAATAAGATTAACGACAGATTCCGACAAATCTCTTGGATGACATGCATGCCGATATACACCAGGCCGTAGATAAAATAAACTATACATTCATAGTCAAAACATCTGTTCCTGCCCAGCCCAGCTCTTTCTGAGATCACTCTTTAATAACATGCTTTGTGGGGACATTTCAAACACAATGTTAATGTTCCTCGTGGGGACCAGTTGTCTCCAATGTTTCACCCAAAGCTTCTAGCCAAACACTGACTAAAAGGTGTGTTGTGGGGACGTCGTGAGTGTCCAGAATAGAGTGATAATTGCTCTTTCTGAGATCACTCTTTAATAACATGCTTTGTGGGGACATTTCAAACACAATGTTAATGTTCCTCGTGGGGACCAGTTGTCTCCAATGTTTCACCCAAAGCTTCTAGCCAAACACTGACTAAAAAGGTGTGTTGTGGGGACGTCGTGAGTGTCCAGAATAGAGTGATAATTAACCTAGAAAGAAGAGGGAGTCAAAGCCAAAGTTCCTTCCCCCCCAATTCATTCTCAACCTTGGGTGAGATAACCCCCACTACGAGTCTCGTTGTAGAAATACCAGAGACGAGAGTCCGACGTGTAATGCGCCATAACACCAAAAGCAGAACAGTTATCCAAATAACAAGGAAGTGTACAACACTTGCGTTGCAGTCCTGGAGCTCTATGTCTAAATAATATCATATAATAAATAGATATCTATATCATATAATACATATTATCACGGCCAAAAGCTGTGTGCGCCTCCAGACGATATTATGAATCACAAACGACTTTGTCGGGTTCTGCGACGTCTCTGGTTCTTCCACTTCTGCCTGCTGCCTGCTGCCCTCTGCCGGGCGATGGTGCCTCGCGGCAACCGGCGGCATATCGCAGTTCATGTACTTCAGCGAGTCAAAGCCAAAGATCCTTTCCCCCAATTCCTTCTCAACCATGGCTCAGATAGCCCCCACTGTCTCGTTGTGGAAATACAAGAGACGTCAAAGAACCGACAAGAAACATTTGCGTTACAGTGTGTGTATTCACACACGCACATGTGGCGCTCGCACGGTCGTGTCTCATTGGCGGGCCAACGTCTCTGGGCGGGCCAGGCAGAGTAAGGGGAGGAGCTTAGATGCTTTATGACCACATAAGCGGCTTGAGCCTCAGCGCGCTTGAGCCTCCGTTTTTTCAAAGGCGAGCAGAACAGCTAGTGCTCGTTTTACACCAAACGCAACTGGGGGACCATAGGCAGGCTAGGGGAACTCATATTTATGTTAGAAAACCTCATAGTGAGATTTGCATGTCATGGGACCTTTAAGTTTCCTATTTTGGCTAGCTTTAAACATAAAAACTGAAAAAGAAAGGCTATAGAGAGATTAATAACATTTGAAGTAAACAAGCATGTACCTGTTGAGCGATGTTTGGATGAGTAGCATCACCCACTTCGGTATTTGCCAGGACAACAGTATGCAAATCTTCTACCAGCAGTGCATTTGGTCCAACTGTGGTCGTCTGCAAGACATACATTTAACAATGAAAATCATTTACAAGAAAGCAGAAGTAGAACTTAAATTAGTAAGTAGTAATTTGAAGTCACTGTTTAACAAACTGTAATTGCGCCACATACTTCTGTTCTCCATGGGCAGTCTTCACCTCCATAATCGTATGAAATTTCTTCTCCTTGTTTTATGTCCATAAGGGCAAACAAACAAAGATGTGGGCTTCCATTGACATCAATATTTTTCATTTTACAGTTTGGACGCCTGTGTTCGTCGTTAACGAGGCGCCCAAGTGAACCGTCATCTCTGGCGGCATCGATACTAAAAAGATGAAACATGAGGAAAGGGGAACATAAATGTCATGACAAGTTCATGGAAAAATAATTGTTATAGTTACAATGCAGGATCACATGGCTCAATCAGTTTAACTTTCTGGAATACATTGTCAGTCATATTTAACAGACAATGTATTCCACAAAATCAGAGCCTCACCTAAAATAGAGTATAGAGTATAGTTTAGGCGCAACATAAATACTTACCACCATGTTTTCCCTCTCCACCTAAACATGAATGCAGTACATGATTCGTGGTATATCAGCCTCCTTCTCTGGGCTTCAACAACAGGAATTCTCCCCTGTATTCGAGAACGAAATCTCCTTGAGAAATGGAACCCTTTGCAAATACACCACGACCTGTAAAAAAAACATTTGCACCATAAAAAGAAAGCATGCATGTCCATTTTGGTTTAAAAATAAGTTAACCGTAATGTTTTACAAATGCAAATATTGTCTAAAAAGGATTGATAACACAAAAACTGACAATAGATTGCAGCTGATTTGACATAACCGATTGCATGTCATAAATATTGTATATGATAGCAATTATTAACTGAGAAATCCCCACATTTAATATCTTTCCTTTCAATGCATTGATGTAGCCTACTGCACATCCAACATGCAAGTTTTGTCCGTCTTTGCAATCACATGATTCCTGGCATCTTTAAGGGGACTGATGCGTGGAGCCATTTTCAACTACAGGAACATTTAAATACATAAGTTAATTTAAATTCGTTTAGTAGTGGAGATCCTCTATACCCCTACTCGCAGTACACTACGCGGCACTTCACTCAAGTTGAAATCTTTCACTCCCTGCATGCCAGAATGAACCCAGCATGGAGGAGATATCTATATAATATCACGGGGTCGGGTACTCCTACGTCTCTGGTACTTCCACAACAAGTAAAGACTCGTAGTGGTGCTTCTCTGCCATGGTTGGGAAGGAATTGGGGAAAAGGAACTTTGGATTTGACGCCCTGAAGTCCAGGTGAAACTGCGACATGGAGGAGAAAGTGATTGTTGCCGTATGCGGACTCCCGTCGCCCCCGGAGCTGAACTCACCGGAGTCCCCCCGCAGGAGATCCGGGAGTCGCAAAATGCAACAATCACTTTCTCCTCCATGTACAGTTCAATCTGGCTTCAGGGTTTATGTGGAAGTGGAAGTACCAGGGACGCCCGAGAACCCAACGCAGTCTTTAAACTGCATAATGAGATACGCAAAGAGATAACTCTTTTAACACTGTTAAACATTCAAACGTTTTTAGTTTGTATTATGTGTAACTCCTTCACAATGCATTGCATGACAATGTGAATGTCCCTCGCTGGTTGGAAAAAACAGTGAAATAGTTCTGATAGGTAACGTTTGTAATCCAGCCAACTAGCGGAGTAGCATCCAGCTGTAGACCCGGAGGTATCCGGGCCGGGGCACGTGGTGTAGCAGCTCGAGGAATTAAGAGTTTATCCATTTTTAGCATAAAACACCAAAAATGAATGTTGAAAAACTCGACTGGGGCAACCAAGGGGCCGACTGTGACGCAAAAACCGCCGGAAAAAACGACCTCCCAGTCCCACACAACAGGTCCCGTTTCCCCACCACAGGCCCCGGCTCCGGCTCCAGGGCTGCAGCTGGATGCTATTTAACTAGCTGTCCGGCTAACTAATTAGAGTTCATTTGAGGGATGAATACTGGTAATACTGGTTTGTCATGCCAAAGTACCTACCGTGTGTTTCCCCTTTGCTCCTTAGAAAAAGCTCTTCTGTCATTATGTCCTTAAATCGCCGTATCAATCCTTAATGAGCTCCAAGCAATTTACCAGACCAGCGAACAGTCAGGCACAGTTACTGCTAGCGGGTACCTACCTGGAAGTGGGCGGTACCCAACCATATTTGGAATCCGTGTTTGGCGCAGTGAGTGCACTTACAGCCGCAAACCTTTAGGGGCGCATCTTGGCACCCTCCCAAACACTCACACACCTACCGGTAAACGTGTGTTATGGGCCATGGCTAAAAACCACACAGGCACCTTTAGAAAAAGTTCCTGTATTCATTGTAATGGGTTATCCTTATGGGGACCTGCTTTTTTGTCCCCACACTGCAAGAGGTCCCCATGACGTGACTGTGTTTACAGATTGATGTCCCCATGACGTGATAAAGACCAGCACACACACACACACACACACACAAAAGTAGCATAAAAGGAAACAGTATAATACCCCCCAACCCCTCTCTACAAATCACCAATCAACACATTCAATTCAGAAATTAAATTCATTTCATACAGGACTACTTGATAGGCACAGAGTAAATAAAAGTAAAAACATGGATTAATTAGAAACATTTAAACAAGAGATATAAAAAAAGGAAGTGAGGAAACAATGTAGATTTAAGGTGAGCACTAAAGATGTGAATAAATAATAAATACATTGGGGATCTTTAGAAATGGGTTTCTCTTGCAAACAATGTTGTTACTCTGCAGAGACTATCTCTGTGTTTATTAGGCATGTCAAGGAACACAGGAATCTTGCTAACTTTAGATTTTCTTGTGGGCTTGTTGGGTGTCCTTGTAGTTTTAGGACTGCCACTGCCCTTCAGATTCACATGGATCGCAACCACTCAAAGCCCAAACCAGCTGTCAGCAGGTCTCCAAGATGTATTGATCTGACCTGCCATATTGAGGGATGTGCCTTCACCTCAACAAACTTTTCCAGCTTATGTGAACATTTGAAATGGCACATTAGAGATGGCAAGAAAATTGAATGCCCTTTTGAAAGTTGCAAAAATAATTTCAGGGTGAGGTCTTCTTTCCTCTCACAAATGAGCAGAAAGCATTCAGCTGAGCAAGCAGCTTCTGCCGGCGGAGTGTCTGGTGATAATACCGACAATCCTGATGATGGAAATGGGAATGATTATGGCACAGACCATGCAGAATTTGCTGAAATTGGGGAGAGTTTCTCAAACAAAGAAGATGGAGATGTATTCCTGACAAACTTAGCGCTCTTCTATCTTAGAATGCAAGCTAAGATGCTTTTGCCAGCCACAACAATCTCAGCTCTAATTGAAGAGTTCCAAGAAATCAATTCAAATGGAATGGCACACATACTGACTATAATAAGTCAAGAACTAGAAAAACTTGGGATACCCAGAGATAGAATCAATGAAATACTGGATGGCCTATCAAAAGAAAATCTACTGAAGATGCACAATGAGGGTGTTTTTCGCTCAGATCAAACTAGAAAGACATTTTTCAAGAGTAATTTCAGTTACGTTGAGCCAACTCAGGTTTATCTTGGAATTGATCCTAATGGTAAAGAACGTTTCTGCCAGTATGTGCCAGTTAAAGACACTTTAAAAGCACTTCTGAGCAACCCTAAAGTTTGGTAACAGTACAATGCTACAAAGATGCACTCTGCGGGAGCCGCACATGTGTTAGAGGATGTGCACGATTGTAAGAACACGATTGTAGAGAAAACCCCCTGTTACAGCAAGCACCATCCTCTGTGTCAATCATACTATATCAGGATGCTTTTGAGGTTGCAAACCCACTTGGATCAGGCAAGAAGAAGCACAAGCTCCTTGCTGTTTACATGACACTGGGTGAAATACTGCCACATAATAGATCCGCTATAGACCCTGTGCAGTTGGTGCTTCTTTGCAGGGAAGTTGATATTCGCCATTTTGGCCAAGAAAAAGTATTTTCTACCCTAGTAGATGAGCTTAAGGAGATTGAAGAGTCTGGCATTACTTTAAACAGTGGTGTGACCTTGCAGGGGGCAGTGATAGCAATCGTAGGTGATAACCTGGGATCACATTCTATTGGGGGATTCACAGAAAATTTCAGCAGAAGCAAAAACTTTTGTCGATACTGCAGTATAGATACAGAAAGTTTTGAAAGAGAGCCCACAAAGCTTGGCCCAGTAAGGACAAAAGAAACCTATGAAAACTGTGTTGAGGAGTTGTCCAGGGGTCAGGAATTCATGATTGAGGGTGTGAAGTTTGACTCAGTTTTCAACTAACTTAAACATTTTCATGTGTGCCAACCAGGCCTTCCACCATGCCTAGGGCACGATCTTTTTGAGGGGATTGTTTCCAATGATCTCGCGTTGTACATTGAGAACCTGGTGTCTGTGGGAAAACACTTTTCGTATACTCAGTTGAACAGAAGTATATCTAATCTGAAATTACAAGGAAGTGATGCCAGTAACCGGCCATGTGATGTAAGGCCAAAAGGGCAAAAGTTGGGTGGGAGTGCTGCTCAGAACTGGTGCCTATTGCGGCTTCTCCCAATTCTTATTGGTGATCGAATAAAGAATCCCCTGGAAGACCAAGTCTGGTTGTTGTGCCTTAAACTTAGGGAGATAGTGGAGCTTATTTGTGCACCCAAAATCCATGCCAACCAGGTGGCCTATCTTAACATTCTAATCAGGGAATATCTGGACTCTAGAGTGTCTCTTTTTCCAGACAAATCTGCAAAACCAAAACACCACTACCTTCTCCACTATCCAGACCTTATCTTAAAATTTGGTCCTCTCATTCGCCTCTGGACATTGCGCTTTGAAAGTAAGCACACATATTTTAAGCAGTGTGCACGAAAGCTCCGCAACTTTAAGAGTCTCGGTAGCACTCTGGCAGAAAGGCACCAGTTACTACAGGCCTACCTGCACAGTGGGAACATTTTGCTCCCGTTCTCCAAATTGATCAGGCAAATGCATTTGATAGTCAAATCTACAATGCAGCGATTCAGCAAGCAGTGACGTGCAGGGGGTTAACAAAAGACACCACAATGGAAACAGCAAGTGCCACATACAAAGGCACCACACACAAAAAGGGCATGACTGTTGTTCTTAATCTCAATGACAGTGGCAATGTGCTGGGTAAGATTGCTCGAATAATAGTCAAACAGGAAAAGGTGTATTTTGTTTCGGAAAAATATCAGTCAGTTCCAGTTTTGGACTGTGCACTGTCTACAGTAGAGCTGTGTTGAAAAAATCGATTTTCCGATTTTTAATCGATTCGCATATTAATGACCGATTATCGATTTGTACGTCCAAAGATCGATTTTCTTTAATAAAAAAAATAATAAAAAATTTAAAAAATTAATATTTTATATATTCATGGAAAATATTCATGGGATTCCCCTGAACACTTAGGGTGCTGCATATTCTTGAAAACAAATCTTGAGTGTGGTTTTAGAACAGATTTGAACATGCTCATATAGACGCCATTCAGTGCTTTTACAGTTTAAAATGTTCTGTTCTTATGTTCGCACTTTAAAGAAAAATGCTCAACGTTTACATTTTATAATTCCAGTTTCAGTACTTCTCAGTTTATTAAGTGTGAGCAGTTTTAAAATAAAAATGCTTTTGGTAGCAACCGCTTTTGGGTGAATTCTTAATTATTTTCAAGCGTAATAATAATGCACTGGTTAGTGTCCCAGTGGGAATCCACTGTTGCAGATATAGTCACCTCAATGATGTCCTCCATTTATTGTCCTGAATTATCTTTCTTGAAGGTAGATTGACCCTTAACCTTTTCATCAGTCTTCCAGCCATCAGTAACTACCAATACTTGTAAGATTTGCTGTTTAATATTGATATAATACTAGTTTTAATATGTTGCTTCTCTACACAGTCATGAAGTGAAGGAAACGGTTCAAATACATTTTTCATTTTTAATAACATTAACCCCCGGATCGGATCGAAATCGGATCGAATCGGAAATCAGATCAGAATCGGATGGAATCGGAGAAAATCGGAAAAAAATCGATTCTGAAACTTAAAAATCGGAATCGAATCGATTCTTGAAATGTGAATCGAAACCCAGCTCTAGTCTACAGCATAGCTGTGAGACTCAGTATGTTTGTGTAGGTGCTGACAGTCTTGCTGACTATTACCCGGTGCCTGTATATAGGAGGTTTGATCTCGATCTTGCTGTTCTCCACCAGTCTGTTTAGGTCACGAGTGATGGAGGACATCATACGTGGCACCCTCCCCCATATTGATGACGAGACTCACGGGAGACTTGTAGAAAGTCTCTCTGCAATGGGTCTGAGGGAGGCAGACGACATGATGTATATCAGATAAGATGACATAAAAGACCTGCTGTCAATTGTTGATTGCAGGAAACTTCTTCACAAATTCAGCAACAGAGGTAAGGCATCATTTATAGCAAAAGGGTCACTCTTGAGAAATCCAGTGGGTCTGCTGTCTGGCCACGTCGCTGGCAGACCCCTTGTCCCCACTAAGGAGGAAAAGGGAATGAATCAAATGTATTCATTATTAAAAAAATAAATATGAGAAAAACAACACAATAATACTGACAGGATCTGTATGCAGAGATATCTTGTTCGCCTCGAATTGTGACCCGTTTGCTATACATTATTCCACTTACTAGATGGCTACCAACTAAATTAATAAATTAATTGAAACAAAATTAGATTTTAAATGTAAATATTTTATATAGAAATTGTATATCTTAAATGTTGGTATGCAGAGAAACATTAAACTATATCTGTACATAAAGGCAGCCAACAAATGACGACTATGAGCCATCAAGACCTCTCACAAATACTGACCCTGACACCAGTCTCAGAACTGGAAACAACAGTGCAGTCCCCCATGATTCCAGCTGGAAACAGCAACTGGACCACATCATTTAGAGTACCCCTAGAGAAGTGTAGAGCCAGCCTCCGGAGAATGCTGAATGAGAAGGAGAAGCCCGATATCTCGGACAGGAGACATATGGTTAGAATGATGGTGGATGAAATGAGACAGCATTGCCTAAACCCCACCCTCAGCCAGTGTGCATTTATTGCAAAAGGCATCATAGAAAAATATCCTAATAGCCTTCAAGACAGGACAGAAGAGGGAGAAAAGATGGGGAGTGGCCACTACACGCTCTGTCAGCAGCTGAAGTCCAGAGTCGACAATCTCAACAGAAACAACACTCTAGCTCGATTGAGAAAAGAGAGAAGGCCTGCTGTGACTCCTGCTGCCACTGCTGGCAACAGTCAGCCAGCCAGAAAATGTGCCAAAACAGACTCATATGGCTGCATTAACTGGCAGCCAATCGTTCTCCCAGAGGGAGAAACGAAGGAGTCTCTTCTTCATAAAAAAGAGGAGCTCAAGCTCATTTTCAGCCACGAGGGCCAAAGAGGAGCGGACAGGGCAAGAGTAGCAGAACTGATGGAGACTACTTTCGAGACCCAAAGGCGCAATATAAACATGCTGCCAGCTATGCAGGAACTGATTAAAGAATGGCCATTCCTCTTCCAGAAGAGATTCCTCCTTGATCACTTCAACCAGCTGACAGGGATCGAGCTGGATGCAAGACTCAGGGAGTCCATGGAAAGCAAGGGGAAGAGGGTAATGACATTTTTCCAGTCACAGCTGCTTCGTTGGGGAAAAGAAGTAAGGACAGTCCTCGCCAACTTGGCAAAAGAGCCAGAAGTTGACCCCTGCCTTGCTGTCGTATTGACCATGATGGCCTTCTTTCATGAAAAAGAGGACGCCCTGTTCATTCTAGCTGATGTAAGTAATTGTTTTATGTTATTTCCATGATAACGTACAGTATACTTAGATACTATAATATTGAATCCAAGTACTGTTTTTTGTTCTTTTGTGTTACTTTTTCATATAGCTCACCACCACTCAGGCAGACGCAGAGACCCAGCTTTCCCTTCCCAGGACGCCAAGAATAATCCTGCTGGGTAAGATTGCTACACTTGAACAATCATTAAGGGTTCCCAGAGTCCAAAAAATCCTTTAAAGAAAAAACAGATGAATAAAATGGGTTTTCTAATATACACTTTTTTGGCAATTGTTTCTCCTCCTTTTTTTTTTTACCTTTTTTTATTTTATACCAATATTTATGATGTAAATTTTCTATATACAATATTTTCTTCTTTAAGTTATTTATTAACTTCTGATATGTAATTACTTTTGTGAACAATTAAGTTTAACACATACATATCTCTGCTAGGAGATTCCATTCTCTCAGCGAAGCAATGGATGCTGGCCTTGGAGGGCAAGGTGTTTATAACACCAACCAACCTCCAGATGGACTTCACCTCTGCCCTGGCGGTCCTCTTTGGGTCTCATTATGCCTTCAATATTGAGTACCAGCCCGAGGCAGCTTCTACCCTGGATTTCATTCAGAGGTAAAAACAAGGAAAACAAATAATCATGTAATTTCCACATTCATGATCACCATACATTTCTTTTAAAGCACACTAGGGATGGGCATGATTAATCAATGATCGATCATGTGAAATTATTATGATCTAATAGCCGTTGTGTTGCGCAGTGTGAGTCCCGATGCAGTGCAATGAATTTCACTATGTGGCAGCACTAAAGAATGTATGGTACCCAGGGGGCAAAACCTACCAGCAGGGGGAGATACTAGTAGTAGTAGACAACAGAACAGGCTCAGGCAACAGCCTGCGAGCTGCCGTAACTGTCAAAAACATGACGAAGTCAAGACGAAGTTTGGCATCGGACAGCTTTAGAACCGAAAACAACCAAGTCATTAAACATTGCTATAAGTACAACAACACGACAACAGAAATGATATACTACATAATTTATATGTATCACTTGTTCATTGAAGCCTACATCCGATCCGACCGCGTCACGTTGGCTCGCTAGCATAAATGGCGCTATGCTTTCCTACTTTGCCTTCATCAGGGAACTTATTTGCACATTTTGTTTTTTAGATGAAGTAACGTTAGGTCCTTTACCACTCAGAACCGTGCCGTGCCCTTATGCAGTGCATGGCAGCATCTAAGGAGGCAAATATGTGTTTAAAAGTGTCGTAGCATGTTTAAAAGTGTCGTAGCATTGGCTCATAACATCTAGGCCTATACAGACATATGGGTGTGTTCGAAACCACCTACTTGCTTACTGCTTACTACCTACTAAATATTTGGCTTACTTCTCGAATCCTTAAATAATGATTGAGTAATCCATTTGAGTAATCGACGTTCAGAAGACCGTCCTTACTTAACCACCTCAGGTGACGTGAATCAAATGACGTGTCAATAACCTACCGGCCGGGCGCCGTTAATAAATATTATAAACGTCACATTTAACGTCACAGTACATCTTCAACCTAAGGATTTGCGGTGATGTGTTAAAAACAATTATTAAACAATTACATCGGTTTTGGCTGTGGGCTCTGCTGCTGCGGCTCCCCGTTTAGCGCCATTGCTTCCACTGTTCTTTTGAATAGACGCAGTGCATTCTGGGGCAGTTGAGTACGTCTAGTAAGCTAGCGATGCTTGCACAAAATCTTTCCGGAAGTAGAAGACATTCGGATACTACTCGCTTACCTAAAACTCGCTTACTACGTTCTGCTTACTCAATTTGACGTCATAGTTAGTAAGAGTAGTAAGCAAATAGGCGGTTTCGAACACACCCTATGGGTAGACATCTTATATGATAGACGGAGCATCGAATGCTACCGCCTACTGGCGCTGACGAGACGCGGGGCCGCCATCTTGGAGTGGTCATCCGCTCCACTCAGTGTAATCCGTTTGGCTGGAGCAATGAACTGTCAGCGCATTTAATTAATCATACCTCACTGAATACCACCGATTTTCATGCGTTTTTTTGTCATACGTGTAGCTATGATAAAGGCCACATGGTTTTGCGTGTTTTATTATTCAATACCAATTATACCAATAGTACGGCAATGTTAGACCTTGCTTGTGAAAAGTAATCCCCCGATTCCTATTGTGGATGGTCCGCCGATTTGAGCAGGAATACGCTGAACAACAGCCCGGCATCCTGTTTCTGCTGCTGTTGCTGCTCCCGGTTGACCACTCCAAGATGGCGGCCGTATTTCTCGCGTCCCAGCAGCCAATGCTCCGTCTATCTATAAGATGGCTATGTATACAGACGGTAAATAGCCTTGTTTGAGATGTCTGCGTCTGCGCAATTATGACGCTCGGCTTGCAGAGCGCACAGCATTTTTGTTGTGTGCTCTGCAAAAGACGCGCATCATAGTTGTTCAGGTCTGAGCAAGACGGCTCCAAGTCGAACGCTAGTAAGGGCACGAGGCACGGAACTTCACCGAATTCAACAGCTGCTCTAAACACACACATATATATATATATATATATATATATATATATATATATATATATATATATCTATACAAACACACAAAACAAACTCAGGTGATCATCACTTACACATCTTCAACGACGCACACTTCTTGTTTAGGGAAAACTCCAAACTCAGCCTGTAAACAAAATCGCTCCATTGCCTTTTTTTTCTCTGCGTTGTCTCTCCCCTCGGCAGTTTGCAGATACGCTCCGCTCCCAACCAATAAGTGCGTGAATCAGCATGCACTGAGTGCATGATCGGTTCATGCCAGGCACATGTCAGTGATACGGCCAGGTCCTTTATAATCGCAGATCATATTTAACAGTGGCTTATAAGTCCATGGCTCCCCATTCCCCACACATCTTTATCTTTCTTGTTATTTTACTAGAAAAACTTAAGTGATACAAATTAATTTACAAATCCAAATAAAGGAGGTTATAGTCTGGTCCGCGTGGCCCGGAAGTAGGGGAGAGGAGCCGGTGTGACGTATTACCCTGGGCTTCCTCATTTGTCTGTGGTGCTGCCTTCTGTGGCTGAAGTATTTATTGCAGCGTTCAGTAAGGTCTTGCTCCCCTTGTGGCTATGTATAGTATTTACGGCTTATATGTTTGGTCCTACTTCCTAGTGGTTAAGTGAGGGAAATACAGCTTGGGTTCTTAAAATACGTAACAGCCTAAAGACAGTTAAAGGTCTAATAAAAGATCCCTTATTATTACTGTAGAGATGGCTATGATGAACTTTATTATGATGTGTAACATGTAACATACAATTCCCAGCATTTAGATCTAACGTAACGAGCCTATTAGGTTAATTTGATTGCTGATCAAAAGGAGAAGTCTTATTTTATTTTAGGTTACATATATCTTTGCGTGCATGTCACACATTGCTATCATATTATTTCAATCAGATTTAAACCACTCAAAACAGATTGTGCACGAGCGATGGGTTTAATTAATTTTTGTATTTTTTAGGTTTCTCGTCAGGATCAATCCTGAATTTTCCAAGTGCACGGCGAAGATCCAGACGAGCAAGAAGACAAATAAGATGGTGCAGAGGAAGCAGGTGTCCCTCAATCCCCACGTGGCTGCATTCATAAGGGACTTCACCGAATTTGATTGGCAGAATTTCTAAGGTAAGAGTATTAATTGAATGACTATTATGGGCAAATAAGACTGTGCACATAGTCAAGTAGACTAATTAATTAACAGTAACCAAATGAACATACCACCTATATTTCACAGTGCTACTGCACATAGGGCAGTCTTGAGTCCAGTGACTTTTTTTTTTGGCTCTGTACTCCATCAGAATGCAATTGAAAGGGGCCAATACATATCATGTCAAGACTTATATTTTCATTCACTTAGCCTTTTAAAATTGCTTGTCCAGTGTGATAAGTGAAGAGCAGTGTCCCTGTGCCTTCACACTGTTTTAATAATGTGAGTTTTGCCTTTTTAATTATTTTTTGCTGAGTCAACTTATTTTTTTTTCCCTTTACAGACCACTTTCAGAACTTGACAGGGTTTCAGCCTGCGTTGCTGTACCAGGAGCTGCTGCTTCGATTGATAAATAATAATAATAATAATAAATAATGTTGATAGATAATATAATATATAATATTGTGTTTTATTTATATGCATGGACAATGAGAGAGTGGGTCCAGGTTTGGTATGTTGGCATTTTCCACCCTGCAGTCATTTGTATACTCCAAAACTACTTTTGCCCAAGAGTTTTTCGTCTAAAAAAGGCCCTGTGTGTTATCCCTGTTGGCTTTCCGCTCCCTGTCTTCTGTTCTTCAATATCTCCCCATTTATTGAGTATTTAGTTCCTGAACCACTCACATTCAGAACACTTCATTAAAAAAGAGATAACACACTGATGTTGTACACTGTAAAAAAAAAAAAAGTTGTTACAACTAACAAAAGTTAGTGTCCGGGCTGCCTTAAAATGTTAAGTTAGCTGAACTTGTGAAGATTAGTTGAGACAATTGTGTAATGGTTCAAAACAAATAAACTTTTCTAGTCAAATAAAATGAACCTTTAGTTTACATAACTTAATCAAAATTCAGTTCCCATAGAATTATTTAGTTGAGTCAACACAATCTTAATTTATTTCAACTGGAATTCCAAAGCTGAAAAGAATTAATCTACATTTCAGTCTACCTACAATATCTAGTTTACCTAACTTATTATGTTATGTCAACTTCATTATACATTTCTATTTGAGTCAACTTTCATAATTGAGTTCTTAAGATTAAATTTGTACTACATAATTGTTAATTCTCTTTTAACTTTATTTTACATTATGCTTAAAGATCTCATCTCTATAGGTTATTGGTTGTTCCAAAGAAACCAAATCAATTCCAGTTCTTCAAAGCTTTAATAAACCAGATGGGCAAGGTAAACACAGCAACACATCCCATCAAGTACAAAACGTCCCCAAAAACAGCACAAGCTTATGGGTAAAACATCTCCTCTTTAGAATAACACAAATGAGTACTCATTACGTCCATTGAGTACCAGCAAGAGAAGGATCCCTACTGACAGGCAATGACAAGATGAAGTGAGGGGAAGTGAGGCAGGCGGGAGAGAAATATTTAAACAGAGGTGTGTGTGTGTGTGTGTGTCACTGTTTTATTAAAGAGAAAATAAAACATTAATTAGCAATATGGGAGATGAGACCAGAGGAAGCAGATATGGGATGTATACAAAAAAATTAGAGAGATCCGTGTGTGTGTATGTGTCTATTTAGAATATTACAATAACACGAACAATAACACATTTAGAATAACACAAATTAGTTCTCTACTCATTACGTCTTTCATAACATGAGAAAAATATAAAATAAAATGATGCAGAACCAAACAGGTCAAAAAGACTTTCCAGGAAAGACCTCAAACCCAGTCTACTTCTGTAAACTCTTGCAACTGAGAATGTCAGTGACCATTACAATAGTAATGAACTAGTAACAGATAGTAGTAACAGAATAGTAGTAACAGAACTCAAAAGAAAACTCTCAGTCTCAGTGTAGTGTCTACACAGTTTTACGAAAAAGTCTATTCCTCAGTCCATGAACCCTGGCAGAGCAGTTCTCAATGCCGATGTTCATGAGAACCTTCTGAATGACTTCGAAGGTGTATTGCAGCTCCTTCGGGTAGTCAATGTTCAGTGCATATAGCAGCCCCATTAACATAACTACTGCATGTGAGTAGTCCTTGATTCCATGCAGAATGATCTGTTCCTCTAGGACCACCGATATGTCAAGAAGATCCTCTCCTTGTTTGACTACGACAATGCCAACATTCATTCCCCTAGTCATGCTGTCCTCCATGTCTGTGGGCTTCACAAAGAAAGGAAGATATATTTGAGCATTACGTTTTTTTTTGTATTCTTCAGTATTTGTCTAACTGTCTATGAGAAAGAAGAACAGGTTTGGCATTATGGCATGCTGTTTAGGAAATTAAATATATCTGGAACGAATGTTGGAATATATTGAATGAAAACTGACGTCATGAAGGCACTGGCGCCATCTTTCGTATGGGCAGCTTCTACCTGAAGTGAAATTTCGACCAACATCTCTCCTTCAAGAATGATGCATAATGTTCTTTCAGCAATGTTTTGTTAGGGTTAGGGTTAGCGAACATGATTACTCATAAGAGGGTGTCCCGGCTGGGGGCTTCGCAGCCTGGTGCGGCGGCTGTGCTGTCCTCGGGCACGGAGCTCTGCAGAGAGTGATCGGGGACGGGTCGTCGGGAGTGGGCTGCCGGCCGTTCGGGTCCTGTACAGCCAGTGCTGCGGGGGGAGGGCACGGCGCGTCCTCTCTGGCTCAGGCCATCCCAGCCGCAGTCTGTTCACGCTCCTGCCGTCAGGCAGGTGGGTTAGGAGCATCCAAACCAGGACCAGCAGGTTCAGAGACAGCTTCTACCCGCACGCCATCAGACTACTGACCTGCCTCAACCACCGCTACGAAGCCCCCAGCCAGGAGACCCTCTTATGAGTAATCATGTTCAACAAAACATTGCTGAAAGAACATTATGCATCATTCTTGAAGGAGATGTTGGTTGAAATAACACTTCCGGTAGAAGCAGATAGGCCCATACGAAAGATGGCACCAGTGAGTCAGTTTTCATTCAATATATTCAAACATTCATTCAATATATTCAAAGTAAATTTCCTTAACGGCATGCCATATATTGTAACCAAAAAGATTGGGTGAATAAAACGGGGACAGTTTTTCACAGGCATTAAAACATTTACAGCAAGCAACAGTTTCATCAATTCATTCAGTAACAATAACTAAGCTTACCTCTGCAGTCCTGAGGAACTTTGAAGGATCTTCACGGAGGAAATACGGCAGGCCCCTCAGAATGACATCCTCTTTTCTTTGGTTGGAATTCTGTTAAGAGACAGAATACACAATTAAAGCAACTAGCCTGTCAAGTAGATGTAGCCATGAGGACACCTCACTTCAATAACAATCAACGAACAGTAAGAGTATAAGTATGTGTGAGTTAGTGAGGTTGCTGCTGATAACAATGCTACTATGTGTTAGCATTAGTAGTTGTATAAGTTGAAAATATAAAATATATATCATAGTGACCATGACTGGATCTGTAGTGTTCAAGGATTCTTCGACGATTTCTTGTGACGTACGTGCAAAACTTACATATCCATCTCATTGATCAAGAGGAGGCGAAATAGAGCATATCAGACCAGGACCTAAAAGATAAAATGTCATGTCAGTATAATGGCAAGAGTTACAATACACCCTACAATTGCAACACAATCAATTTACAAACAGTTTATACGGGCAACAATGCAAATTAATATGGTGAAATGACAGTTTGTGTGTGTCAACATTCCATTACAATCCTCATCACACTGAAATTAGAGTAGGGTAATTGTTTTCAATTTTTAAGGCTACTACTTCAATAGAACTTAATGTTTCTTTCCAATCATGAGAAAGTTTCAGTGTGACAGAGACACAAGCGTCCTCTCAAGTACAGTAACTCACTGTCACTCCTGTGTTTGGCTTTGACTCCGAACTTCGTTATTCGAATATAATTCAAATATCAAAAAATAAATCAAAATTCGAACGAACATTAGGCAGCCCTTAATATTCGAACCAGTTATGGGCAGGCCATGAGGGGGAGACGTCGGAGAACTCGACTGCAGTCTATTCATAATATTGTAATGACCACGGAAGAGGCAGTGAATGAAGTATTGATTAGACAGCGATTTATCAGAGACAGGTGATTAAGGGCTACACAAATACAATTTAATTTAATTGAATATTTCTCTTTTCTCTGAATAAAGTAACAGCACAGTAGAGAAAGCGTTGTGCGCCGCTCTGTCTGTGCGCATGCGTGGCTCCTTCGGGAGCGTGTCTATGTTCCCCGGGTCCTATGCTATGTTCCCCTCTTTGTATGAGACTGGGGAACAGGGAATAGGACCCTTTTTTAAAAAAAGGGTTCTATGTTCCCCGGTCTGTTACTTTTTCCACCATTACTGCCAAATTCTGGCCGAGATAACTACCATTGCATGTCTTCACCTTTTGTGGAAGAGGGAGAGACGTCGGAGAACCTTTTCCCAGAAAAGGGTCCTATGTTCCCCGCTTTTCCCAAAAAGGGTCCTATGCTCCCCGGTATGTATGGCTACAGGGGAACATATGATCCTTTTTGGGAAAACCTGGAAAATAGGGCCCGGGGAACATAGGGATGACCCCTCTTTTTCGCGCCGTGACATTGTCAGTTATGAATGTGTTTTAGTTTTTTATTAACTACTTACTAATTTTGTGAGAAATTGGACGTGAGACCTAGAGTCTCATGGTCATCATGACATACCCCTGAAAAACCTATCCATCCGAGCTGGGCTGAAACTAGCTAGCTGTTACCACGAGCTACGTTAGCTACGGCTAAGTTAGCAGTAGCTAACTTACCAAGTTAGCAAAAGACAAGACAAAACACATTTAATTAACTCAACCCACCGTGATGACAAACTGTGGAGCAGGCACCAGTTTCTTCCTGAGGAGAAAGGAGAGTGTCTCTGTGCGACGGCTGTGGGTTTCTCCGTCACATTGAGCTCATCTGCCCGGTGCACTGCTCGGCCATCAGCTCGGCCTCGCGCAGCGCTGGAGATAGAGTGGCGGGGTCACACGCGACACGCAGTTACACTGAAGTTTCACTATATCAGAGATATCCAGAAAAGGCTTTAAAAAATAGTTTTCTCTCTTTTATTTTCAAATAAACTATCTATTTTAGAGATCTCTGATTCTAGCAGGGTAATCCAAACTACCGAACCGACTTCGATATGGTGAAAATGAGCGGCAGCAGAAAGGTTTTTTGCCTGTCAACGTTTTTTTTGGACTGTCATTGGCTGACGTAGGCAGCCAATGACAGAAGCGATTATCCGTACATCCTTTTGACTGACATTCTTAATTTCAATTGAATCATGTTTCTTAGTTTGAAAACTTTTCACTAGTTGAGAAGACCTAAACACAAAATTCTGAGTTATCCCAACTGTTTCAATAATTTGTAGTCATACTGACAATGAATTAGAAGTTATCATGACTAATGGGCACAACTATTTTTTACAGTGTATATATATAATTTTAATATTGTTGTAATATTGTTGTTGTTTGTTTTCTATTTATTTTTTAAAGATACTATATATATATATATATATATATACGATAAATTGTTTGATATTGTTACAGTGCAATACAACTACTGTAAAACAAACGACCGTACTGTTGTACTACTGTTATAAGTTTTGACAGTAGTTTTACTGTGATAGGAAATACATCAACTACTGGATAATTGTTGCCAGTAAGTTACTGTTAATTTAACATTAAATCGTTTACAGTGTACCTTACTTAACTGTGCTTACCTTACTTAACTGTGCTTACCTGTGCTTACCTTACTTAACTGTGCTTACCTTACTTAACTGTGCTTACCTTACTTAACTGTGCTTACCTTACTTACCTGTGCTTACCTTACTTACCTGTAGGGTTTTGCCATGCCAAGCCCAATGGCCTATCTCTAAGGCTCAGGGTTAGCCTCTCCATGCATTGTCAATGGGGGGAAATCTATTTGGGGGAAAATTACGTCGGGCTCAGTGCAGACTGACTCAGGGGGCTCTAAAACACTCTCAAATTTTTACCTATCTTTCTACCTATCTCCCTTCTACTTTTAATAACCTAAACAAACGTCAATTGATTTGGATCGGTTTTAAGTTATTTTCTCGGCCTAGGAAGGGGCTAGAAACATAATTCCTGCAGATTCAGGATCGGACCGAGCCCAGCTACTCACCCATATTCGTTGGGCGCGATTGCGCCAACTAGTGGTTGAGAAATAATTAATTGCTGACATTTCCTAACCCTATTCATTTGGATCGGTTGTAAGTTATTTTCTCGGCCTAGGAAGGGGCTAGAAACATAATTCCTGCAGATTCAGGATCGGACCGAGTCCAGCTACTCACCCATAATCGCTGGACGCGATTGCGCCAACTAGTGGTGGAAAAAAAATAATTGATGACATTTCCTAACCCTAACCCTATTTATTTGGATTGGTTTTAAGTAATTTTCTCGGCCTAGGAAGGGGCTAGAAACATAATTCCTGCAGATTCAGGGTCGGACCGAGCCCAGCTACTCACCCATAATCGTCGGGCGCGATAGCGCCAACTAGCGGTGGAAAAAAAATCACCACAGACCACCACCAAACGACTCAAAATGCCCTAAAACGTGCTCCTAGACACTTTCTGTGGGAACTTTTTTTCACTCCACACAAATTTTCACAAAATCTTTACAATGGCAACTATGTGCACTCTCAAAAATGATGTGTTAAATAATTACACATTTTTTGTGTTATCACAATTTTAACACAATTTGTGTTATTTTGTGTTGTTAATGTGTTATATTACTGGAATATACTGCCCAACACAAAATGTGTTAAATTATTGGCCAATCCCTGGTGTCCTGGATGAGCCGTTACCCTGAGAAGAGAAGTTATTTTTCTCAGCACTTCATTTTATCTTGGCGCGCACTTGAAGAAGTTGGAAGGTGGCACTGGCACACAGTGGATGTAAATGTCTGAATAAAAGGTAAGGTAGACCCATGTCTTCAGACGTATTTGTTATGTTTATTTTAAAGACTGTTGCAACTTGCAATATTGTAAAGGTTAAACGATAATAAACTAAAATAAAGTCCAGCATCGATTGTTAGCCAAGTAGCTCTAGCAGCTAGGTTATTGATAAGCAATCGTTATGCTAGACTAGTCCATGTTAAGTCAACCCTGACCTTACATTAACACACTTTGAAAAACACTGCCACACTCACAGAAATGAATCATGGTAGAGTTTATATTTATGCATATACATCTATTAGATTTTATTTAAATTAAATCTTTTTTAAATGTATGTATTGAAATTAATTATAATCTGTGTAATTCTGTCAATTCTAAAATATATTAAATGTAATTACTTAATACATAATAAAATGGTTTAAATAATCAAAGCTGTGAAACAAACACGATTCTTTTACTTAAAATGTATGGGATTGGTGCGCATACAATTAAGGCTACCGGTAAGTGAAGCGGAACAGGAAATGCCACCCTCGTTTTCCACTGGACGCCATCTTCCCAGCTCAGGTGTAATGGTGAGTAATCCGAGTCATCCTTTGTATTTTTACACCAATCTGTGTATTATTCGTGCAGTTTTTATCGTATTACATTAATATCAATTCACTAATGATCAAATCTGCGGAATTCGTGATGACTGTAAGCAGTTTTATCTTGAGGCCTACTAATTTACCTCATGTGCTGGCACTCGCTAGCTAACGTTAGCTAGCAATTCACTAAACTTCGTGCTGTATGCGGAGCATGGATGTATTATTCATCCAGATGTGGAGTAGGAAAAATGATCAATGATTGGCGAATTGAAATATATTTCATTCAAAACTTTTCGGGTATCTGAAATGGCAGGGACACACCGGACGTGGAAGCGAATAGCCGCGAAGCGCCGCCATTTTCCTTTCGGGGCACATATTAACCGATTATGTCGTTCACACCAGAAGCAATCCGGTCTGGTCTAGAACCCTCTAAACCATATACATCGTATATGATAGACGGAGCATCGAATGCTACCGCCTACTGGCGCTGACGAGATGCGGGGCCGCCATCTTGGAGTGGTCATCCGCTCCACTCAGTGTAATCCGTTTGGCTGGAGCAATGAACTGTCAGCGCATTTAATTAATCATACCTCACTGAATACCACTGATTTTCATGCGGTTTTTTGTCATACGTGTAGCTATGATAAAGGCCACATGGTTTGGCGTGTTTTATTATTCAATACTAATTATACCAATAGTACGGTAATGTTAAATCATTACCACTCCAAGATGGCGGCCGTATTTCTCGCGTCTCAGGAGCCAATGCTCCGTCTATCTATAAGATGTCTATGCTCTAAACCCCCGCCGCTGCCGCCTCCCTCGCTCCCCCCCTTCACACAAAATTGTTTAAGATATCAAAGCTAAAAAATTGAGTCAAAAGGATAAATTCATTGATAACAGAAAATACAAATGGCCTAAAATTTCTGATCTTGTAGAAGGTTGGGTGTGTGGGTTTTTCAGTAGTGCTGTAGATTATACATGCACTTTGAAAACGGATGTTTTTGTAGCCATGTGGAACTTGTTTTTTGGTTGTTAATAACATGCTGTAACTGACTTATTGTTCTTTGTATTCATTCACAGGTGCTGTGTTATGTGGCCATGCAGATTGTGTGACAGTATATTATCTTCAAGGTATATTCGCACATGCAAATATCCCTGTATTTATGTAGAGTGTCCTTGCACATTCACAACCTGGAAGAAACTTTTGACTCACATATATCGAGAACACAGAAAGCTAGAAACAGCAGTTGCTCAGTCAACTACATTCAAATGTCAGACGTGTGGGTGTGAAGAACTTTCAACTGAGAAAGATTACTTTAGTCATACTTATCAACATCTTAGACAGTATGAAAATGTAACTTGTATGTTTGAGGGATGTGCATTTCAGACACATGTGTATGGTACTTTTAAGTCACATAAAAATCGTAAACATAATCCCCACAGTCTATCAGATTTTAAGGCAGGTGTAGTTAAGGTCACTGTTCAGTCTGCTAGTCCTGATGATAGGCCCACATCTTCTGCAAACATAGATGATAGTCAGTCCGATGCAGATAGTGATATTGATTATTCAGAGGACCTTCCTGAAGTAGTAGAAAAAAAACTTGCCTCTGTTCTATTGAAATTAGAGAACATTTGTCATGTTCCATCTATAGCAGTAGATGACTTGGTTGAAGAGCTACACTACCTGCTGAGTACAGTGTCTGTGCCGATAACTAGGAGCAGGCTCTCAGATTTTTTCAAAAACAAAGACATTGAGGTTGATGGTGTTGTTGTTAATGAATTAGCTGATTTACTATGTAAATCGAATCCTTTGGTTAATGCACTGGGGAAAGGTGGTGCACTTTCTACAGCGTATAAGAGAGAAGAATACTTAAAAAAAGTGTTTAATGTTGTGGAGCCTGTAGAGTTTGTTCTAGATCAAAAAAATTGCAGGTCCTTTCAATATATCCCATTACTGCGATCGTTGCAGCAGATACTTGATTCTACTGAAGTGTTGAATAGAGTTATTGATACCCACAGAACACAGAGCAGTAACACTGACCAGCCTGAAAACCAGCAGTATCGCTCCATAAGAGATGGTGTGTACTTCAAGGAAAACCTGTTCCTCTCAAGTGATGATTTAAAACTTTGTTTAACCTTATACATTGATGACTTTGAATTGTGTAATCCTTTGGGCACGTCACGAAAGAAGCACAAGTTGTGTAGTGTATATTAGATTCTGAATAACTTGGCACCAGGCTTTCACTCAGCACTCACCTCAATTTATTTGGCAGTTTTGTGTAAGAGTGACGATGTAAAGGCATATGGATATGAAAAAATTTTGGAGCCACTTTTACATGATCTTGTTACACTAGAAGAGCATGGTGTGTTCATTCCAAAGCTTGGAGCTTTTGTCAAAGGAACAGTGCATAGTGTAATTGCTGATAATTTGGGCGCCCACGGTTTGGCTGGTTTCATAGAGAGCTTTTCTGGGCAATATATTTGCCGATTTTGTACTGCTCAGAAAGTAGAAATACAGTCAAAGGATGTTCATTCAGGTGCTTTTTGTCTACGAACCAAAGAAATACATGAAGCACATCTGAAGATTGCACAGGATACTCAAAATAATTGCTTTGGAGTGAAGAGAGCTTGCCCTTTAACTAAACATCTTCAACATTTTCACGTCAGCACAGGCTACCCCCCAGATATAGTACACGATTTGTTTGAGGGCATTGTCCCATTTGAACTAGCACTGTGTTTGAGCATTCTGATCTCGAAGAAGTTCTTCAGTTTGGATTCTCTTAACACGCGTATACTCAAATTTCCTTATAAGTGGAGTGACAAAAAAAATCCACTTGCCTATTCCAGTAGGAAAACGATACGTGGCAACTCCCATGAAAATTGGTGCCTCATACGTTTCCTTCCATTTCTCATAGGGGACCTTATACCAGAGGGTGAGCTGGCTTGGCAAGTGATACTAGACCTGAAGGAAATCGTAGAGTTGGTTGTGGCACCTGTTCACACGCACAAGACCATTGCGTACCTTGATGTCAAAGTGTCTGAGCACAGACACAGGTTGCTTGAGCTTATCCCAGATGGACGGTGAAACCTAAACACCATTATATCGAGCATTACCCACACTTGATCAGGTGCTTTGGGCCTCTTGTGGGTGTATGGACTATAAGGTTTGAGGCCAAACACAGTTTTTTTAAACAAGTAGCTCGACACACAAATAATTTCAGGAATATTGCACTTACTCTGGCAAGCAAACACCAGCAATTGATCAGTTATCACTTGCATTCATCCAGTCTCAGTGCATCAAATGTGGAAGTTACAAATGTCTCCATAGTCCCAGTTGATGTTTTGAATGAGGAGGTTGTATTGGCTCTCAGACTGAAGTATCCAGACATCAGTCAAGTGAATCTCACAAAGAATGTCACCACTAAAGGGATCAATTACAGAAATGGGATGTTTTTGGCGTGTGGGTCAACGGCTGGAATGCCTGAATTTGCAGAGATCATACAAATATGTATAGTGAGAGATGAGTTGAGCTTCATAGTTCGTTTATACTTTGCTTGGTATCAGCACCATTTTGGGGCGTTCCAGTTGACATTGTCACCAGGAAGAGAGGTTGCCCTTGTTCAGCTTGAGGAGCTTACGGATTACTGTCCACTTGGGGCTACACAGTCGGATCCAGACGTATGGTGACCCTGAAGAGACACATCGTCATTACAGGTTTGATTTTGATAATTTACAGTGCCGTGTAAAAATCTTCAGTAACAAATTTGGTTTTAGTCCACCACATAAACTTTGTGGGTACTTCTCTGTACTCATGTCTGCTCTCTACTGACCTTCTCACTCTCCTAGTCTCCACTCTCTACTGACCTTCTCACTCTCCTAGTCTCCACTCTCTACTGACCTTCTCACTCTCCTATTCTCTCCTAGTCTCCTCTTTACTAACTTCCTTTGTTACCCTCCTCGCTGTCCTAGCCTCATCACATCTAGGCAATGACTGTGTCCTGACCATGTATTCTGCCTGAGTGATTGAATATTTGAATAACAAGACTTTTTTTATTTAATGGGTTCTTTTTTTGTTGCTGTCCTAAGTACCAAGGCTTATGCTTTATATTTGTGCCAGCAGAGGGTGGAGCAAGATAGTAAATGCCAGTCCGACAGATTAGAAGTCTTGCATTTAAGGTCTTGTGCCACTTTGCACCAGCATAAATGTATGAAAGACATGGCGCTAAGGACAAAACTAAAATGGAGCCCATTGTGTTTAAATTGTGAAGCAATTTTTGATCGTCAGTGAAAGGTGCTGAAAAAATATCATTGTTCTTCTCCTCAGCCGAGCTGGACACCCCAAGGTTGCCATCAACTCTCTGAAAAACAAGCGAAGTGGCCAGCAGTCTCCAGCAGCCAACATCAAGAAGCCCAGGAAGGGAGATGTACATTTCTGTCCGAACATCCCTAGTGGTGAAACAATACACAGTTTGGAGATGGAAAGGGTGGCTCTACTGATGGAGGTATAATGTGCAATACATATCTTACCTATCCATGATTACGCCATGTTCACGGCATAGCCAGTATAAGAGCTTTTCACCCGTCATGTTTTTTGCACTATACTTCCTGTCCAGCTCAGCTCAAGCAGCCCAACAGTTCATTTTGCACAGCACTGGACACTTAAGCTGTTTTGTGGTTACTTTGCACAGTTCATTTTTCTTTATCTATTACGCTCAGTTTGGAAAATATTCTTACTCCCTATTCATATTGTTAATATTTCTGTTTCCAATTGTATTGTGTACCATTGCTGAGAGTTTCTCATCATATCTCGTTATACAAGTATCTTTACTGTATAATGACAATGACGTTTCATTCCATTTCAGGTAAAAAAGAAGAAAAGGGATGAGGCCCTCATCAAGGAAAAGATGCAGCGTACATTCTCCCTCAGGAGACAGGAGGTTCTCCAGGAGCCAAAGATTCCAGAGTTTTTCAATAAATGGCCAGCACTCTTTGACGTCATTGAGGCAAGTGTGAATCTGAAGTTTAGTAACTTGTGTATTCAATGTCACACATTGTCACACATGTGGTAATTGGTCTGCACTTCAATAGCGCTTTTGTGCATCCCACAGGGCTCGACAGTGCGACTGTTTTGCTCGCATTTTCGAGTTGATAATTTCCAGTGCGAATAGCAAATTACATTCAGTCGCATCAGTGCGACTCCAACAGAAACTGTAGTACATGCAGTCCTTCCGTGACATAAATATTCTATTTTCTCACACACATTTGCATTGTTTGTCTTTCCTGATTTTTGTTAAGGCAAAGAGCCAGTTATAACATTAAAAATTAGCAGGGTTAGGATTAGGCTAAAGTACTTTATTTGTTTCAAAATAACATCTTTACCAAAATTGCTGAATTTTCATTGTGCTGCTAAAAAATGTTGTGTGCTACCTCATTTTTCAGCATGGTAGCACAAGTGCTACCATGCTACTGCTGTGCAGTGCTCTAGCCTTGCTCAAGGACCCTTTGACATGTGGACAGTCAGAGCCGGGATTTGAACCACTGACTAGAGCCCGACCGATATAGGATTTTTAAGGCCGATACCGATACTAATATTTTGTGATTAAAAAATCCGATATGCCGATATATCGGCCGATATATATATTAAAAAAAAATCCAGAAACGCACAACAAAACAAACAGATTTCCCTAACATTGGTTATTTGTAGTTATCCTTTAAATCCTTTTCACTCTCAACTAACACGTAACAACAGCAAAACTGGACATGGTAGTCATGAATTAAGTCATGCTTATCGACTTTAGAGAATTGATGGGGATGTTCTTTTAATTGTTATTCAAGCAATGTATGTCTTGTGACAGTTGCCAACTTACCATGAACACACTTGCACACATGAGCTGTGTTCGAAATCATTCCCTATTCACTCCCTCACTATTCCCTATATAGTGTTTATGATATAGTGCACTATATAGGGAACGAACAAACGAGAATTCGGACACTACGCTGAACATTTCTAAGCGTCATTTGCGTCAGTAAATGCGCCGGGTATTTCTGTGACGCAGACAGATGCTCCCACATCATGTAAACAAACCGGGCAATCCCGAGGAAAGCTGGAGCTTGTATTGATGTTGAATGCAACATTTCCTTGATCAAGTTTTTTTTATTAATTTTGAATATTACATTTTCTATGTTAACTCCCAATTAAATTATTGACATTTCTAAACGAAAGCCGGAGACTCCATCATTAAATGTATTCGTTTTCGCGGTTATTCAGCTTCTTCTTCTCCTCCGGAAGAACACTACCGCATTGCATTGTGGTATACGGAGTAACATGTAGGGAACATCGTATGTACACTCAAATTTTAGTGCATGAAATTAACCACTGAGAATTCGAACACCACTGCAAAATGGCGAGCACCCTATATAGTGCACTATATCCGTGATAGGGAATGATTTCGAACACAGCTATGAACAACACCGATGATCTCCGTCGATCTCCGTCATTCACTCTGCCTGAATCAGCGGGTTTGGGGCGTTAGAGCGCCCTCTGGTGGACAAACTTTTTTTTTTTCTATATTCATTTATCGGCCATTATAATGCCGATACCGAATAGTTTGAAAAATGCCTAATCGGGCTCTACCACTGACCTTCGGTCTATGATTGACCCCTTTACCAACTGAGCAACAGCTGCCCCTGTTTAAGTCTGTGTCCTGTCTCTGTTGTCTTTTACAGATCAACTTGGAGTTTATGCGGCTGACAACTGTACCACTGACCTTAACATTTTTGAGGGAACTGGACCGCCTGACCGGCGACCTGATCAGGGTTTTCAACACTAAAGGGGGAGCTGCAGGGGAAAAAATCGGAGCCATGATGGCAAAGATGGAGAATGTAAGTATTTTTTTGGTCTAACCCAGGGGTGTCAACCTCATACGCCATGGGCCAAAATTAAAAAATGTGTACAAGTCAAGGGCTGGACTGGTTGTTTATTGAGAACTTATTGAAATTACATGTTGCTTTAATGGAGTGTAGTGAAACCAGTTGAGTTCAGGATGGTCAAGGAGGGAAATGTTAGTGGCTTGACATGCGTGTTAGTGTGTATCTGACACTGACCAGCATGGAATCATGCAATGTTTGTTTCAGAATCAAGACATCAACGTGAGGCGTGATTGCGTTTTGAGATGTCTCAGCATCTACCTCTGTGAAGACCTGGACACATTGGTCAAAGAATACGTGGTAAGTATGTCATCTTTCTGTCCTTTGTGCCAGATGTAATTAATTTCCCTCTAGGTGCGCCTGATAACATGTGGTGTTCATGAGAATGGGATGGGCATTAGGTCACATTGACCTTGACCACCAGTAGTTCGTCATTGGGTCCAATGGGTTGTATGTTTTGAGTAAGAAATTCCCTCAAGGCAATGGTGGTAGTGCTGTCACTTGTAGGAAGTAAATCCAAATGGTCCGGAGGGGCCTGAGGTGAAGGGACGGGTCCTGGCACCTAAGCGTCTCCCATCTGCCAGCAACAATTCTGCCCCAAACAAGAAGGTGAGTACACAGAAACTTGATAGTTCTCATAAAGCAGCAGTTATGTAATTGACACCCGTTTTGGAAATGTTATTTAGTAAGAAATGCCTTTCAGATTATGTTAGTTCGGTTTTAATTCTTGATTCTGATCAGCTTGATTCTCGTGTGTGTGTGTGTGTGTGGGGTCAACAGGATGCATGTTGTGGACTCTCAGCTTATGAGCTCCAACGCCTGAAGAACATCGGGGAGAGGGAAGCCTTCTTTTCGTCCTTGATGTTATTGCAAGTAAGTGGACATGTTGACTGGAACTCTAACCAACACAAGATTGATCGACTTGTCTCTCTCTCCCCCCCCCCCCCCCCCCCCCCCCCCCCCCCCCCCCCCCCCCCCCCCCCCCCCCTCTCTTTATCCTACCACACTTTGTCTGTCTCCCCCTACTCTCTCTTTTCTGTCTCCCTCCCCCTTTCTGTGTCTGACTATCTCCCTCTGTCTCCCTCTTCTCTCTGTCTCTCCGTCCTTCCTTTTCTCTCTTCCCCTAGGTCTTCTCCCTCTCGGTCTGTCTCTCTCTCTCTGTCTCCCACACACTTCACACATATAGCTTTATTGTGTGTTACCTCCTATCACAGTGTAACTTCACACATACATAAAGCATGGGATTTTAAAAAGGTGTAAAAGTAGGGCGAAATTGTTACTTCTCAATTTTTTCTACAATGAGGTTTACAAAGATAATGCAATTCCTGTCTTCATCCTTTACCATACCTTGTATTGTATTTAGGGCTGATATCTGTGGAGAGAAATAATGGGATTATTATTGTTTTGTCTGTCAAAAGGCAGCTGAGGATCTGAGGCAGACTATAAAGCCAAAGCCGGATGTGAAGAGGTAAGTCATAAAACAGTGTAGTAGTAAGGATACTTTGTTTTGTTTTGGCTGTTGGGGCTGCTTCTATTTAGTAGAATAGGGCATTTTCAAGGGTTGATGGGTTAGGGAAGAGAAAGTCAGGATAGGAAGAGATTAGTTCCTTCTATTTGCTAACAGGAAACAGAAGGAGGTTAGGAGAGAGGGAGGACGGCATGAGAGAGGGTTGGATAGGAGGGAGGAGTAAACCTTACCCTATGAGAGGAGATTAGGAGAGATGGTGGAGGGTAGGAGTGAGGGAGCAGTAGGTTTGCCTCTTTCCTACTGTCCTTTCACCCTACTTTGGCTCTTTTTGGTATTGGTTACTTTGAATATTTTCATAAACCTCACAGATTTTTTACATTTTTAAGGGATGTTTTGTTGACTTCATTTTTATTGTGGCAGGTCAAATGCTTCGTTGGATAAAGTGCAGTCTCTTCTGTCTTCCCGGAAATCCTTGCGTCTTAAGGAAGCACAAAACCTTAGCCTCAGAGTAGGACGAACCTATGAACATGTAAGTTAGTCTCTTATGTTTCATGTGCACCATTAAATATTCACTAAATTAAAGGATTACCGTAAGAGTATTAATTTTAAGCAATGAGACACGACATGCCATTCTTTACGGCACAGTTACCACAAACACGGTAAGGAATGGCATCTAGATTCTTTGACACAACCCTCATTGTGATCAACAATCAACAATGCTCAAACACCACTTTTTTTTTTCATCATATTTAAATAGTTGATGATCATTGAATGTACAACTCCATTTATACATAACGTGACTTTTTGTTTTGTTTTCCAGGCTTTTAGGGAGTCAAAGATCTTGAGGTCATTGTAACCTTGAACTCCATCCCATTCTCATGAACGCTATATCTACAGTGCCTTCAGAGAATTTTTTCAAATTAACACGCACTTGGCCTCAATGATGAGCTGCTTAGAATTTGGTGGTCAAAGGTGAGGGTGACACAGCTCATTGTTCTCTGTTCCCTCCATCTTTCAGGACATCGAATGCAGTGAGGCCGAGGCAGATGTCGCAGGGACAACCATGGCAATCTACACCGTTCAAGCTGAGGGTGATGATCATGATGGTCCTGGTGGACTCTTTGCAGATGTCGGTATGGTCCTGGAAGGGGTCCAAGTTCTCAACAACCTCCAAAGTATCAACCGTAATGCTTTATGGGTTGGTCTATGCTCTTAATTTGAGCTATCCAAAAAACTTGAAGTATACATTCGAAGCTTACCAGAAGATCCTGATGGACCTGGAATCGTCCAAACCTTCCCCCAAAGTACGAGCACTGAAACTCAAATTGCTCAGGTGACTCTTTTTTTGGGGTGGGGTGGTGATGGGAGGAGGAAGTACAGGAAGAGGCCGCCCATACATGCTGATAACCATGTGTTTTATAGTGTTCCAGTACGTTCACAACCTTGAAGATTCACACATCGAACACACAGAAAGCTAGAAACGGAAGGTGCTCAGTTAACTATGTTCTACTACTATATGTTTAATGTTGTTGAGCCTGTAGAGTTTGTTCTGTCCTTTCATATCCCATTACTGCGATCGTTCCAGCAGATACAGATGTAAGGAATGTTGTTGAGCCTGTAGTTTGTTTGTTTGTTCTAGATCTAGAAAAAAGAGCAGGTCCTTTACTGCCATTGTTGGAGCAGATACTAACTTGCCTCTGTTCTATTGAAATTACAAAACATGTTTCATGTTCCATCTATAGCAGTAGATGACTTGGTTGAAGAGCTACACTACCTGCTGAGAACAGTGTCTGTGTGAAGAGAAGCGTTAATAAATTAGTTGAATCAACAAGGTGGTCTGATTGTATGCATCATTGAGATATTGTTGAATTTCAAACAAATACACAATCATCTTGAATAGGTAACCTAATAGAAAAAATGCATTGAATATGAATCATAAAAATAATGCATTATGATTACATTTAAGCTTAATTGTTATGTATTTCAAAAACATACACATTAATCATCTTGAATAGGTAACCTAATAGAAAAATATTAATGGATGTTAATCATAAAAATACATAAATCTAATGCATTTTGATTGAATTTAAGCTTAATTGTTATGTATCTTAAACACATACACTTTATTAATCTTGAATAGGTAACCTAATTACTATGTAATTCAAACAAATATACTTAATGTATTCTAAACGTATAACCTGAATAATATGCATTTAAATTCAATAAATTATATTAATACTGAATACATAAACCTGAGGAATATGCATTTCAAATGAATAGGCTTTATTACACTGATGCATATGGATCATGTAACGTTTATTAGGTAGGTTTATGTTCAAAATATAAAAAAAATCAAATGGAACTTTGTTATTAATTAAATTACATAAATCTTAAAATTTAGGGTTAAATATTTCTGCGAGTGCATACATGTAGAAACTAAAATATTCTAACGTTACGTCAACTCGTATTACTATGTGGGTAAATCCGCATTTTGGGTAAAGTTTTAGCTATGGACAGCTAACGTTAGCAAGCTGACCACATTGGTATGTATTTTAAGATAGCTAATTCAGCTAGCGAATTCGGTGGAAAGCAGCTAGAATGCTAATGCTAGACGCTATGATTGCTAACATTACAGGCGGGAAACTTTGCTTTGTTCGTGGGAACTGGTATGACCTTGTAACAAGGTATGAAATGCTAGGGCTCAGGATGTCAAAACTACAAACTACTATCTACGTTACACATTACGATAAGTTACAACAATATCTAACGTACTAACTACTATAAATCATGATAACCACCGTTATTGATTTAATTCACTTAACGTTAGTTGCATAGATAACGGTGACCGTTTTATTCCGAACAATCGGTGGTTACAAGCTTTAAGTGACAGTCATAACAGACATAGAACCTAAGGTCAGGTAACGTGAGTGTAGTCCTGTTTTTTATATGCCGTTATATCGTTATTTCGGCTATTTTATCGCCGATTTGATCGCAAATTGCGTTATTTCCTCCCGCCCCGAGGGTCTCTAGCCCCTATTACAGCCTTTGAAAGACGGGATATTTCGGGGGAGGCGATCGCTCCCTGTTTACATCTGGAACGTTCGCGCGACACTTCCAAAAGGCGGACCTTTATTATTATTTTCTCAAAAGGAGGACAAATGAGTGTCCGGCTTAAGGCTGCGTCTGTAGCCGGACAGGGCATTTAAAAGCCGGACTGTCCGGCCTAAAGCCGGACGAATGGCCACCCTAGCTCCAGGACATAACATTAGAACATGTTCTGTATAATCTACAAGTTAGCGATGTTGAATTAACTCAATGCATTTACCGCGCTGCCAAGGGAAAACACATTTGTATTCCGAACGTGACACTAACGTTAGTGAACACGGTTTGATGAAACGTTATTGCATGCAGTTAGACCCAGTGTTGAACTACATCTATGCATAACGTTATGATTAGCTATCGTTTATAGTTTATAGAGGGTGTAGTTTGCTTTTTTGGGGTGCAGGTTAAGCAATAATGTGACGCATTAATGAAACGGTAATCAATGCTGGCATTTTGATAATAACCTAAAGTAACATTTAGTTTCTGACCAGTTCGCTAGTCACCAAGATTGTGTGTTCTTATTTTGGAAATGCTGAATAATTTAAAATGTAAACAGTATGGAAGTTGAAATAAGTTATGTGTTCACAATATGGTGTGATATCACCAACAACATCGATCAATAATATCAATATATTGATCGATAATATCAATAATCTATTTTGTTGCAGCTACAAGGAGACATGGCGATGCCGAAATCGCTTGTTAGCATATTTCTGGATGACAAGGAAATCAGCAAAAAAATATTTCAGCTGGAGTCTGTCGAAGAGATAGTGGATGACTGCAAATCGAATGCAACACTACTCCTTAACAGTGAACTCCTTGAATGTGACAGAATTCTCAAATTCTCCCCTGAATTTAATGAATTCATTGATATAGACTGCCATGACTTTGTTGAACACATGGACAAGTTCCAGGTGTTTTTCAAGACACGTGAAGCATCAATGTTGGTATGTATCTTTGCAATGATAATTCTTTAATATAACGAATGAAACAAAGAAACAAGAAAAGTACCACTATGATTTGTATATTCTAAATAACTACTACCGCCTTAGCATAGACACAATGACCAATATATACAAGGGATGTTTGATAATAATAATTTGTCTCTTGTAACATTTTAAGACTGAACACTCGGATGCAGTTGAAATAGTCCCAACAAATCAAATCAGGGTATGTACACCATCTAATGTGATAACATAATATAACAAATTAAACAAAGAAACAAGAAAAGTACCACTATGATTTGAATATTCTAAATAACTACTACCGCTTTAGTATAGACACAATGACCAATACAAGTGATGTTTGATAATAATAATTGTCTCTTGTAACATTTTAAGACTGAACAGTCGGATGCAGTTGAAACAAATCAAATCAGGGTATGTACACCAACTAATGTGATAACATGAAAAATACTAATTGGAAATAGATATTTATGGGGCTTGCAACTTTGCAAACAAAAGTGTACTTAGAGCTACTAGAATGTACAGTATAGAACAAGAATGGCTGGACAGGACAAAACATGTGATGTGAAGGTCAACACTCAAGTGAACATCTTAGCTATGTAGTAAATAAGCATTACTTGTCATAATTGTGTGACTGGTCTTTGGGAACTACTTCATTCATCCAGTAGTCAACAAATGCATGCAGTGAATACTTTCTGTACTAATGAACACTGAAATCATCAGAAATGGTTCATGTATTATGTGGATTTTATTTGTTTGTTTTCTTCCCATCAACAGGATCCCATTGGTGTTGAAACTCTGAGAGCAGTTCTTGTGAGGAAAGGTGCAAGTGTTCTAGCAGATTATGAGGCCTCTGGAACACTCTCAGAGTCTTCAAGGAAACTCCTTGTTAAAATCGCTGTCAGTGAGTTGATTGAGAGGAAGGGATTGTAAGTTAATACACCATTTTACAATTCACTTTAGCTTATAGGTACTTAAAGCGCTTCTTTTAAAATGTTTCAATATTAATACGTCACTTCTATTGTACATTGAAAATATCAATACAATGTATATCAGTACTTTTGAAAGTAGTGACATAGTTATAGACTGAAAGAAAGCCTGTTTAAAAAGTCTGTAAGATAGCTGTATACTCTTTTAACTTTTAACTTCACTGATTTGAATTATTTGTTTTAATCGACAGTTATCCACAAAGTGAAGACAAATCCAAGTTGGCCAGATCTATGGTAGCACTTTTCCCGTCACTCAAAATCAAGATGGGAGAGGAGAATGAGGGATTTGTAAGTAGTGCTCATTCATTGTTATTACAACTGTTATGCCAGCCGCCAGATACCTTGTCTTAGCTGAATTACTGAAGCTAAGCAGGTGTGGTCCTGGTTAGTACTTGGATGAGAGAGCTCCTTGGAAAACTAGGTTGCCGCTGGAAGTGGTGTTTGTGGGTGGCAAGTAGGTGGCACTCTTCCCTCTGGCCAAAATGATAGATCCCAATGCCCCAGTGCAGTTACGGGGACACTGCACTGTAGGAGATGCCGTCCTTCGGATGAGACGTTAAACCGAGGTCCTGACTCATTGTGCTCATTAAAGATCCCATGGCAAAGAGTAGGGGATTCCCCGGTGTCCTGGCTAAATTCCCAACCTGGCTCATTCAATGTGGCCCCCTAATCATTCCCCACTGTAATTGGCTCGTTCACTCCCTCACTCCACCTCAAGCTGGTGTGTGGTGAGCGTTCTGGTGCATAATGGCTGCCGTGCATCACCCAGGTGGGTGCTACACATTGGTGGTGGTTGCTAGTGAGGTCCCCCCTTCCATGTGACGCACTTTGAGTGTCAAGAAAAGCGCTATATAAATGTAATGTGGTGTTATTGTAACAGGGAAAGTTAAAGTACTATAATTCTGATATGAGTTTTATAACTTAATTTAATTTATTTTAAAAGATTTGAAATTATACAATTAAAGCATATTTACTGCTATTGTACAATATAGATCATTCATACATACTGGTTCAGTGTGGTGAGTTGGTAATCTACTTTAGAGTGAGTGACTCAACTGACAGAAAAAAATTGAAAGCTAGACATAATGACCACTATATCTGCATAGAGATTAAGCATTTAGGGTTTCCTATTATTTGTACACACTTGTATGTATTCTACATACTTTTGAGAATGGAAAACTATTTAAGTTCCTTTTCTTTTCCAGGAACATTTCTATGACCCCATATCCCACAGTGGATTCCTTGAGATCCGACTCCGAAATCTAAGGAGGAATCTTCAAGATGATCAACGCCGTTATCAGCGCAAGCGTGTCAAGTCCACTGATAACCCTAGAGCGTCCATTAGGGTGGAAATGCCTGCAGAAGGGGATGATTCAGTCAACGAATGGATGACGGTTATAAAAAGAATGAGACTGTGTCAGGAAAACCTCAGCACCATCAAAGAAGCCATGGACAAAACCTATGCTAGCCGAAGGTTGTGGATTGCTGCTAGACATCCAACGTTGGAGGAATTTTTTGCAGAGTTTCCACGCTTTGTGGACATGCCATACATGGTGAGTGCATATTGTGTTGGGACAATGAAAATAATGAAAGTTGGATGAGTTGTCTTTAATCCCTCTGATATCATTCTAATTATTCAAATTACCTATTTGTAATAACAATTGTAAAATGAAGATGAAAATAATGAAAGTTGGATGAATTGTCTTTAACCCATCTGATATTATTATAATTATTCAAATGACTGTATTTTGTCCATTTATGTAGTTTGACACAGAATTTGGAAAGATGTTTCCTGGAAAAGATGACATGTTCATCCGAAAATGGGAGGGAACCATCATCCCAAAGATACTAAAAATGTCCACAAGTGAACCTGCAGCTGCCTTGACACCAGTTCCTGAGGATGATGGTTGGAGGAATTATCTCTGTTAAGCTTTTGTGCTACAGTGAATGAATGCTTTTGATTTTAACAAGAAAGTAAGAGTTTACTAAATTGTGTTTGTTTTTATAGTTTCATGTTACAGAGCTCTTCATAAGCTTGTCCATCTGCTGCCCCCCACTGCATCAGGCAGGGGCAAAGGGAACACCAAATGCAGTGTGAAGTCAGCTTTGGGCTACCTTTTGGATATAAAGCCGGTAGGCCCCTCATATAGTAAATGTTTATTTTGTGTGCTTACAGTACGGAACGCCTATATTGTATGTTTTGTGTATGTTTTATGGTGCAATGTTATATCTGGTATAATGTAAAATGAGTATTGTCAATTTGTAAATGGCTTGAAACCCTGCATATGTCTAATGACTTGTTTATGTTCTTGTTCTTTCTTTAAAATAACAGACTGGAACCAGCATTTCCAGTGTGCTGAACAATCCTCCTGATAGACCAGTAGAACATCGCCAGCCCCACTTGGTGTGCATTGGAGATCCCTCCGCCTCCGCCCAATACATCATTGTTGCAGAAAACGACAAACTTGCCATTCCTCTTAAGGATAACGGTTTGACCTGTGCCATTGACAAACTTTTCAAAATGATTTGGGTGTGTAATGTTGCATATCCTGTCCAGCTCACTTGTCTTTCATTTCTTTGAGAGTCTTTATGAAGTGCCCCTCTCTGGTAGGAAGAGAGCTAAAGTTGTGGAGCTCATTGCAAAGCTCCAAACTATGATGTAGCCAGTTTTACAAACATGTACTGTTGTCCCAGGTGTAAAATTAGAGTGAAAGATGTAAGAAAACTAATCAATCATCTTAGACATGTGCATGCATTATCTGATGGACAGGATTACACAATTATTTGCGGTCAAAACGTTTGCCAACGGACATACCATAACTTTAATTCATATGCCAGACATCTCAGGAGAGACCATCCTGATACTCAAAGCTTAAATACCAATTTCACTGAGACTTTGCCGGACTTGTCACCACCATCATGCTCTAAGGCTGATGATTGTTCTGAAACTGATATGGACATTTCAGAAGACAGAACTTATAACTATGAAAAGTGCGCGGCAGAATTTGCTGCTAAAATGTACTCATCTTCCAACTGCACTCTTGCTGATGTTCAAAGAAACATGACATGCTCTAAAGAGTTACTCGGCAGGGTATTGGATAGGTTGCAAGAAAAGACTGTATCTGTACTTAATAGTCATGATATGCTTTGTAATGATCCAGATGTCCAAAGTTTGATGGAGGAATTTGAAAGTGGGAGGAATATGTTTGATGGATTAGATACCACCTACAAAATGAACAAATATTTTTCAGAAAATCTGTCTCTGGTGAAGCCAAAATAAGTTTTCTTGGGATATCGAAGTGACACAGAACGAAAACAGGGTGTATTAAAACAAGCTCTAATAGCAGATACATTTCAGTACATATCAATTATTGATACCCTCAGGTTTCTATTTGAAAATGAACAAATGCCGGAGCTTTGTTGTCAAACCAATAAAAGTAGTGATGCTAAAATGTCTGATTACTGTGATGGTATTCGATTCAGAGATAATGAATTCTACAACAAATTTCCAAAAGCTTTACAAATACAACTTTATTTTGATGATTTAGAAACAACAAACCCTCTTGGGTCCAAACCAAGGTGCATAAATTGGGTGCTGTGTATTTTTGCCTCAGGAACATACCTGCTCGTTTTAACTCTTCTCTTGAAAATATTCATTTATGTTTACTTTTCAATTCCATAGACAGGGAGGTTTATGGGTTTAACTCAATATTCAAACCTTTGTTAGAGGATTTAAACATTCTTGAAACAAGAGGGGTGGAAGTACAGATACATGGGAAAAACTCTTTATTACATGGTACATTATGCTTATTTACCGCAGATAATTTGGCCTGTCATTCAGTTGGGGGTTTCTTTGAAAGTTTTTCAGCCAATAGGTTCTGCCATATATGCCTGGTGCATAAACAAAATGCGCAACATATATTTAATGATGATCTCGTAGAATTACGTAATAGAGACAATTACAGTCAACATGTTGAACTTAACAATCCTCCTTTAACCGGCATTAAAGAAGACTCTTGTCTTAACTCTTTGAATTTTTTTCATATCACTGAAAATGTTTGTGGCGACGTGATGCATGACGTGTTGGAGGGAGTAGCCCCGCTGGAATTGAAACTTATGCTAAGACATTTTGTATATGATGAACAACTATTCACAGACGACCAGCTTAACAGCCGGATAGCTGGCTTCGACCATGGTTTAAACAATATGAAAAGCAAACCTACTGCCATTATTCATTTAAGAACATCAGAGAATCCCATTAGGCAAAATGCAAGTCAGATGTGGTGTTTGTTGCTTTTTTTACCTTTCCTTATTGGGGATTTTATTGATGAGGGAAACAAACATTGGCAATTATTTCTTTTACTTAGGCAGATTTGTGATATAATATTTGCACCTGTTGCAACAAAAGGATTAGCGATGTTGTTGAAGCAGTTAGTCATTGATCACCACACTTTGTTCAAGAGTCTATATGACAGGCCTCTGATACCGAAGCACCATTTCATGACGCATTATTGGCGAATGATGGTGTATTTTGGACCACTTGGTAAACTTTGGTGCATGCGCTTTGAAGGTAAGCATGCTCCACTAAAACGGCAGGCCCAGGTTGTGTGTAATTTTATTAATATCTCAAAAACATTAGCCTTCAAGCATCAGGTACAGGCAATGTTTAACTGGAAATTGGGTAGTCCTCTTAAAGATAAAATTACTGTGGCAAACCGTTTTCCAGTCTTACTTGGTTCATTAAAAGATGTCTGCTTAATTGATAACCTAAAGGCGATTGGTCGTGATGTTGGACAATGCAGCTCTGTTCATGTTGCACACTCTGTGACTGTGTTTGGTCAGAGATATCAAACAACTTGTATATTACCCCTTAACCGCAATGAAAATGGGGAGCTGGTTTTTGGAGAAGTAATGCACATTTTACCAGAAAGTGAAAATCTAAATGTTCTGTTTTTCTTAAGAATACATAACCATTTCCATGCAATTGCAGTCCAGAGAACAGAGGACTTTAAACTAATTAGTATAAGAGATTTAATTGATTTTAGACCAATGCATTTGATATTTAACAATGATATTTTTGTAAACCCTCGCTATGAACTTGTGTAATGTTTATGTGTACAATATTTTTAATAAATAATACATAATTTCACATTAGGCTGTCAGGAATTCATCTTTATTGCACTCATTACTTGATTTAAATAATTTCATAATTGTCTTATCTGCTAAGATCAATAAAATACTAAAATATAAATGATGAAGAGAAAGTTCTCTCACGGACACGTCGGACAGCGAAATATTTGATTTAATCTTAAAGCATGATCATGGGAAAAGTACCGGCAGCAAAGTTTACCAAGAACACATTCCACGAGACAATAGATTCACAAGATTCTTATAGGGAACATTAACATTGTGGGAAGGAAGTGGGGAGTGACCTTAGGACAAGTCAATTTGTAATACAATGGGTGGGTATTGGACATGTCTACAGAATTGGCTCTAAACGATTTACACAACAAAGAAGTCAGTCGATTGGCCTGGTCACAAAACCAGACTTCCTGGCTCCAGTGGGAGCTTGAATACGAATTAACTTAAGTTACAGGGAGAATGTATACAGTTCCTTAGAATGTAATAATTATATAAACAAGGTTAATATAATTTGTATGTGATTGTATATTTATAGTTATGATTGATATTTCCACGACAGTTCCTCCCTTTTTGATCATAAGATCAACACTTATTACAGGTGATATATTATGTCACAGGATTACAAGTGATGGTAAAACAAGTTAAAACACAGAATAATAGGAATAAAATTCAAAGAAATTAGTAAAAATCAATCATTAATAAAGTAATCAATATGTACATTAGTAAAATTGCAAATTCAAAGAAATTAGTAAAAGTAAAAGTAATCATTAATAAAGTAATACAATGAAAGTCAAAGAAATTAGTAAAATAAATCATTAATAAAGTAATCAATATGAAAGTCAAAGAAATTAGTAAAAATATATCATTAAGAAAGTAATCAATATGTACATTAGTAAAATTGCAAATTCAAAGAAATTAGTAATCATTAATAAAGTAATCAATATGAAAGTCAAAGAAATTAGTAAAAATAAATCATTAAGAAAGTAATCAATGAAAGTCAAAGAAATTAGTAAAAATAAATCATTAATAAAGTAATCAATATGAAAGTCAAAGAAATTAGTAAAAATAAATCATTAAGAAAGTAATCAATATGTACATTAGTAAAATTGCAAATTCAAAGAAATTAGTAAAAGTAAAAGTAATCATTAATAAAGTAATCAATATGAAAGTCAAAGAAATTAGTAAAAATAAATCATTAAGAAAGTAATCAATATGTATTTTAGTAAAATTGCAAATTCAAAGAAATTAGTAAAAGTAAAAGTAATCATTAATAAAGTAATACAATGAAAGTCAAAGAAATTAGTAAAAATAAATCATTAATAAGTAATCAATATGAAAGTCAAAGAAATTAGTAAAAATAAATCATTAAGAAAGTAATCAATATGTACATTAGTAAAATTGTAAATTGAGAGCTTAAGATTAACTATGTGTCAATCAGTAATAAGGCCATAAAAATGAACAGTAGTAAAAATTATGTTTAGCATGTTAGGTCACTCATTTTCCATTTGGTAACTCTTCATTGGAGTAAGGGGCCCATTCTGAGAAGGAAATGCGAAGTAGTCAAGGGGATGTTGGTGGAGAGGTCTGGTGTGATGCTATTCATCATATTTGTAGCAGTTTTTAAAGCAGGTTGAAATTAATGCTTTAATACATGCGATTATTATTAACAAAATGATTTACTGCAACGGCGGCGTATAATGCATATTGTAAAATAGTGTAACCAAATGACCCTAATGACAGTGCTAAAGGGTCCCAAGAGTCATTATTATTGTTACGACTATGTATTTCAGCGATGGTTGTTTTCATGTCATTTAGCATTTGTGTGAGGTTAGCTGAAACATCTGTGATATCGGTGCAACATTCGGGACCAACTACTTTACATGTTCCTCCAACAGCAGCTAACAAATAATCCAATGCAGCACGGTTTTGCAGCACCATGAGTCTTGTAGATGACAGTTGTGTGTTTATTAAAGTTATAGAGTTAGTGGTGAGATTCGCTAGGGATTCCACGGATACAGATAAATCGCGGACTTGGTCTACGGCTGCCATGACTCCATAGTTGGGGATTAATGCTCCTAGGATGCGGGACCATGATGTTTGTGTGTGTGTGTGAAGTGGGTCAGATCGTTTTTCCCTTCTAATGACAAGTTTTCCCAGAGGGGCTGGGCGTAGGGCTGGGACTACAGAGGCTAGAGCGCATTTCCCGGTCCATTTTGGAGGCAGAAAATCATATGCTGAGTTGTTGCAACCCAATACAGTCCCTGAGGTGCAGGCAGTGTACAGTTTTGTGTTAATAGGAACACCAGGGCAACTTGGGAAAGTCTTGGGATCCTCTTATTTCTAATGCGTTGTGTTTGTGTTGAATGGGTATGGTATAATTAAACATGTTATACAGCTCTGAGCAGTAGGGGTGGTCCAGATCTCCCATTGAAGTGTATCTGGTATTATTGTCTTCTTTTTCTGTTGTTTGGACACACCATGGGAAGGGGCCCATTATTGCATCTATTTTTACAGATAGGGGTTTCTTGCAGTTTGTGCACTGGATCAGGGAGCCGGGCTTTGAAATGACCGTTTCACATGGGTATGTTCTTAGGGGATACTGTGTGATGTTAGGGCATTCTGTTTTCATCCAACTCCAATCGTTTGTCCGATGTGTTCAATGGAATCAAACCTGATTTGTAGTAGGAGTAGAAAGCGGCTGCCATAGCACATGGGGATAGCGCTACGGCCATCAAGGGTAATCCTGATGATACAGAGTGGGGTCTGATTCCACAGACCTTGGTGGTGTTGAAGTGGGTTTGAGCTGCAGCAAGTAGGCTTGCAAACTGGTTGTGTGATGATGTGGTTAGCTGGGGTTCCGCTATGGTTGGGAGTCGGTCGTTGTTGCTGGTGGTTGCGTTGCATTGGTCTGCTGGGCTCATCAGGAGTATTATGCAGATCAGGGTAGGGGTGGTCCATCCGAGGCGATGGTGCTTTCCTCTTCCGGAGGTGCTGGTCCATCCGAGGCGTTTGGTGCTTTCCTCTTCCGGAGGTGCTGGTCGGCATCGGCTTGCATGGATCCATTCTGGTTTTCCTTGGAGTTTGACTGCAGTCCTCGTGGTCAGTAACACCTGGATTGGTCCTTGCCATCTGGGGAGGAGAACATTTGGGTTAAGTGACTTTACATGATCATATCACCAGGATGAAAGCCATGGGTAGGGCTGTCAGATGGTATTGGGAGGCTTATACTGACTTTCAAATGATGTTGTCTTATCACTTTAGCTAGAGCTATGGTGTAGTCAGTGATAGCTTCATCTGTCCATACTAGAGCTGCTCTGCTAGTTGTTGGAGGTGGGCTAACTCCTGTGGACATAACTCTGCCCATGAGTACTTCATGGGGTGACAGTTCTGTTGTTCTGCATGGGTACTTCTTATGGTATATAATACCAAGGGAAGTGCATCTGGCCAGGCCAGGCCAGTGTCATCAACAGTTTTTCCTAACTTGGATTTAATGGTGCCATTCATCCTTTCTACTTGTCCTGATGATTGAGGATGGTAAGGAACATGTAGCTGCCAATTTATTCTAGTGTTTGACACATCTTTTTTACAATTTGGCCAGTGAAATGAGTTCCCCTGTCACTATTTATGCTTTGGGGGAGGCCAAATCGGGGAATCACATCTCTCATTAGACATTTTACAACAGTAGACGTATCATCTTTTCTTGTGGGGAATACTTCTACCCACTTTGAAAACATGTCTACGCATACTAACATATACTTGTAGCCTTGTTTTGATGGAGGAGGTAGGTGATCATGTTTTGCCAGTTTAATGTTACCTCTTGCATGTTGAGCACATATTAAGCATCGATTGCAATATTGCTCAGTTGCAGTGGGATGTCCTGGTGCAACCATTGAGATCGAATGACATGGTTCATCCCCCCTTTCCCTACATGCGAAGGGGTGTGTGCCAGCCGGCACAGAGAGTGGAGAAGGGATCGAGGGGCCACTATCCTACCATCAGGGTGGAGCCACAAGCCTGACTCAGAGGGTGTACAACCATTCTTGGACCAGACTGCCTTTTCACAACCATCAGCACTATTTTGTAGTATAGTGACATCATTAAGTGAGGGGACTGGTAACAAGTTAGATTGCACTGTTTTGGGACCTTGTAGGACCATCATGGAGGGGTTCAATGCAGCTTGTTTAGCAGCGAAATCTGCTAATGCATTACCCTGGGAAACTGAATCAGATCCACCTGTGTGCGCTTCACATTTTACAACAGACAATTCGGATGGGAACATTATAGATTCTAGTAAATGTTTTACCATAGCACAATGTTGGATAGGTTTACCAGAGGTGGTAATGAATCCTCTATGTTTCCACAGCATACCAAAAATCATGGACTACGCCGAAAGCATATCTAGAGTCGGTGTAATAGTAGCAGATTTTCCTTTAGCCAAAACACAAGCTCTAGTCAATGCATACAGCTCAGCCAATTGAGCTGACGTACCCGGAGGGAGTGACGCTGATTCTACAATGTCAAAATCAGTTACAACAGCATATCCTGATCTATAATCAGTGTCTGTCAGTCTGGAGGAAGAGCCATCAGTATACAAGATTAGATCGCAATTATCTAATGGCGTTTGTTTCAAATCTGGTCGTGGTGAGGTGTATTGTTCTACAGTTTCAACACAAGGATGTTCATATGCGTCATTTTCATAATAGTCAAACATTAGTGTTGCTGGGTTTACAGGGGGGGAGCGTTTCAAATGTAGATTTGGTTTGCTTAATAGTATCACTTCATAACCTGTTCTTCGTGCATTAGTGAAATGTTGTGTCGCTGCGGAATTAAGTAATAATTGAACTGCATGTGGAACATATATTGTGCAATTATGATCTAAAACAATTGGTGAAGACTTTTCAACCATAACTGCAGCAGCCGCTACAGACCGGAGACAACCTGGCATGCCGAGAACAACTGGTGGTAAAGAGGTGGAGTAGTATGCTACTGGGCGTTTACCTGAGCAGTGTTGCTGGGACAGAATACCATTAGCATGACCGTTGCATTCAGAGACAAATAGGTGAAATGGTAATGAGTAATCAGGCAATCCTAAAGCTGGGGCAGTACTTAAAGCTTTTTTTAGAGATTCAAAAGCAATATTTATTTCCTCTGACCACTCAATGCTAACAGGCTTGTCGTTTAAAGTAGCATTTCTCAGCACAGCTTCCATTGCTCTATATTCAAAAATCCATTGTCTGCAGAAATTAGCCATGCCGAGGAAAGACATCATTTGTTTCTTAGTCTGTGGGCGTGTAGTTGAGAGCAGAGTTGTTATTCTACCTTGAGAAAGTTGGCGAGTGCCGTTATGAAGTACATGACCTAAATACTGTACACGTTCTTGACAGTACTGCATTTTGGAGAGGCTTGCACGGTGTCCTTTGTTTGCTAGATGTGTGAGTAAAAGAAGAGTATCCTTAATGCAAACATCTTTGGAAGGGGAAGCTAGAAGTAGATCATCTGCGTATTGGATGAGGGTGCTGTTACCAAGCAAATGCAAGTCAGCTAGATCACGATTTACTGCTGCAGCATAAATAGTAGGGCTTTCAGTGTATCCTTGTGGCATTCTGGTCCATGTGTATTGTTTCCTTTTGTATGTAAATGCAAAACAAGTACTGGCTGTCTGGATGGACTGGAATAGAGAAAAACGCTGAGCACAGATCAATTACTGTGTAATGTGTGGAATCTGAAGGGATTGATGACAGTATTGTATGTGTGTCTGGTACTATGGGTGTGATAGGAACAACGCAATTGTTAACTGCTCTCAAATCTTGTACAAATCTCCATTCATCTGGTCTCCCTGGCTTCGGGAGGGGCAATATGGGTGTGTTACAAGGACTAGTAGTTTCCTTTAGAATACCATGAGATAAAAGAGAAGTTATTACTGGCTGAATCCCATCTAATGCTTCGGGGGACAAACGATACTGTCGAATACAAGGCAAAGTAGCATCTGACTTTAATGTAACTTTAAGAGGTGGTGAAGAGGTTACAAATCCTGCATGATTTTTATGCATGGCCCATAGTTTAGATGGTACCTGGGATAAACTCTGGGGTGGACTGTAATCAGGAGACGGTGCTGGAGAGTGTTTTTCGAATGTACAACTCGAATTCGCAAACAACGGGGTTTTCAAATCTAGTCTCCAACCGTCAGACTGTAGTGTGTGCAGTATACCTGTAGAGGTCGCTGATGAACTAATGGGTTCTGTGTTGTGTAGGGTTTTAATCATGTTTTCTAATTCTTGGGTGTATGTGTTGGTGAAATAGCTAGTATGATGTGTGGTACTGTATCGTCGTGAAGGAGAGAAAATTGTTCTTTTGTGAGAGACACAACTGCAGCATAACCGGCCGGACCAATGTATAGTTGCGTGATAGGATTAAATGCATCAGCGTGATTTAGAAAAGAGCACGTCTTCTGTTGATATTCTATTGGTACGACGTCGTTAAACAATGTAGCATTACAATGAAAGGTTTCAAAAGGCAACATCTGCGTTAGACCAACGGCGAGATATGGGGACGTTTTAGACAAACTTTGAATGTTTTCGATACTGCAGATTTCAACACTAGGTTTTCCTAACAATCTCCACAAGTAAGCAGTAGTTACTTCGGTGTGCGTTAACAATTGGGAAGCCTGAATCAACTTATCATCGGGTATTCGCATAAACAAACCATCCGGGGTGCAAAAGATTACTGCATTTAGTTTACACAACATATCTCGTCCCATTAAATTAACAGGAGAGGAGGGAGAGATTAAAAACTTCTGTTCCAACGGGACATGTGATACAATAGTAGGAACCGGTTTTGATATTGTTTCACTCATCGCAATGCCAGCAATACCAACCGTTTTCAATGTTTGGTTACTTTCTTGTAAAATACCAGTTTTGTTAATAGCTGATACTGTAGCACCAGAATCGACAAGAAATTCAAAATGGTTTTGTCCTACCTGCACGGAGCATTTTGGATTTTCGGTGGGGCTGGAAGACAGTTGAAGAAGCGTTGCCTGGATCGTAGTTTCCTTCTCCAAGGGGTCCTAGTAATGATTATACTCACCTGGGCGTTGTAGCGGGTTCTTCATGGTGTGGGGGGGCGCGGACTGGTTCCGTGGGCGGGGCCGACGGTTTGGTCTCGTCGCTGTGTTTCTTTCTGCAATATTTCTCCTGATGACCTATCTTTTTGCAGTAAAAACATCTGGGGGGTTTGTCACGTGTGTCATTTCCATACCAGTCGCTGTGGTTATGGTTTTCTGTTTTATTAAAATCTTTAACGTGACTATTCTCGTCGCTGTGTTTCTTTCTGCAATATTTCTCCTGATGACCTATCTTTTTGCAGTAAAAACATCTGGGGGGTTCGTCACGTGTGTCATTTCCATACCAGTCGCTGTGGTTATGGTTTTCTGTTTTATTAAAATCTTTAACGTGACTTTCTTTCGAATTAAAGTTGTGTTGGTCTTGGTCCTTCTCATTAGTACGCTCTCCGTACTCCTGGGTCTGTTTTTGGAACTGTCTTTTGTTCCGTTCTTTGTAGTTGTGCTGTACAAACATTCCTGATTGATGGTTACTTTGGTTAGTTTTCTTTTTATCTTTAAACATGCCTAAGCGTTCCATATTAGCCAATTGGGTGGTTAGTTGAGTTAGTGTTTTTTCCTGCCATTGCAAATCAGTTAGAATGAGAAGAGAGCGAGTTTGTGGGTTAAGGCAGTTTATAAACGTTTGTACAGTAAACATCATATTTGAGTCCATTGTTATTCCAGCGCTTTCCTCACATGTGTCTAAAACGTGAGAAAAATCTACGGGGGCTTCATCTGGTTTCTGTATGGTCTGAGTAACAATGGAAAAGTCAGCTTGACTTGATGCTTCGGCTTTTACCACTCTTTCACAGACTGTGTCCAACCAAATGTCTAGGGAGATGTTGTTTCCCCTTTCTTCTGATCCCCATTCGGCTCTTTGAGGGACATGAAACAATTCTCGAACTAACTGCCATTTTGAACCATATGCCAATTTTAGAATGATTAACAGGTCTCCTGGTAATGGACTGTAAATTGTACACATTTGATTCAACAATGTAAAAAAGGTGTTGGCGTGCGAAGGGGATCTGGAGCATCTTTGGCCATTGATTGCGCTTCACTTGGTGACCAAGGTTTCAATATCGCGGTGTCGCCTATTGTTATTTTCGGAAATTGCTCAATTTGACACGGCTGTGAAGAGGTTGTAATGGGTATTGTTGGTGCAGCGTTTGACACTGTACCTGAAGCACCGAGTTGATTCGATTCTATGGATTTTCGGGTGGGCGATTGCTATTGCGGCGAGTTCGGTGTCGTCTAGTCCGTTATCTGTGGGCAGTTTGGGAAACAATCCTGTACAGTCTTGGTTAACGGAAAGTCCTACTTTACGCGCTAGTTTCTGCAATCTGTTTAGGTCTATAACGAGTTGACGTTGGCTCCATACACAAAGTGTAGCGAGGACGGTTTTGTCTTTTCTGTTGTTTTGCGCTGTTTTAATAGCGTCTACTTCGGCGGCTGTTAACTCTATTTCAGTCATTAATTTATCAACATGTTCTGCATTACTAGTTGCTGTTATGTTCAACAGAGCTGTTCTATACACTTCTGGCCAATCTGGGTTGATTTGCATAGTTTTTTTGAAAATGTTAGACGCGATTTCTGCAGTTACTTCTTGTTTAACTGGTTTCGGTATTGGGTGTCGTTTGCAGTGCGAATCCATGCATCTAAACAATTCTGTGTGTAATTAAAATCCCATTTCGGATCTGGTCCAGACGTTATTGTTTCTTTTAATTCTTGTAGTTTGCAAGAATCAAAAGAACCACCTATTGGCCAACAGCCATCTGTCCATTCGTACACATCATAAGTAAATGGAAAGACCGAGTATATGCCTTCTTCCCTCAAGACTATATCTGCGGGGATCTTGGTGGCACTATAGGATCGTTTTTTTTCTTACCATAGCGAGTTCTTACCACCTCCGCTCGTTTTTTAATTTGCTTAGATACCGTTATTGTCACCTTAGCGTCCCGTTTTGATGAATTGGCGCCCATTTTACTCTTTATGACTGTGGGAGTCAGACGTTCTTTTGGAAAGAAAACACAAACAAATTAATACGAATAAAGGAATACACACACAGCTGATACAACAGATAGGGATATACGAAACAAAACACAATCACTTGGGTTATAGTTTTACGTCATGAATTCTTTAATGCTAAAAGTAGGCTATGTTAATGTTATTTAATCATTTTAAAACATGTGGGACTCAACGTAAATGGAGACCACAGATCTGTTTGATAAAGAAACAAAGAATTGTACCTAACTGAATGATATTAATATATTTTGTACAAATTTGTAAATCAGAGTAAAGTCAATGTCTCAAAGGAGCCCGATTTATTTATTTCTATGTTAGTTTCAGGGTACTCACTCGTGGTTTGTCAATCAAACCTGTTTGAAGAATAAACTTCTGTGGAGTTGAATTGTCCTCTGGTTCTGGATCAGTGTCCTGAACTGCTACGTTTTTCGGGTATTCGTTCCTTGGGCATTGCTATTTATCTGAAAAAAATCGATACGATCTCTCAGATCATATTAATACAACTCAGCAGTAAATCTATTACAATCGCATTCAAATACATTTCGAATTTCGGGACGGCGTAAAACTGCTTCTCCAGCGCTGTGGAAAGAAGAATGGTCTACAAGAGGTTGTAGACAACATGAAAGCAAAGCATGGAAAGAAAGGATAGAAATACGGCGCGAAAAATACATAACATAACAATTGGGATGAGACACAACGATGTTCTTTATATATTTTTTTCTTTTCACAACCGAGGGGGGCCTATTCCCTCAGTTGTTTCAGTGCCATACTTACCTGCTGGCACTGTTTGCGTCCGTAAAGGCCGGACGTTATTTTTCTATTATATTTAGTTTTACCACTCGTCCACTTTTCTGAAAAAAAATAAGTTTAGTAACATGACAAGAAAAGTTGAACAGTGGTTAAATCAAATTTTTCGCCGTCGTTGGTGTCTTTAGGTTGGGAGGCTCCTCTATTTTATGTACTTTTCATTCAGGTTCAAACAACATGAGGCCACTCAATTCATCCTACTTGGTTTTCCTGCGGGTGCAATCATCAGCCCTATTTGAAATAGATCTCTGTCTATTCATCATACCTTTGAACCGTTTCTGTCAGTGCAGAAACGGTGCAAAGGTCCGGGTCAAAATTAAATAACTTCTTCCTGTGGGTGCAATTATCAGCCCTATTTGAAATAGATCTCTATCTATTCATCATACCAGTGAAAGGTCTGTCAGTACAGAAACGTTCAAAGGTCCGAGGTCAGAATTGCATAACTTCCGAGGGACGTACATTACCCATTCATGTGAGGTCCAAGCAAATGCATTCACTGGTTGGCCGTATGTGGGGTCCCAAACTGTTTTTATTACTGGGCTTACTGAATGGGTTCTACTTGGGATGCACATTCATTTGTAACACACCAACGTAACTCTTGTAATGTACTGTGGCATCCCGCCCCTGAAGCCTCGGCCTGAACGGGCCCGCGGAACCGTGAAGGACGGGGTGTACCACCCCCACCCACCAGCCGGCGACGGAGAGCACCGGGTCCTTCCCCCCAATCAGCGGGATGGGGGACACCTGGCGGCGGGGAGGAGAAAGGCCCGGAGCCACTACAAGAGAGGCAGAGACAAGCATGGACGGGAGAGGCAGAGAGACGCATGGACTGCAGAGGCTTGAGGCTCACGGAGACCCAAGCGCACCCTTATCCTCTTTGCTTATTGAAATAAACGCCGAAAGTCGGCTTAAACCATCCGTTGCGACGTGTTTCACTGAATCCCGGCGCATTCTTCATTCCCGGATACCACAGTACGTAGTTCTTAGGAGGGTTGCTACCCTTACTGAGAGTAATCAAAACGTTCTCCGCCAACATTCCTGCATTCGTCACATAACAAGAGTTAATCTGCAGAGCGAAATCTTGCTAACGATTCGCACGGCACAAGCTTTCCATTCGTAGTAACAGTCTACTACTGGCCGATCATTGATGCCTACGTAGTACGGATTATCAATTCGTAGGGATTCCTAATTCTTGGATATTTTAGCAAAAAATATCAGACAGAGCCTCCGCCTAAATAAGAATTTAAATGAAACCTCATGCTTTTAGATCGATTTTCCCGTGGGTGCAATCATCAGCCCTATTTGAAATAGATCTCTGTCTATTCATCATACCTTTGAACCGTTTCTGTCAGTGCAGAAACGGTGCAAAGGTCCGGGTCAAAATTAAATAACTTCTTCCCGTGGGTGCAATTATCAGCTCTATTTGAAATAGATCTCTATCTATTCATCATACCAAAGGCAGGCAACTATGTCCACTTATCCACTCTTTAGCTGAATAGTTGTTTTAGTGCTAATCGCCTCCAAAGGTCCAGGTCAGAATGACATTATTGTGATAGCTGTCTGTTGTCTAAGGCAGTTGTTTATGCCAATAGACTCCGTTGTGTCAAGTCTTTTAATGACTTTGTGAGGGAGAATATCGAGGACGTTGACTCACGTGCTGGTTATCTCAACACACTGTCGACGCTTAAGGTACGAACACACCAAACGCGTAACCCGCGTAAGATTTACGTGCGTAACGCAGCTAAAATGTTGCTTGACCATTTTGTGTCAAAAATGGTCCTACGTACGCAGCTAAGCGCCTGTGGCTGCGCTTGATTTAGGAGTCCCAGGAAGGAAACCCAAACGCCGCCGTGTTTGGGTGCATGATAGAGCTTGGATCGGGTTAGATTAAATAATCTCAGATATAAATAACAATAATCGGGTTAAATAACTTCACATGGTGTGTCTGGTGTGTTTCCAGCATTCGTAGTGTTGATCAGCAGAGATATAGTCCGCCAAGACGTTGAGGTTGCATAGCAACCAGAGACGCTGTCCATGCAAGTGAATGGAGCGTTCCCTCTTCGTCATAACTATCAAACCAAACATCCTTCACATTCACCGAGCGAACATTATGAAAGTAAAATGCACATTTCTCGCTAAAATGTTTACATAAACGCATTTAATGGCGTAACTATGTTACTATTTCAGGAGATCCTCGAACGAGGCCTCACCTTCATCACGACACCGTCACTCCCAGACCGTGACCTATTGAGACGAGATCTACATACTTACCACAGACGGTTAAAAATTCTCGATTATTTTAAATATAACACAGATTATTTTTACTTACCTTTTACTACGCCGTCTATCTGGGAACCAGCCTTGAAGTCCGTCTCGAAGCCTATACGCCAGCTCATCGATCAGGACCTCCGCTCCTTCCGTGACCTCCGACCTCGACGTCCTGTAGGGGAGGCCAATATTACTGTCCATCAACAACAGGCCCTCAACAAACTAAAATCTCACCATGAGATTATTATTAGACCGGCGGATAAGGGAGGGCAAATTGTAATACAGGACCGTACTAATTACATTCTGGAGGCGACACGTCAACTTAATGACCCGGTCTACTATCGCCCTCTCACGGATCCTACCTTGAGACTCAGACAATGGCTAGGCTTTTAATTGACCAGATGAGGAAAAAGCATCTCATCAGCGCAAAACAGGCACACTACCTATACGGCCCGGATCTCCCTCGGGCGAGATTATTTTACCTTCTCCCCAAAATACATAAACCCCCAGAGAATTGGACTGTTCCATTCGTGGTTCCTCCAGGACGCCCCATAGTTAGCGACTGTGGCTCCGAATCATACCACCTGGCGGAGTTCATAGACTTTTACATTAACCCCCTATCTCACACTCACCCGAGCTACCTTAAGGACACATACACCTTTGTCAACAAGTTGAAGAATCTCACCGTCCCTGATAACACGTTTATCTTTTCAATCGACGTTGACTCCTTGTACACGAACATCGACACTGTCCTGGGCCTCGAGGCTGTGAAGAAAGCATTGTCTTCGTCACCGGATTCATCTCGTCCCGACACATTTATTTTAAAGTTTTTAGAAATTACCCTTACCCGCAACAACTTTTTATTTGATAAATCCTTCTTTCTACAAATATGCGGCTGCGCAATGGGAAGGAAATATTCATCAGCCTACGCGGACATCTATCTGGCAGACTGGGAGGAATCTGCATTCCTTAAATGCCTGTCACGCCCCCTAGTCTATTTCCGTTACTTAGATGATATCTTTGGCCTATGGGACGAATCAGAAACGGAATTTAACCATTTTATACATATCCTTAACTCACACCACCCCCGTATCAAACTCAAACAAACTCTCCATCTCCAGCAGGTCCCCTTCCTAGACACAGTAGTTTTCTTCACAGACACGAAGGATGGACACAAAACATTAGCAACCAAGGTTTATTTTAAAGACACTGACAGTCATTCCTTATTATTTAACACCAGCTACCATCCCCGGCATACTTTCAGCTCCATCATCAAGTCCCAACTAATCCGTTTTCCACCGCATCTGCTCTCTACCTCATCACGTGGAGGAGGCCACCAGGACCCTTTTCAAGGCCCTTAGACCCCGCGGCTATTCCAAACGTTTTCTTCTGACTATTAAAGGGGAAGTGACCGCCCTCTTCCAGCCAGACCGGCCCGTTCTCCCTGAAAAAAAGAACACAGAACAAAAGTTAATTCCATTAATTACTACATTTTCGCGACAACTAGGCCCCCTCAAGCAAGCTATAAATCAACATTTGAATTCTGCCATACCTCAAACCGCCCCACTCGCTTTATTTTAAAATACTAATGTCCTACCACCGTAATAAAAACCTGCAGGACATTTTAATCCATACGACTCCCCACTCTCCCTTACCCCACTCTTCTCACCCTCTCTAACTCTAAACCCTTCAACGTCCTATCACCCCTCTGCCCTCTGGGTTTGAGATGTGAATAGGATATCAGAGATGCCCAGAAAGGCAGGGGAGAATGTAGGGACAGACATCCCACACCTCCTTACCTCTGACTCCCCACCCTTTCCCCCCACCACTCTTCTCACTCTCTCTAAACCTAAACCCTTCAACATTTAAAATTTAAAAAGTTTGTTTTTAATCCTAAACCTAACCTTTAGCTTTATTCCCTAAACCCACCCCTAAAACCATTTTGTATTTATTTAGAATGATATTTTTACGGATTTTAAGCACATAAACTGCCCCCACATAGCCACTAGGAAGCAGGATCTAACACACAAATTGCATAACCCTCACATAGCCACTAGGAAGCGGGATCAAACACCATTAAACAGGCGAGGAGGGAGGAACCATTACGTCACGTTGGCCACGCCCACTTGACCCTATAAAAGTCGACAGAGAGATTGGAGGGCAGAACACATAGCCAGACCCGCAGAGAGCCTGCATCTCGAAGTAGCGCTACTATATTTCTCTCACACACGTTAGATACTATTCCCTCCCTTCGACTTCATAGTTATCATACCAAAATGACCAGGGAAGGATAAATCTGGGGCAAGTTTTTCTTGCTTTATTTAAAACTAAACAATATTAAATTACCTGATGCTATGCTATGTATGAGGTGCAGGTTATTTTGTAATTGTTTTAACATTTCCTGGGGTTATGCAGTGTATGGAACTATTTTCTTTAGACTTTATCCCTACCACTCTAAATCTAAATCCTAACCTTAACCCTTAGCCGTATTCCCTAACCTTAACCCGAGTGGCTATCCCTACCACTTATCTAAATCCTTACCTTAACCTTTAGCCTTATTCCCTAACCTTAACCCGAGTGGCTATCCCCACCACTTATCTAAATCCTAACCTTAACCTTTAGCCTTATTCCCTAACCTTAACCCGAGTGGCTATCCCTACCACTTATCTAAATCCTAACCTTAACCTTTAGCCTTATTCCCTAACCTTAACCCGAGTGGCTATCCCTACCACTTATCTAAATCCTTACCTTAACCTTTAGCCTTATTCCCTAACCTTAACCCGAGTGGCTATCCCCACCACTTATCTAAATCCTAACCTTAACCTTTAGCCTTATTCCCTAACCTTAACCCGAGTGGCTATCCCTACCACTTATCTAAATCCTAACCTTAACCTTTAGCCTTATTCCCTAACCTTAACCCGAGTGGCTATCCCTACCACTTATCTAAATCCTAACCTTAACCTTTAGCCTTATTCCCTAACCTTAACCCGAGTGGCTATCCCGACCCCTAACCTTAATCTTTAGCCTTATGAGGCACCAAATGAGGAGCACTAACGAGAAAATCTTTCCCATCTTAACACCAAACGAACAACGAGAAATCTATCCTATCTTAAAACTAACCGAGGAGCACGAACGAAAAATCTATGCCCAAAGCTTCTTTGAGTCTTATGCTCCCCAACCTAGCCCTAACATGAATAATAAAATGTATAGAACTGAACTGAACTACTGAACGGTTATGCCGCTTTTCCACTGCATGGTACCAGCTCGACATGACTCGACTCAGCTCGCATTTTTTGCGTTTCCACCGTGAAAACATGGTATCTGGTACCTGAAGTGGCTGCTTTTTTTAGTCCTGCCTCGCTCTAGATTCCAAGCGAGCTGAGCCGATGCTAAAAGGTGACGTCGCCTGGAAACTACCTGTACAATCAATATCCTATATTGCAGAATGGGCCCGCACCTTTCGCCCACTCTCACTCAGCACAGGGTTGTGTACTGAGCCCTTTACTCTACTCCTTGTACACACATGACTGTGCCCCATCTCACACTACCAACACCATGGTGAAATTCGCAGATGACACAACTGTGGTGGGTCTGATCACCAAAGGTGATGAGGCCAATTACAGAGAGGAGGTTCAAAGGCTGACAGAGTGGTGCTCAGAGAACAACCTGAGCCTCAACATCAAAAAAAACAAAATAACTGATCATTGATTACAGGAAGAAGCAGGACACACACCACTACACATCAACGGGGAGAGGGTGTCCAGCTTCAAATTCTTGGGCATACACATCCCAGAGAACTTATCATGGGCAATAAACGCAATAGTTAAGAAAGCACAGCAGCGGCTATACTTTCTCCGCACACTCAGGAAAGTCAATCTCTCACAACGGCACCTAAGGTCCTTCTATCGCTGCTCCATCGAGAGTGTGCTCACCTATGGAATCCTGCCCTGGTACGGTAGCAGTTCTGCTGCAGACAGGAAGTCACTGCAGAGGATTATTAAAACCGCCCAAAACATCATCAACCAACAGCTACCTACCATGGACACCATCTTCAACTCCCGATGCTTGCAGAAGACACAACATTATGAAAGACTCATACCACCCTGCCAACTATCTGTTTGAACTGCTGCCCTCAGGGAAACGTTACAGGGCCCCGTTTCCCGATAACGATGGATCCACGCTCGTACGATCATTCTCACGATGGATCTTGCGATCCATCGTCAATTTCTTTGGAGCGTTTCCCGAAACTCCTCTTAACGTGAACGCGCATTCGCTGCACTCACGACGTCGTAGGATTGTAACTGTCTACTGACACGGTGCTGAAATGGGCTCCGTAGGAGGGGGAGACGCAAGAATGTCGCAGGAAAATTGTGTTAAAAAGGGTTAAAATATATCCCCATCAAGGACAACAGCAGAGTAGCCTACGAAAAAAATAGACTGCAATTATATGAATGCTAAAGACATTAAAACACAATTGATTAGGCTTAAACCGACATATATCAGTCCTAATCCTGAATGCACTGTGCGTTTCACGGCATTTTCCCCCCTTAAATAATTCCTCTTCACACCTGTGAATAACCCGGGAGACGTCCATGATGAGGAATACAACGAAGCCCACCGTCTGGCCCGGTGCATCGTTGAGCGCACGATCGGGAGGTGGAAGTTGCTCTTTAGATGCCTTCACAAGTCAGGCGGAGGGCTCCAGTTTTCTCCGGCCAAGTCATGCGCCGTGATATGTGTGACGGCTATGTTGCACAACATTGCAGCTAAGGCTGGGGTGGCATTGCTTGAACCGGAGGACGTTGAGGACGATGAGGAAGATCGGTGTGAGGACGGCCTCCCTCAAAACTACGCGGCTGGTTTTCATGCGCGTCGAATAGTGATTGAGACTTTTTTTTAACCCCCTCCACCCTCCCTCATGTCACTAAACATTCCCGTCAACGTGACCAATCCCCACCATATCCCAGCCTTTTGCCTGCTCCTTTGCTTGTTTTTAAAAAATTTTATTTTTTATTTATTTTCTTATTTTTTTTAATTTCTTTTATTTTGTTATTTTTTATTTTTTTTAATTTGTTTAATTGAATTTATTTTTTACATTATTTTATGCTACGTTTTATGAGTAGCCATGTCAGTCTGCCCAAATCCCCCCACTTTCTCTCACACATTTTGAGTGCACTGCCTGCGCAAACATTTTCTGGACTGTCCCGTTTTATTTTGGCCATTTGAACATCTTTATTAATAAATTAATTAATAATCTTTATTAATTACCAAACTAAGAACATAAAGGCGCAATGCGTTTTAATAAAACGCATCCAATAGACGGAATGTCCGATGGTGTCGCCACTGAGGCTATAGCTGACGATGCTCTTAGCGTCCTACGAGTACCTACGAGCACCCCTGGAGTACTCTTTAGCTACGAGCGTTTTCAAGACGTTCGTTCCCCACGAAGCTTTCGGGAAACGCGGTGAAAACTCTACGATGCCCTTTCGACGCACTTCACGATCCACTTAGGCTAACGACGCTTTCGGGAAACGGGGCCCAGGTCCATCAGAACACGCACCACAAGATTCATAAACAGTTTCTATCCCAAAGCAGTCACCATACTTAACTCTGACTTGAAAATAAATCCACTAATTCCGACAGCATTAATCCGTGACGTCCACATGTAATGCAATGCTCAGCACTTAACATATTTGTACCACTATTTTAAGGCATACTATATATTTTTACTATTTTTTAGGCATACAATGGCACTAAGTTAACGGTATAGTGTGTGACGACATGAATGTAGTGAGTGAACGAAATGTTGAACGTATTTTCTTTATTTATTTATTATTTATTATGTTACCTTTTTTAAATGAGACCGGTATGTGAGTGCACTGAATTTCGTTGTACTTCTGTCCAATGACAAATAAATGTATCCTATCCTATCCTATACTGAGTAAATCTTTCAAGGTGGAGAGTCTGTACTGTCATGCAGTTTTCTTCGGTTTGAACAAATCATAAGTGTTATTTGTAGTTGACCTTGATATAACTACTGTAGCTGTGAAAAAGTAGAATCACTAACAAAGTGTAAATCATTTAAAACATATTTCAGCAGACACTTGTTAACTCTCTGGCCACTCCTACTCATGTAAACTTCAACCTCCAAAACAATCTTTGTTCCTTTTTTTATTTGGATATTTCTGTTTAAAAAAAAAAGGGTATGGCACCTGCTTGTTAAAATAATGAAGTTCAGAGTTGTTTTATTTTTTCAGGCCAGAGAGTTAACGAGTGCTAAGAAAGTTGCTCCAAAGTTTCTGGAGGTCGGTGAAGACTAGGGTTGCCAACCGTCCCGTAAAATACGGAATCGTCCCTTATTTGGCAATTAAATGTTGCGTCCCGTATTGAACCAATACGGGACGCAATTTGTTCCGTATTTCCATAAATGTCCAATAAACATGTCTGTCACACACACAAATACTAAATCTAACAATAATGATCAAAACAAAACACAGGGAATACTACGCAAAATTGTCGCGGCGGGATCTACGCAAGACCCGCTCCGGTCATCTGTGTGTCTGCGCATGCGTGTGGTGGTCACGGTTGCCTAGCGACAGACACCACACACCGGCGCTGCTCACAAAACCCGCGCCTTTTAAAAATGCCCACTACACCCGGTACTCCACCACGTCCTCAAAAGCGTAAACGCTTGCAGAAGTACGGACGTGAGTGGGAAGACGCACATCCTTGGCTGGACAGCGTCAATGGAGATGTTTACAAGGCAAGTTGTAAAATATGTCGACGAGTGTTTTCAGTGGCGCACGGTGGGCTGTCTGACATCAGACAGCATGCAACAGGAGAGCAACACTGCAGACACGAAAGATCACAGAAGACCCAAGCGTCAGTGTCACAGTTCTTCATACCCCAATCATCTCCTGAGGTTGATACGGTATGGGACATTATGTTGTGATTGATATCCTATCTGGTTGTGCTTTTGCCAGAACATCGCAGTGCATGGGCAGAGCCTATTTTAGTAAACTGTTGTGGTTTGATTGATTGTTTAGGATGTTGAGTTTTAAAAGTCGAATGAACGACCATTTATTTAATATACAGAAGTATATAAATATTATATATGGCCATTTAAAGAACAAATCATACTAATGGATTAACAGTTAATAAATAAAAAAATACATTTGTTAAAAGAAAACCTTTATTCTTTAATATACATACATTTCCTAGATTAAAAATGTTTGCAGAGCTTTCTGTGTATTCTGTGTCACAATTTTTATATTTTTGAGGAATGCAGTGTTCAGTGATCATTACATAAATTATATTATTAGTGTGGTTTAACTGTTTGGATGACCTGACTTCTTTTCGAGTGACAAGACAGGCAGCAGACAAATGTTCAATTTAATCAACAATATGTCATCCCACTCTTCCTCTCTATATTACCGCAGCTGAGGTGACACAGGTGTACCACACAGTCAGACACAACCTCAGCTACAACAGTGTTGACTAAACTGAATCAAAAGATTCTCCTGGATTCAAAAATTGTAAAAAAAAAATGTATAGGGAGAACAAAGGCAGAGGCAGTGGTTAAAGATGTCCTTGCTCCAAAGGCAGTGGCTGATGTTCTTAAGGCCCTAACATCAGATAAACCCCTCCCATTTTCCATTCAGACAGATGCATCAAATAAAGGCAACAGGAAGATGTTCCCCCTTGCTGTTCAATACTTCAGTCCAGAATGCGGGGTCACCAACAAAATGCTGGATTTCATTGAAAATGCAGATGAGTCCGCTGCTGGGATTGTAGCTCTCATTGAGCAGTCGCTTGACAAATTTGGCTTATCGTTGGATCATGTGACAGCATTTAGTGCACTGCAGACAACACAAATGTGAATTATGGAATTCAAGACTCTGTCTTCACCAACTGGAAGAAGTAATAAAAAGATCTGCTGCAAGGAAACTGACATGCCCATATTTTGCACAACTCAGTGAAGCATGCTCTTGACCAGCTCACTGTAGATGTGGAAAATGTTGTGCTGAAGGTCTATGCCTTCTTTTCCACATCTGCCAAACAAAGAGAATCACTCAAAGAGTTTTGTAGGTTTTGTGATGTTGCGTTCCAGGAAATTCTGCGACATGTCACAACCAGGTGGCTCTCCCTTAATCCAGCCATCACCCGGCTAATGCAAACCTGGATTGCACTGAAATCGTACTTCATCAGCCTGGGGGGAGGAGTGTCCCAAACAACTTCGAGCATTGTTAAATTTCAGTGAGGACTCAACTGAGGAAGATGGAGACATTGTGGAGGTTTACCTTCTTTTCTGCAATAATATCCTCTCTCTCTTTGAGGAAGTTGTAAAGAAGCTGAGTGATGAAACCACCTGTGTTGAGTTATATTCCATCATGGAAAACTTCAAGCAAAAGCTCACACAGAGACGAGATTAACAGTTCTATGGCTACTTAACTAAATTGAAGCTGCAGCGTCTCCGTCCACTTGATGCTGACATGGCAAGGGCAGATTTTACTGTATTCCTCAACACAGCACTCATATGTTGAGAAATGGTTCAACTTTTCGGAAGACTACTGGTTGTTCTCACTGCAACCTCTCTCTCTGCACCATGGCACCATGACCTTTACTGACATTGAGAGGGTGACCACCAAGCTCAACGTCATCCATAAAGTCAACATGGATGAACTTTATGATGAATGCTCCACAGCAAAACCCATTCTGAAGAGGCTCAAAGAAGATGCTGAAGATGAATGGAAGTCCAAAGGTGTGGCTGCCAGGTTGGTGGCTCTCTTTCGAGTAGCTGACCTGCCAAACATGCTGTCTATCACCAGACACATCCTGAGCATCCCAGCATCCACTGGATGTGTGGAAAGGATCTTCTCCAGAATGGCCAACAAATGGAGTGACTGCAGGAATAGGTGCTCCACAGAGCTCATGAGAAGTGAGCTGCTGATCACTCAACTTTGAGCAGTCCTGTTCAGAGTTTTACAACAGCGCTTTGAAAGACAAAGAGTTACTCAGTGCTGCAAGGAGTAACAAGAAGTACACCTGGAAAAAGAAGTAACAGTTTTGAGGGGAGGAGTAATGTTGAGGGAAGGAGTAATGTTTTGCACTTTCTTTTTTTACATAAGTTTATAAGTGTTTTTGTTGTTTATTTGTACTGTTCTTTTTTGTAAAAATGTTCAAAGAGAGTCCCTATAGTTATGCACTTAAAAAGTAACATGAAGTTCTCAGTTTATTTAGTTTATATTTTATAGTTCATTGCTGCACACGCCACACAAAGAGATTTCATTCAAGATTTTATTGACTGCACTTTATAAGAGAATGTTATGTGATAATAAAGCATTTCAAGCTTTAAGTATGACTAATTCCTTTCTTGATCAACCCTTTACTAAAAACACCAGCACAAAATAAAACATACCACTGCTGCGGGCGCCCCGCCCCACAGGAGTCGGGCCCGTGGTGAGCGTCCCTTATTTTAATTTCTGAAAGTTGGCAACCCTAGTGAAGACGCACAGCAGCAGTCCCCGTGCTACCCCAAAGAATCAGTGTTATTCGTTCCATTCCTCAGAGTAGACCACAGGATTCAGCCTCGTTTTGTTTTTACTTTTAATTCATTCCTCGGGAGGACTTTCCAGTCAGACTGCGTACTGTGTTCCCGCTAGACATAGGTTACAATTGTTCTCAAGCCCTGTTACCCAGAGAAGTTGTGTCAGGCAGAGATGAGGAAATGTGCTGTTCATCGCCTAAAGTGTGAGTAAGAGATTTGAGAAAGACAAACAGTACCACAGCAAGGATGCAAGTTCATTCCTTAAGTCTTTCATTATGTTGACCAACTGTACAAAAGAATTTATAAAAATCTATTTGACAAATCAAAAAGTATAACTCAATGTGTTATAGTTTGCAAGTGTCAAGAACATTTAAAGTACTATGAAGATTTCTGTGAAGCCATTGCAGTCAGCGGCGAAGGCTGATTTTTCTGTGAAGTCAGCGGCGAAGGCTGCTACCCCTAAAGCCAAGAAGGCTGCTGTCAAGAAGCCTGCCGCCACCGTCAAGAAGGCTACCCCAAAGAAAGCCAAGAAGAAGAACAACAAGAAGACCTCCGTGAAGAAAATTACTTGGAAGAAAATTAAGCTCATAGAGCAACACAAAGATCCACCAATAGTTCAAGAATATGATGTTCCAGTGTTTTGATATTGCTGTTGTATGTGAAAGATGGATACAGGAAGTCCACTAATACTGTGTGTACTAAAGCTGTTACAATGTTGTGGCAATGTTACAAAGACTGAAGTTCAATGGCCACAGTTTAGACCTTTCACATTGCCTTGGGAAATATCGACATTTTTGGGTTAGTTTGAAGGCAACTGTTTGCTTGTTGTTGAAGTGAATGTGTTTAAATAAATCTAGTTTACATTACATACTGAAGCCCCACTCACCAAGTGTGCCTCAGAAGAAAGTAGGATTATTATTTTTTTTTCAGCTTTACTGATCGATATCCATGTGATCAATAGCTTTATTCTCCATGTTTGCTAAAGGCAAAGACCACTTTATCAAATCCCAATGGGAGCGTCTGGATCCGCTGCTAAACCACCACGGGAAGACAGATGATACGAGACTAAAACACTACTTTGTCCACCTTTCAACTACAAAATACTCCCAAGAAAACACAGATTGTTTTTTGTCTCGGACTCAAACTCACAACCACGGGGCATGCACCTTACCAATAGACGAGGTTGTGTAAACAAACATAAAAAAAAAGGAAAAAATAAATTGAATACAAACTGAAAGGAAGAACCATTTCTCTTTGAGTCCCGAACCTTCCCCGTACGGCAATAGATTATCATCATGTCCAATGCCAATTTTAGGGAAATCAAAAGATGAATATCCTGACCAATATATAGAGCACCTGAAGAACAAGTGGAGAAGCAGGGCTTATCTTCTTATCATCTTCCTCATCACAGAGCGGAGGAAGATGTACTTTGTTGCTTGCTTCTCTGAGAACATCTTCAATCAGTGTATCTGTGCCACTTTAATTGCCATCTAAGGCTAAATACTGGCACGAGACCGATAGTCGACAAGTACCGTAAGGGAAAGTTGAAAAGAACTTTGAAGAGAGAGTTCAACAGGGCGTAAAACCGTTAAGAGGAAGGGTTTGGGGGTGAAGGTGGCCGGTGGCTTCGGCCTCTGGCTTTACAGCACTCTCTGTAAAGCCAGAGAGTACACAAGCGTTTCTCTGGCTAAATACAATATATGAAGATTGCCTATCCACCTTGGAGATTTTACATTCACGTGAACTTCTAAAAGGATGTATCACTGCTAATATTTTACAGAAAAATTGGAAAGTTTTCCACCGAAATGGAAGGGACTATTCCATGGATAATCTTTTCATTTGTGTTGTTAATTTGTCATTGTGAAGGTAAGACCACGCTGTGAATGACTAAAAACGGTTAGTCTTTTCAGGGCAATGACTGCCCTCTGCTCTTTCTGGGAGAAATCCCCACTCTCTCCTTTACCTCTCTGGCCAACCGTTGGGCCACAGAGGGCCTCTTCTCCAAGGAGCCAGCACAAGGAAATTCCAAATCTATGTTACAACTTCCAATCTAAATATGTTGAATGGTGAGACTAATTCTTTGTTAAACAAATAAACTAAACCAGTGGTCTTCAACGTTTTCCCAGCCAAGGACCCCCAAACTGACGGAGAGATGGAGCGGGGACCCCCTACTTATATTTGTATAAAATTGTGTTTCATATTAAACTATCCTCTTCTTAATTGAAGGAGCAGGCAGAGAAAAGCTCTCTCCATCGGATCAAAAGTGTTCATGTAAAACGCGGCTAATGTGTTGGATTCATGTTAAGTGTAGTTAAAGACATTTCGATTTGTGGAAACAATTGCGGGGGGAATATAAAAAAAATGTCTAATCAACAAAAACTTTCGCGACCCCCCCTGCCGTACCTCCGCAGACCCCCTGTTGAAGAGCCCTGCTCTAAAGGTGCGGCCACATCCAAACGCGTTACTCGCGTTAGGGGCGTCCAAACTCGGCATTTTGCATAGGGAACCATTGGTATAGGCGCGTAGACGCATGCGTTGAAGCGTCGCGTTAGGGGCGTTAGGCGCGGCAGACGCACGTAATTACGCACGTAAATGCAGTAACGCGCCCAACGCCCTGGAGTTTCAGAAATCTGAACTTTCAACGCTCCAACGCGTGGCGCTTAGCCGCGATAGCCAATCAGCTTGGAGCTTGACCCGACGTCACTGGGAGACGGAACAGAAGCAGAAAGAAGCAATGGAGGACGCACTTATAGTGGCGGTGTGCGGTCAATCTGTCCTGTATGACACCACGCTGGTGTCGTACAGGGACAGAATTAAAAAGGAGCAGGCGTGGGTCGTCCTGGGCCAGGAGACGGGGATTCCTGGTAAGTTGAGTGAATAATTTGTATATGCTTGGCTTCAGCTATCGGTGTGTTTACTATGATACAAGTTTGCGCCGGTTAGCGGTAGCACCAGTTAGCACTAATATAAGTGATACTACTACAACAGACTATCCCGCTTGTCAGGCTACACAACTTAATATGTATATTACTTTCTTGTCAGTGGACGTATATCGCAGGAAAGGAAGTCCCTCAGGACAGGTACATGAGGGAGAAAGGAGGGAGAAAGAGGAGGGAAAAAGGAGCGGGTCAGCGGCAAGGACGGAAGAAATGGAAGTTCTTTGCGGTCCTGTCCTTCCTCGACCCCTTTGTCACACCGAGGAGACCAGCAGCAACCTTCCTCGGTGTGCAGAGATGGAGGTAGAGATAGAGGATGACGGGGCTGCAGAGACTTCAGGGGTAGGAGAAGCAGACGAGGAGCGTGATGAGGCAGCAGCAGCAGCAGGGCCATCGCACAATACAGGTTTGTTGAAGTGAACGTATACGATATACAGCTTCTGCATTATGGCCACATTCTGTATTGAGGAAAGGTTTATAGTGCTGCACGATTCTGTCTCCATCTTTAATGTGCTGTAATATAGATCACTCGTATATCTCCAAGCCAAAAAAAAAACCAAGACTTCTTACCTCAATAACAGATCAGCTGTCAGGAAATGAATCGGACCCTGTCGATGTTTCCTGCCGCTTGGGCCCTGGGCCCTGCCCCTGCCCCAAGACCACCGAGCGGTATGTACAGGACAAAGTTGTATAGCTTAATTATCAGGTGTCAACTATGTTTATTGCTAACCGTTTAAGCTTTAACTGATATGAATACTGTTAACGGATTACTACTATAATTGACACTTCCAACCAACCACACATGCAGGTTAAACAGGGTATTGATAACGTTTTGGCTTTTCAATTGTGAAGGTAGTATTGCACTAACTTACAAATTATGGTGTTTTACATTTCATACAGGGAGGAAGAGAGCAAGCGGGGTACCATGTGGGAACACCCCGATACAGGAGCCATCCTCCAGGCCCTGCAGAGGGATGGAGAGTTTGTTGCGCAGACGCACAGTTTTTAACGGCCTACTTCCTTCCCTGAAGAGTTTGCCACCAGACGCAAAGGAGTATGTGAAATTCCAATTCACAAAGTCATATTTGACGCCACCCAATTCACCTTAATTTGGAACCTATATAATTATGCTCCTGCTTATAAGCAAGAGTGGTGGTGACAATCTCTCCAGGGAAAGAACTGGGCTGCTGTGACTAAAAAATAAGCTGTTTGTGAGAAAGGTAGTTAGTTAGGTAAATCCTTTCTCACAAACAGCTTCTTTTTTAGGAAGATGTTAATGTTCTTGTTCTTGTGTTCTGTTTTACATTTATAATATATTGTTCTATGTTGTTTTGTAAATAAAATATTTTTAATAACTCTTCTCTGAGTGATTTAAGATCTAGCATGCACGGTACACAAATACACATACATTTTGCTACTTAATATAACAATTTTATTAACAACTTAATAATATTGAAGGAATTGCTGCTTATGTTTTGTGTGGGTGGCTCCTAAAAGAGCCGTTTTGGGGTTGCTTGTGCACTGCACTAGATGTCGCCCTGCCACGAGACGGTTCCTTCTTCAGAGAAGTAGGAGGTGAAGGTCTCGCAGATCCGAATAGCCACTCTCCCCAGCCTTGGCAGAGGCTCCACCGCACCACCCGGGATGCACTCCCTCACTGCTGCTGTGGTGCGTTCTGCGGAGGAAATTGTGGAGCACACAGGTGGCCTTGATGCATCTCTCTGCCAGCTCAGGATGGACCTCGATGATCTCCGGTAGAATCCGCCACTGAGAGGAGAGGATGCCAAATGCGTCCTCCCCCACCAACCGAGCCCGGGACAGACGGTAGTTAAAGACGCGCCTGCTCTGGTGGGAGTACGCGTCCGGGGAATGGCCTCATGAGGTTGGTCCCGTAGCGGAAAGGCCTCGTCCGCTACAAACACATGAGGCAGGGGTCCTCGTGCTCAGCCCCCGGCAGTGCTCTCTCTCAGCAGGGAGCTTGAGATCGCCAGCGTGGAGGGCCTGACCAATGCAGAGTTGGCCAGAATTCCTCCATCACTGGTTCTCACGTAGCCCCCACATCGATGACCCGGACGCAGGTAGTCTGCGTCGACAACTGCCAAGAGAACGATATGAAAACGTTCCCTTGTAGTTGAAGAACTGCGAACCGGAGTTCGCAGGGGCCTTCCAGAATACATGCTTCCCATCTATGGCGCCACAGCAGAGAGGGAAGTTCCACCGCTCCTCGAACCGCTCTGCAACCACTCTCCACTCCTCTGCAGTGGGCACAGCCATGAACTCCTGCCACCAGGCAGTCCCAAATAGCCGTGACCACATCCGAGACGATGGAAGCCACGGTGGAGGCCCCGACCCGGAAGCTGTTTGCGATCGTTCGAAACGAATCACCACTAGCCAGGAATCTGCATCACTATGAATAATTTATTTTAGCCTTATTGATAATTTCAGTTGTATAGCAAATCTGTAGGCCAATTATCGCACTGCAACAGGTAAATGTCTTGACTAGTGTTTACAGTGGATTTGCATCAGCTTATTTTACTTTCAAAAGCATGACAAGGAGGTCAATGTGGAATTTACTCACAAAGTATAATATTAATTAATATTTTGAGCCATGATGCATTTCTTTATTTTGTTTGTATAAAACTCTGGTGACATGCATGTATGAAGATTTGCGTTTAGGTTGAAATACTGGGTGGAGCATTGACAGGAAAAATGAATAGCAGGTAGGTGCAATGGGGAAAGCAACTCATCACCACCATGTCATGTCAGCACGCTTTCTTTTGCCTTGTGTTGAATTTAACTCAATGAATATTGCCTTTCATGTTACAATGGCCTATGCCATGGGTGAGCCTAGTGCACGATGCTTGAATAAATGGGTCACTACTCAAATATAAAGAACACATTGGAAATAGATGAATGCACTTTCCGATAGTATATGACTACAGAATGTGCTGATTTTAATAAGAGTAATTAGCCTATGAAACCGCAACTTACCGGAGACAGATGGACAGGCGCTCCGCCGCTGATATGGAGCGCCTGTAGTTGGTGTCCTGACGGGAGATCATGGCACCAACCCGGGCTAGCAGGTCATCGAACATGGCGACAGTCAAGCGCAAATACCGCTTGAACCGGCCGTCATCCAGGCGGAGTTCCTAGAGGAGGTGGTGAAACTCACCCAGCTCTGAGCGCCTACGCATGATCTCATGCACCCAAACACGACGGCGTTTGGGTTTATTTCTCTCTTCCAACTTCCACAACTCATACAGCGCAGCGATGGTGGTGACTTTCATATTTGTGGAGTTTTGGAAAGAGAATGAGCGGGAGAAAATGGGCGGGCTCATCTAGCAGCGTTGACGCGTTGGAAGCGTTGAACCACCACACAATGATCAAGCGTCAGGTTAGGCGCGTTACTCGCGTTATCCAACGCGAGTAGCGCGTTTGGTGTGGCCGCGGCATAAGTATTTGAAGCTGATTGGTGCTAGCTGAGCTCCCCTCACTCTCCCCTCCCACCGTCTCTGCAGAGAGCCCCCGGCTGTCCGCCCAGCCGCCACCGCCCCCGCCCCGCCGCCCAAGAAGGGCCGGAAGGTGAGCCTCATGTGGGATTCTGATCCGTGTTGAGGACCCTGTTTGGCAATAAGGTTCTGTGTGGAGATGCTTCACCCCAAAGAGTTTTATTGAACGAGGAATAGAATATAGAATAGGCTGAATATCAAAGAGGTGTGCCGAGGACTGAGACTTCTTTTTGGAGACTCCTGATGAAAGCTTCTGCTAATCGACCAGACGATGCATGTGACGATTGTGTCTAATTTTTTTTCAGAAGTGGACGCCCTTCATGGACGAGGGTCTGCTGAAAGCTCCTGCTTTTATGTGCTGATGGTATTTTGTTTTCAGAAGTGGACACCCTTCTTGGACGAGGTTCTGACCAAGGCCGTGAGGAAGCACGGCGAGGGCAACTGGAAGCGCATGCTGCTGGACCACGACTACAACGGCCACACGGGCGTCATGCTGAAGGACCGCTGGAGGATCCTGAAGAGGGACACCGTGGCCTGACCCGACCCCCTACCCCCCCCCCCCACCCCCAAAGCCATGCATATTGATAAAAAAAAAATTTAAACAGTGTGTGAGCATATGTTGTAAGAATGCCTTTGTAATACAAAAGGGACCCTTTTTTTTTTTCAATGTTCTCATAATCGTTTGCATAATTTTCTAATTTATGTTTCATTTTCACGTTTTATGTTTGCGCTCCTTGTGTTTTCACTCGATTCTCCCGATGGATGCTGACGTGTTCAAGCGCCAATTGCACTCAAATGCTACTAGAGGACTAGCGTTCAAGCGCCACTAGAGGGCCCTCTAAACAGCAGTAGAAAGTTCTGTGCTGCATTTGTATTAAAAAATATTTGACATTTTCTTTGTCAAATATTCCACCAGAATAAACGGCTGGCTGCCAATGGTTCCATCGTGGTCTCAATCACACAACGCAACGAGAGAGCACGCAACCGCTACACGTGCAAGGTTCACAGTGGGCAGCCGCAGCCATGAGTTTCACCCTACTCTCGGCCAAAGATCACCTATCAGGCACCGGAGGAGTACATCTCTCGCGAGCTGTTCGACACTGTGCAGTGTCCAAGCCAGAACTACAAAACAAACTCATCACTGTCACACCAACTTACTACGTGCAAGGTTCACAGGGCAGCCGCAGCCATTAGCAGCACATTCTCATCCTCACATCTTTGATGTGAAATCTCCGGATGGTGCAATCTGTTCCACTGAGTCAGTAGAATGGGTCTCATTTGTAACGTGTATATTAACACTGTAAAGCTCTGGGTCTGGCGTTATTTTTTCACTCCCTCTGCGGGTGAGGTCTAAGTTATTGTGTGATTTGAAATTACTTGAATATCTTATGGGAGTTTGTTATGTTCTAGTTTTGAATCAGATTGGTGAATCAAGAGGAAGCATTGGGAGGCATTGGAGGAATAGGCTATTTGAATGGCAGGTATTCATTCCTTGGTGCCTCTTAACTGTTGGTTACGGGGGACGATGGTAACGACGACGATAGTCTTCAGCTCTAGGCTCCTGTATAAGAGGGGTGAATAGGCTATTTGAATGGCAGGTATTCATTCCTGCCATTCAAATATGGCAGGAATGAATACCTGCATGAATACCACTGTTGGTTATGGGGGACGATGGTAACAAATTTGATTCAGGGGTCTAGGGTGACTTTACTCAATGTTTAATTGAATTGTCTGTTAAGAATAAGTAATTTGTCAAATGTAATTATAATTTGTAACCTCAAACTCTTTTTATTAAGTTGATGGAAAAAGGTACATGTTTTCTGTGCATCCTTGTGTATTTTTATTTTATAGGCTGTTCCTTAATACAGTAGTTATTCTAGCTATATGACGAGGCAGTTTTGTTCTCTCGACAGGTGAATCTAATTTTCCATGCTTTGTTAAGCAAGCCTTTTCCTGTTGGATTATGTTCCCATCTTCTCTCAGAGCTCTGAATATCTATATGACTGCAAAACCTGTTAATACTGATGTACAAGAAGGAAGCGGCCAAGAAGAGCCCCCAAGAAGGCACCCAAGCCCGTGTTGTGTGCCCTATCTTTGCAGCCAATTCCAAAAGATCAGGACTGAAAAAAAAATCTGGATTTAGCAAAACAAAATTAACACTTTGACTGCAGGCAAACACAACGCAGATTCAGCCGGTCACACTTGGATCTATAAATGCCCGTAAAACAAAGAAAGCCTTGTGTCCGTACCTAACCCTAACCCAGAGAACGAAGATCACGGCCGACCATCGCAATATGGACACCAACAAGGCCACTCCTGATTTGAAACCCAGTGCGCAACCACCAAGCCCTGAAGACTTGATGGAAGCCCGTCGAGTGGATGAAGTAGGGAGCAAGGTGCCTGCTCGGGACAGGCCTGTGGAGGAAACGACGGGGGCCGACATGAGGAATAATAATAATAGATCACGGCCGAATAATAATAATAGATCACGGCCGACCATCGCAATATGGACACAAGAGTTGGCAACCTTTACAAAATCAATGTGAATTTAAAGAATCTTTACATTATTGAAAATTAATATGTGTGGTTTTATAAACATTTTATCTCAAGCACTTTATAACCTCTTTTTGTCTAACCAGCTGATGTGCGTGTCCATCCACAGCTATCTATGGAACTAGATGTTTTGTACTTCGATGTGTTTGTTTAAAATAGAAAAAGTGTAACGCATTTGTCATTGAGAAAGTTAATATTTTAAACATCTTTGAGCATTTCTACATTGTCGTGTTAGGAAACGACGGGGGCCGACATGAGGAATAATAATAATAGATCCACTTTTGTAACGCGTTACTCCCAACACGACCGACGGACGGACGGACGGACGGACGGACATCCGTCCGTCCGTCCGACAAATGTTGAACATTAGTCCTTTATAAATATATAGTGACGATAATAAACAATAAAAGCATCCTACTCGTCGTGCTCAAGTTCAACACTCCATCTTCGGAATTTAAGGGTCGACTATTAAAGCGTCTTAGAGTACCATATTTAGCGCTATATACATTTCATTTCTATCTATGGGTTAGGGTTAACCCCTGGACTATTTGGTCTGGCCCATGGAAGCCCCACTGCATATTTGCGGTGGTGCTCCCAGGGGCACGCAAGCCCTCACGCCACGTCATGTAATCTTGGAAGGCCTTCTTGCTGCAGTCTGGCTCGTTCCAGTCAGCCATTCGGAGCTCCTCTTCGCTCCACGCGCGACGGCTGCTGGCTGGTATGGCCCTCAAAAGTGTCCGTGGTTGGACTGGCTGCTCCTCTTCCTGATCCACCTCCTGGACGTCTTCCAGCACCTCTTCTTCCTTCTCCTCATCCTCCTCCTCCCTCTTCCTCTTTGGTGCAATCTGTGGCCGGTGGACCAGGCCCTTGTGCTTCGTGCTGATGTCTGGGTCCAGCCGAAAAATGGTAGCATTCCGGATCTGAGTAACCTGGAACCCAACCTGAATCCTCATCTTCACCATCTTCGACTGGGGGATCGGCAGTTCAGCCAAGAGGGATTTGAGGTGTTCGTAAACGACATACTCCCCCTCATCAACATCCCCACGCATGACAGGAACGTGAGGACAATGATCCTCTCTTTATCCGCCATACGCGGGGAGAGCCGCTGTAGGAGCTGCCGCATCCATGGGAAGCCATTTTCCCTGAACACCTCGATGTTCTTCGGGAATGAGAGAGACCTGGCCTCGATCTCCCTACAGACCGCCTCCGTCAAGCCTGCTGCCCAGCTCTCGGCACAGGGCTTTTGCCCGGGCCTCAGCACCTCCACAAACCTGCCGTCTTCCCACGAAAGCACTTTCTTCTTTCTGATGTCCCTGAGGGTGTAATGGGGCAGGAACTTCAGGTCGAGCTGGTCCAGGCCTTGGGTCAGCAGGTCCTTAATGTCATGTCCTTTGGCCTTGGCAATTTCCCTTGCCCGACCAAATGCACTGGGGTGGCAAGGTCCTCTGTCACCTTTTCCACCTCCAACGACTTGGCAACCTTGCCCGGTGGCTGCGGTCCCTGCAGCGCCCCCCGGCGGGTTCGAGAACGTCTTCAAGTAGCAGTCCTCGAGGAAGACCATCCACAGTGCAACCCCCAGCACCGGAACGGTCCCCTCGATGGACTCACAAAATCTGAAAAGGCTCTATCCGCTCTGCTTGCTCCCTGTCCCCGGTCCAGTTTCTCAGGGGTGGCGGCTCGATCCCAGAAGGGAGAAGGGAGGGCCTGGGCAGGGAAGCCTCTGTAGTGGGTGAGGGAGTTGGCGTCAATGCTCGCGGTCCCCAGGCTGACGGAATAGACTCTGTCTTCCTGGCACAGCGGGTGGCCCCAGAACACCTCCTCCAGAGCCAGCTCAGCCTGGTAGACCCCCCGAGTCCCTTGCTGTTCCTCAACAGGCCGGTTAGGTTCACCACATAGTGGCTGGTGACGCCCTCAATGCGGTCACCACCCCACTCCCGTCAGCAGTGTCCTTGAAGGGGACCACCAGCGGCCTGGTCCTCAAAAGGCACCGAAGCTCCTTCAGGCCGAAAAGGCTCTGTGGTTCCAAGGACGCAGGCACCCCCTCCACGCCAGCCCTGTATTTACAGACCTGCTCCAGCCTCATGGACATCTGGCCCACCAACTTCTCCTCCAGATCCCCGATGTGCGCCAGGTTACCTGTTGCATGTGCCCGCACACAGCAATGCAGCCACTCACAGGGTGGCGGAAGGCCCTTGAAAGCTTCCTGTGAGGGATGTCAGTGCTCAGCTCAGCAGACCAATCAGCATCCAGGGCATCCAGGCTGGAGGCAAAATTGGCAGCCTGAAACATGGACATGCAGCTGAACAGCTGCCCTCGCTGCCCCACCAGTTCCTGCAGCCCCCCCCGAGACCACATGAGGTGTGTGCCCTCATCTGCACTAGAAATAGTGAGGCCAGCATGGATAGAAAATGCCTCCACTGCTTCCCTGGCGGCCATTACCTCGCAATACCAGGGCTCCTCCGACTTTTGGCCAAATCTGCTGAGGGTTTTCAAGATTTGGAAGTCCTGGTTCTCCGTCTCCCCAGCAATGGCCTCATCGAGGATCCCCAAGAGGAACCCCTGGTCCTGGGGCAGGACATCCCACTTGGAAAAATCATAAATATTGTTTTTCCTCACTGTGGCCCTACCTTTGTCCTTCGGGCCAAGTGCCTTCACTCTGTCCTTGAAGGACAGGATATGGCCCGTGCTTGAACAGCCCCATAATGTGCGTCGCTCCGGAAGTCATCCGTGACCACGTTCAATGGCATGACTGTGAGGTTCATAAAGAACCCCCGTCTGTAATGGCTATGTAGGTGCCATGTACATGCCTGAGCATTCGCTTCTCCTTTCCGCTGAGCCCCGCAGAGTCGATGTGTTTTTGATGAAGTGGTAGTGGGGAACCACCACTGGGGGCCACTCCATCGTCAAAAAATTGACCCCGGCATTGAGGGCGCTGAGCTCCCTCACTTCCAACACAATCCCATCAATGTCGAAAGTGAATTCGAGGGATGCCATCTCGCCATCACAGCATGCCGCTGATAGGGGACAAACAACCTCGTCTCGTAGAAATTCTGAGGCCAACTTGGCCTTCAGAAAAGGTTCCAGCACACTGCTGGTGTTGTCCGCAGCAACCTCAAGAAAAGCCGGGACTTCCGGCTCTGGGTCCTCCCAGAGCATTATTGCAATTCTTTTACCTGCAACCAAATCTACCCTCGGGTACAAATAAAGTTACCTTACCTTACCTATTATAGCACCCTGCCTGCCTGCCTGCCTGCCTGCCTGCCTGCCTGCCTGCCTGCCTGCCTGCCCGCCTGCCCGCCCCCGCCCGCCCGCCCGCCCGCCGCCCGCCCGCCCGCCCGCCGCGCCTGCCGTGGCCAGAGACGGGACTTGTACAGAAACAATGATTAGATCCATAATGAATGAATGAATACGTTATTCCAGACTCAGAGTTACATATTTGAACGCAATGCATTACACTGCTTGGGCGTCATCGTTTGCGTAATCTTTTGAAGAAACGTAGCGTTGCAAAACCTGGGATGGACTAAGGTGGACCGCCGTCATTGCAGCTCTCTGCTACGTCACTACACTGTCCACATGTTTCACAAATAGAGTTTGAGGAGACGTCGTCAGAGTCTGTATGTTGCTTAAATCCTCCAAAACAGTGGGCGCTAAAGATCAGCGCACGGTAGGCCATTGCATCCAATGAGCTCGAGTTGAAAAAGTATAATGCTTACAGCACCTGGTATTCCCAGGCGGTCACCCATCCAAGTACTAACCAGGCCCGACCCTACTTTGCTTCCGAGAGCAGACGAGATCGGGCGTGCCTAAGGTGGTATGGCCGTAAGCATTTATAGACTTGACCATATTAGCTTTTATACAGGAGGAGGACGTAAGGAGTGAGAGCGCTGCCGTGGCCAGAGACGGGACTTGTACAGAAACAATGATTAGATCCATAATGAATGAATGAATGAATACGTTATTCCAGACTCAGAGTTACATATTTGAACGCAATGCATTACACTGCTTGGGCGTCATCGTTTGCGTGATCTTTTGAAGACACGTAGCGTTGCAAAACCTGGGATGGACTAAGGTGGACCGCCGTCATTGCAGCTCTCTGCTACGTCACTACACTGTCCACATGTTTCACAAATAGAGTTTGAGGAGACGTCGTCGTCAGAGTCTGTATGTTGCTTAAATCCTCCAAAACAGTGGGCGCTAAAGATCAACGCACGGTAGGCCATTGCATCCAATGAGCTCGAGTTGAAAAAGTATAATGCTTACAGCACCTGGTATTCCCAGGCTGTCACCCATCCAAGTACTAACCAGGCCCGACCCTACTTTGCTTCCGAGATCAGACGAGATCGGGCGTGCCTAAGGTGGTATGGCCGTAAGCATGTATAGACTTGACCATATTAGCTTTTATACAGGAGGAGGACGTAAGGAGTGAGAGCGCTGCCGTGGCCAGAGACGGGACTTGTACAGAAACAATGATTAGATCCATAATGAATGAATGAATACGTTATTCCAGACTCAGAGTTACATATTTGAACGCAATGCATTACACTGCTTGGGCGTCATCGTTTGCGTGATCTTTTGAAGAAACGTAGCGTTGCAAAACCTGGGATGGACTAAGGTGGACCGCCGTCATTGCAGCTCTCTGCTGCTCCCTGCTGGCAGAGTCACTGCACTGTCCACATTTTTCACTAATAGAGTTTGAAGAGACGTTGCCAATGTCTTTATGTTGCTTACATTCTCCAAAACAGTGGGCGCTAAAGAATCAAGAGGAGCAAGAATTGACAAAAGACTTTATCGTGCAGAAATACAACAACGACAACAGCCTGGGTAGGTCTATAGAGTTACTGGTCGTCAACAGATTCCAGCCTCTTCTTAAACACACAATAGCACAGTACTCAGCAGTTTCTTGTTTTTTAGGTGTCCACACATAATCAAACACAAATTCTTCTAAACAGATGGTCACTGAGATGGTCGAGGACCCAGGAAGTGGAGTCAGCATGCATCGTCTCAGTAGCTTCCTGCTCTTGGGGTTGGGCCCCAACTCCTGCTCTGACCCAAGACTCCCAGGCCTCGTGATCAGCCCTGGATAAGAATCCAGAGACCCTTTAAATGTTTTCTACCATTAGATATACAAGCCTAATAATAATCATGGTTTACCATAGAATATACTCATTAATTTCTACCACACATCCCCCTCTTGTGGCTGTCAAGACCACAACAAAACATAACAGTCGTTTAGGTAAGATTTTGCACTACATTTGATAATCGTTAAAAACCTTTAAGCATGTTCAGGGATCTCAACCTGTATAATTCTCAGGATTTTAAACCTGTTTAAGGCAAAAAGATCTATCAAATGTCGTACTAGACTTCACACATAACATAGTATTCTCAGCATGCATTGAAAATTAGCATTTCAGAATATATGACGTAAAAATATGAAACTCAAAAAATGACATTTCAAAAAATAAGTAAATAAATAAATTAAAAACTAAGATTGTCAACAAGCTTGCATAGATTTGGATAGCTCTGATTATCGTCATGTACCGGTATACTATATAAACGTGGGGGGTTTGGGCATTGTGGTTGTTGCTTCTGTTTGCAGCCACCAGCCCTGAAACCCATTTAGTCCAATGTCCATTTGTTCAAACTGTCCGCAATGGTTGTGGTTCACATGAAGAGGTCACCAGTTAAGAAAATAGGACCTCCTTCTGATGTCCGATTCTCACATTCCGGTCTCCTCTCCAGTTTCACTCCAATCTATCTCCCCATAGAGCATCCTCTCCCAGTCACCCGACTCCTCTAGGTTGTTCATCGCAAGTGTGAATGATCCATCTGGGGCAGTTTTATTTGGAATGAAGGTACAACCCATTTCACCTATAAGAGCACAAACTCCCCCCTTTTCTGCTAAAAGCCAATCTAAAGCCTGTCTGTTCTGCCAAGCCACAGCTTTAAGAAGTATATATTCTCTCTGGCTTCCTTCAGTACCAGCCCCTGATTCCTGGCTCTTCCAGGTCTGTGTTGTCTCCGTGGTTTTATCCTTCCTCGGGGTCTGTCCTTGTGCCAGCGGAATCTGGCACAACCCGTAAAGGATCAGGAACAGGCTCCCCGTTTTCAGCATCATCATGTTGCTGTATCTATTGCCCTCGACGGATCTGGTCCTGGGCAGCTGGTCAGCCCCAGGCTGTGTCTGCGTAGGCTCCTCTTCACGATCATCCCCTGGACTGGGTTTTGAGCGGCTTTGTGCGTGGTTGATGGAACAGCGTGGCAATTCTTCCACTTGGATGGCGTTAGTGTTGCGTTGGTGACTTGGTATGGTTCTTTTCATGGGCTCGTTCCACTTTTCTCTGAACACCCTGAGATACACTTGGCACTGGCTCCACCCCCTTGGGGCTCCTCCTCCACTCTCGAACGCTGTCTTTATCCGTTGTTTTGGTGAAAAATAAGCCTGTGTATGCCAGTTAGTTGTCCCATATAACGCTCTTAATTCAGTTCCAATTGTTCTAATGGAGGTCCTTTATGAGGCCCTCGAAATGACCACGTGCGATAAACTATAGTGTCGTAGGAGGAATTGATAAGGAATTTCACGATTACGATTCCGATTCTGCCTTATCGATCCGATTCCTTATCGATTCTCTTATCAATTCTCATTGGGTGACGAAATAAGTAAATGGTTTGTTGCATTACATCTCTTTAATATCTGATCAGAAGTGCTTCTAGTATTAGGAAATTGTACATTTTCAATCAATTGGTCTAGACGAAAAGATATATGGTTTCGCTTTTTAAGCCCAAATGCCATCATTATGTGCCATACAACTAAAACACAGGACCTGAAAACAGCCAAGTAAGAGCTTGTGCCTTTTGGAATTCTAACAGTGCTCATTTGCATTCAACTTTGTAACAAAATTAAACTGACATAAACAAAATAAGCAGTGATTAGACAGGAGATTTTATTAGATGGGCCTCACCTAATAACCGTTGGAACACACAAGACAGGAAAACCATAGCAATGCCGGTAAACAAACCCGAGAATTAATCCCTATGGAAGCTACCCACGCTTACGGCAATCCCAGGAGGCGACCAGGAGCTGTTGGCCGTGATATTATATATACAATTATAATATAGATATAATATATATATACTTATACTATAGAGCCTCCGGGAGTCGCAAACTGCAACAATCACTTTCTCCTCCATTCCGCGGTTCACCCGGACTGACACTGCACTGAGTTTGAGGCTGAACGCGGATTGGCTGTTACGTTACACATGTCACTCAGTTATCCACGCTGTTGAACGCTGATTGGCTGTCATCACGACAAAAACTTGTCATCGGTTTTCTCCCGCGAAACACTCGCCCTTATACGCGTCTCTCGTTCACTTTGTATGGGATCTTGTCGCCCCGTCGCGTTTGGTGTGAACGCACAATGCGATTCTTCCTCGGCGGCGACATGTTTGCTGCGTTTCTGAACCAAATCAAGCAGCGTGTGTGTGACGTCACGACGCATTTGCCGTGTCCGGAACCGATAAGCGGAATCGTTAGCAGGCTTGCTAACGATTCCAGGAATCGGTTGACTCGGAACCGGTTCTGAAACAAGAAACCGGTTCTCGATCCCATCCTAAGTGTCAGTCGTAGTGCATTAGTCCTCCAATTTAGTACTCTAATTAATTTTGTTAATCTTTGTCTTAAGCGTCCCATTCCTCTCTCCACCATACCTTGTGGTTTGAGGAATGTAGACACGGACTAGTCTTTATTTGACATGCAGATGTTAAATCACTTGTTTGAGTGTTTTCTGAATAAAACGCTGCCTATCACCTGAGCTAATTTGTGACGGAATTCCAAACCTTGGCATGACTTCTTAGTCAGAAACTTGATTACCGTAGCCGCCACTTTGGTCTTCTGATGGGACTGCTTCTACCCATCTGTTGAACACTGTTTTTTCAAATATTTCACACACATTTAGCTGGATGTCAATCATTGTTTGCAAGTATGGTGAAGAAAAACCTTGTTTTCAATTTTTTTTCCTAATTCTCCTCAATACCTCCCCCCTTGCGCAATGGTTCAAAACCATGCGCATTAAATGATAAGCAAATCTAAGACGCCGTTGGTGCAACCAACGTCGAAACGTCTAACCTTAAGCATCAGCAAACTGGAAACCAATCTTTTGGGAAGGGAAATCGAAACTAGTATGTCCAAATCCAAAGCCCAATATGGGTGGGTTTTACCATCAGCCGCCTGAAACCACGCTGTTCCAAAGTCATGCTCTGCTGCCATAGCGACATATCTGACTCCTGTTCCCCCTCCACCTTTTCATCAGCCGGCTTTTCCTATGATGGTTGCAGTTCGTCACTCCATGATCAAGTGAGCCAGTGCTCACATTGACTCTGCCAAGTAATCGTGACTGTGCCTGTTTTAGGTTGTCCCGGGCTTCAAGGTGGATCTTACCCCGTCGTTGGCTAACCCGCCTTCCATACTGGCTTATTGGAGGATGCCGTACCTGGGATACGATCAATCCCCACCTATATGGTGGTATAGATCGCAAAGTGGATGGATGGAGACAGAGTCTTCAGCCGCATCTGCCTTATGCAGCCATGTGTGTGCTTAATGAATACACATCAGGGCGACTATAAACAAAAGATAATTTATCAGAGTTAAATTATTAAAGTGTTGCAACAGCATTAGTGGCATTTGAAGGTAAACCCACTACTTCCGAATCCAATTTGACAACATAGCATGTATGACTCCTTCCCAGCAGATGTGGCGTCAATCCACCTATTGTCTTTAACTAGGGAGATGTGAAAGAAAACAAAAAACACAATATTAAAACTTGCATTGTCAATATTGGGCGACTCACTTCTGTCTTAATCGTTACTCAAAATCACAATTCTCTTCAAATCCTACCCGATTGCCTTCACTATCTATTTAAATTGGACAACCTAATTAAACCTTTTATTCTACCTATTGATTGCATTTAGTGTTTTCCACATTATGATTCACTACTATACTACTACTACTACTATACCAAACCCAAACCCTCTACGTTGTCCTTATCTAGTTTATTCAACACTGAATTGATACATTGTTTCCATTTACTGATTAACCATGTTGTTTTATCTGAAGTATGCTTTCAGTATCCCCTCGTGTATCCCATCACTCTGAGTAGGAGAGGATTCTCCCCTACCTTGGCAGCCCCGACACACACACGAGAACACACACAGCCTTTCTTATTTTATTTTTGCTTATTTATTTTAAATGACATTTTGTCATTGTGGATAACCTAAATTAGACATTGGATAATGTTTTGTCATACTTATTTGGTCTAATTTTTAAGTATTGCCGATTTTTTTTTTCTAAATTATAAGATCACTTTTAATAAATTGTCTATTACTTATCATAATCTCTAAGGAAATATTTTATTTGTGTTGTTATCTTGGCACCTAGACCTCGTCAGGTCCAAGCACCAAAATAACCACCTATCCATGCAGAATCCATGGGTTGGTCCGCTCCTCTTTGATGAGTCACTTTTACCCTGGCGCCATTGAACCCATTGACTCCTGTGGAGTGTGGTGTGCAGACAATTTTGAACGCTAATTGCTCATGTTTTGGAGTCTAGATAATTATTCCTAAATCCTGTGATCACCATGTAATTTACTCAGGGACACATCAACACTCAGCTAGGAGGGATGGGGATCGAACTAGCAACATTTCGGTTACAAGACACCCTCTACTTCCTGAGCTAAACCGACCCCCAGCTCCTCTCCGCTGATTTATTACCTCTGCGCCGGTCCGTGTCCGCCCTTTTTGCTTTCTATTACATTCCCTCTCCCTTCTCCAAATACCTTCTCCCTATGATCCAACCCGTTGTCTCACCAGTGCTCTGTGTACCAAGATGTAATGATATATACCAAATGGTGTTCCGACGCGTTGGAGAGTCTCCCAAGAACCACAGAATCACCAATCCCAGTGGTGGTTCTACGTTTTTTCTAAAACAGTGGACATAGGTTTACATTCAGGGGACCACTTACAGAGTACATCCAAGCACACAAATAATCTATTCAGTACAATGCGAATACAGTCTCTCTTACTCTCTCTCTTACTCACTCACTCACTCACTCACTCACTCACTCACATATACAACTTAAAATAAGAATTCTCAGATTGTCATCCTTGTAGCTGTCGTAGGTATTAACTGCGTGTGTCCCGAGAATTCTAAAGTTTTGGTGAATTTTCCTGCCATGGGAGGTGAGAGGCATAATTTGGACCTACGCAAGTGTAAGTGGCTCCAGTGTGGGCCTCATTGGCGTGCCTCTATAATTTATCAGAACCTGCAGTATTGGTTCCTCATCAGCTTGTTTTGTGATTGCTACAAGCTGACCCTCCCCCTGGATTCTCTGGGCACCCCTAGTATCCCTAACCTATAAAGGGACCTGGCTGGTAGCTACCCTCCTTGTTCCTGCCTTCCCTGATAGCTGTTACCCTGTCCTTGCTGTGGTGGATAAGGGTTAGCCAAACAATTCCTCCTAATATGTCCTTCCATGTTGCACCCATAGCATATTAAAGGACCTCTGCGTTGTCCTTGGGATCCTTGTTGTTGATTGTTTCTAAACTGTCCTTGGTGTCCTTGTTGTAAATTGTTTATATACTGACCTTTGGGCCCCTTATTCTGATTATGCCTATTCCCATTTATTGGGTTCCCAGTATTATGTAGGTGTATCTGAATGGTGTATATGAATGGTGGAGTGGGTGACCATTGGCTCTGAGGCTGTTGTACTGGGGTAGAGAATGCCTGTTGAGGAGGTTTGGTTTGTGGTGCGCCCTGCTGGACGGCTTGCAATATTGTTTCAACCGGCTCTGAAACAACCGCCTGTTTTTTCTTCTCTTTTTCTCTTCTTGTGAGTTCTTCCAACTGAAGCTGAGATAGCTTCCTCTGCACCTCTTTGCTTTGTTCCTGTATTTTGTGTTTATTTTGCCAATATTTCTCCACTGCATGAACCACATGGTCGCAGAAGTCTCCATGTGGTTTATTTGTAACCAGTCCAACCACATCATCTAGCTAACTTTGATTGGGCTAGGTAGAATCTCTATCACAGAGTTTCTAAACATAACAGAGAACACCGGATGGATCTCAGGATCCTCATCCGTCTCCATGCGCCATCTGTCTACTTGGGCCTGCAGGTAGGATGCAGGATTCTCTGTGTCGTTGATAGGGAGGCCTCTCATATTTTTATGATCGATATGGGTCGGGAACTCCCTTCTGAGTGTGGTCCACATCGCCACTCTGTAGCAATCAAGCGTAGTCCCATCATACATTCCGTCCATTATATCCAACCCTCCATTCCTCAGTACAGACTCCATCTTAGATAACCCCAATACTCTTGCCAACAGAGCTTTCAGGTCCCCCACTGCCATTAACTTTCCCACTGTGAGTTCCTCAAATGTTCTAACCCATTTTGACGCCCCGTTATGTATGTTGGGGAGTTTAGAAATGACTCCCTCCAGGTCCTGTGAACCCCACGGTTGATATTGGACCTGTTGTCCTTTGACTAGAATGGGATAATTACCTGGGAGGGTGTCGGGTGCCTTTTTTCCCCTTCGTGCTCTCCTTAGTTTCCCCCGCTGACCCTCCCTTGTGTGTTACATTTATTATCTCCTTCATCTAGTGTGACTTCCCCTTTAAATTCCACGTTGTCTGTTATCAGTGGATGCATGTTAGTTGGTTTGTACGGCGGTGGCTCAAGCTTCAGAGGCAAAGGTTGAGCCTCTTCTTCCTTTGTGATTATTTTTCTGGCCACTCGTTGTAATGCGCGCCACCTCTCTCCCTCCAATTCGAACAAAGCTAGCACTAACCTTTCCCTGTCTCTCATCTCTAAGGCCTTTTTTCCACTTCTGTTAGGTTTAGAAGTGGAACCTAACAGAAGGTTCCACTTCTAAACCTAGAAGTGGAACCTTCTAGGTTAGAAGGTTAGTTCCTTATTACTACCTCCATGTCCCTACACATTATTGGATCAAAAGTCCCTCCCATGGGCCATATCGTGCCTGTTTTAGCTGTTCCTTTCTCCCATTTCTCAGAGATCCTTGTTATCTCATCTCTGAGCAATGGATTGTTTTTGCTCAAAATCTCTACCGCTGTTGGTGCCATTTTAAATTATTACTTTATTACATTTATTTATTCTGAAATACACTATTTATTAATACAATTTATTTGAGTTTATCCTACTAGTTAGTTTAAATGCTTTATTATCTCTAAGCTACAAATGTGAACTCTTCCCAAGCGCTCGTCTTCCTCCCGAAGATTGGAATGTGGCCCCAACCCTTCACTGTTATCAATTCTCAACCCTGCCTTACAGGCTCCTGCTCGTCCCCTGTGTGTGCTCGTGCACATGAAGTTAGAGTCAGCGCGATTATGTTTAAGTCAAAGAAGATTCACACATTTATTCATTACTCCAACAAATTAACTATTCTCTATCCGTCTAATTTATTTATGATTATCAACTACTTTAAACAAATGAACTATTCTCTGTCCGCCTAATTTATTTATGACAGAATCAACAAAAAATAAACCGGGTCGTAAAAATCTCCGAGGTAACTTTAATCCTAACACGATTTAAATACAGACAATAAACCGATTCATACAATTTTAATCTCATCTCATCTCATCGTCATCCGCTTATCCGGGGTCGGGTCGCGGGGGGAGCAGCTCAAGCAGGGGGCCCCAGACTTCCCTTTCCCGGGCCACATTGACCAGCTCTGACGGGGGGATCCCGAGGCGTTCCCAGGCCAGTGTTGAGATATAATCTCTCCACCTAGTCCTGGGTCTTCCCCGAGGTCTCCTCCCCACTGGACGTGCCTGAAACACCTCCCAAGGAAGGCGCCCAGTGGGCATCCTTACCAGATGCCCGAACCACCTCAGCTGACTCCTTTCTAAGTAAAGGAGCAGCGGCTCTAATCCGAGTTCCTCACGGATGGCTGAGCTTCTCACCCTATCCCTAAGGGAGACGCCAGCCACCCTTCTGAGAAAACTCATCTCGGCCGCTTGTACCCGCGATCTCGTCCTTTCGGTCATCACCCAGCCCTCATGACCATAGGTGAGGATAGGAACGAAGATCGACCGGTAGATCGAGAGCTTTGCCTTGCGGCTCAGCTCTCTTTTCGTTACAACGGTGCGGTAAAGCGAACGCAATACCGCCCCCGCTGCTCCGATTCTCCGGCCAATCTCACGCTCCATAGTACCCTCACTCGCGAACAAGACCCCGAGGTACTTGAACTCCTTCACTTGGGCTAAGGACTCATTTCCTACCCGGAGTAAGCAATCCACCGGTTTCCTGCTAAGAGTCATGGCCTCAGATTTAGCGGTGCTGATCCTCATCCCAGCCGCTTCACACTCTGCCGCCAGCCGATCCAGTGAGTGCTGAAGGTCACAGGCCGATGATCCAATGAGGACCACATCATCTGCAAAAAGCAGTGACGAGATCCTCAGACCACCGAACTGCAACCCCTCCCCACCACGACTACGCCTCGATATCCTGTCCATGTATATCACAAACAGGATTGGTGACAAGGCGCAGCCCTGGCGGAGACCAGCACCCACTGAGAACGAAACTGACTGGCTGCCGAGAACACGAACACAGCTCTCGCTTTGGGAGTACAAAGATTGGATGGCCCTGAGGATAGACCCCCTTACCCCATACTCCCGCAGCACCTCCCACAGTTTCTCCCGGGGGACCCGGTCATACGCCTTCTCCAGATCCACAAAACACATGTAGACCGGATGGGCATACTCCCAGGCCCCCTCCAGGATCCTTGCGAGAGTGAAGAGCTGGTCCGTAGTTCCACGTCCGGGGCGAAAACCGCATTGTTCCTCTTCAATCTGAGGTTCGACGATCGGCCGAACCCTCCTTTCCAGCACCTTGGAGTAGACTTTACCAGGGAGGCTGAGAAGTGTGATACCCCGGTAATTGGCACACACTCTCTGGTCCCCCTTTTTGAACAGGGGAACCACCACCCCGGTTTGCCACTCCTTTGGCACTGTACCCGACTCCCACGCGATGTTGAATAGGCGTGTCAACCATGACAGCCCCTCAACACCCAGAGCCTTTAGCATTTCTGGCTGGATCTCATCAATCCCTGGGGCTTTGCCACTGCGGAGATGTTTGACTACCTCAGTGACCTCCACCAGGGAAATTGACGACGAAACACCATCAACCTCGAGCTCTGCCTCCAACATAGAGGGCGTGTTATTCGGATTCAGGAGTTCCTCAAAGTGTTCCTTCCAACGTCCGACGACCTCCTCAGTTGAGGTCAACAGAGTCCCATCCTTACTGTACACAGCTTGGATGGTTCCCCGTTTCCCCCTCCTGAGGTGCCGGATAGTCTTCCAGAAACACTTTGGTGCCGACCGAAAGTCCTTCTCCATGGCCTCTCCGAACTTCTCCCACACCCGCTGCTTAGCCTCCGACACGGCAGCCGCTGCAGCCCTTCGAGCCTGTCGGTACCCTGCAACCGAGTCAGGAGTCCTCCAGGATATCATATCCCGGAAGGCCTCCTTCTTCAGTCGGACGGCTTCCCTGACCACCGGTGTCCACCACGGTGTCCGAGGGTTACCGCCCCTTGAGGAGCCTAAGACCCTGAGGCCACAGCTAGCCACCGCAGCTTCAGCAATGGAGGCTTTGAACACCGCCCACTCCGGCTCAATGCCCCCAACCTCCACAGGAATGCCAGAAAAGCTCCGCCGGAGGTGTGAGTTGAAGATACCTAGGACGGGGGCCTCCTCCAGACGTTCCCAGTTCACCCGCACTACTCGTTTGGGCTTACCAGGTCTATCCGGAAATTTCCCCCATTCCCTGATCCAACTCACAACCAGATGGTGGTCGGTTGACAGTTCCGCCCCTCTCTTTACCCGAGTGTCCAAAACATGCGGCCTCAGATCAGATGACACGATCACGAAATCGATCATCGATCTTCGGCCTAGGGTACTCTGGTACCAGGTACACTTATGAGCACCCTTATGTTCGAACATGGTGTTTGTTATGGATAATCCATGACTAGCACAGAAGTCCAATAACAAACGACCGCTCGGGTTTAGATCAGGGAGGCCGTTCCTCCCCACCACGCCTCTCCAGGTGTCTCCATCGTTGCCCACGTGGGCGTTGAAGTCTCCCAGCAGAACTACGGAGTCCCCTACTGGAGCCCCATACAGGACTCCATTCAGGGTCTCCAAGAAGGCCGAGTACTCTGAGCTGCTGTTTGGTGCATACGCACAAACAACAGTCAGAGTTTTCCCCCCTACAACCCTTAGGCGCAGGGAGGCGACCCTCTCGTCTACCGGGGTAAACTCCAACACCGCGGCGCTCAGCCGGGGATTTATGAGTATCCCCACACCCGCCCGGCGCCTCACGCCCTCGGCAACTCCGGAGAAGAATAGAGTCCAACCCTTATCCAGGAGTACGGTACCAGAGCTGAGACTGTGCGTGGAGGTAAGCCCCACCAGATCTAACTGATAGCGCTCCACCTCCCTCACAAGCTCCGGTTCCTTTCCCCACAGCGAGGTGACGTTCCACGTCCCCAGAGCCAGCTTCTGCCGCCCGGGTCTGGTCCGTCGAGACCCCTGACCTTCGCTGCCACCCATGTGGCTGCGCACCCGACCCCAACGGGTCTTCCCACAGGTGGTGGGCCCATGGGATGAAGAGAGGGGGGGTGCCACGTAGTTTGTTCGGGCTGTGCCCGACCGGGCTCCGTGGCAAACCCGGCCACCAGGCGCTCGCCATCGAGCCCTCCGTCTGGGCCTAGCTCCAGACGGGTGCCCCGGGCTTCCTCCGGGCCGGGTCACATCTCCTCTTTTTTTGTTCTTCATTGGAGTTTTTTTAACCATTCTTAGTCTGGCCCCTCACCTGAGACCACTCTGCCATGAGAGACCCTACCAGGAGCACAAGGCTCCAGACAACACAGCTCTCAGGTTCACAGGGACACGCAAACCTCTCCACCACGATAAGGTGACGGTTCCAGGAGAGACAATTTTAATATTATGTTGAAAAATGTCTGAATTGTTTGTAATTAATTACAAAGAAAAAGGTTGACCGAGCGTAGAAACTGGCCTTTTGATTAAAACATGAACAGTCGGATGGATAATCAATCGACCAGAATTTCAAACAAGAACCTATTGCCACACAGCACCAAGATCAGAGTTACAGACTGGCCCTTTCTTTAGATCCAACACTGCAGCGTGATTGGAAGATTAGCGGGTCAAACTCATTCAAACGGAACGTCAAACGACAAGCCCATTCTTTTAAAATAATGGCTAAATACATAACCATTGGAACAGATCAAGAACAAACAAGAAACTTCTCAAAACACCAAGATCAGGATTAGCTAATCACCTGAAGCGGTATCCCAACCAAGAGACTTATCTATTCAAAAAGTGCGAGAAGCCTGTTTTCTCAAAATAGCAAGATCGGAATCAGAAATTCACCATCATTGGTGCAGGATCTGCAGGTCAACTGCACCAAGATGAGTATTTAAAATTCACTAGTCAGCATCCCAAGAAAGCTCCTCAAATAAAAACGACTGAATTCATTCCCAACTGACAACTCAACTCCAAATAGGATACTGTCAGAAAAAATCCTACAGGTCTGTTTCTTTCGACCTGCGGGCCTGCTGGCCCTGTCCTTGTTAGAACTTTCCACTAATTCGTTCCTCCACAAGACAGTCACAGGACTTACAGTAAGCCTATTTAACCAAAACACCAAAACACCAAATAACAACAACTCCCCCGTATCTCTCACTCGCTCATTTATCTATAATTTTGGTTTGTTTGATCAAAGAGACACTTTACCTGCTGCTGAGCGTTTCAGACGGGGCAAGAACAGATCTAACGACTCTATCCTATATATGGCAAGACAACTTACCCTTGAGCTCTGGTCGTATGATCCGTTCGCGTCCCGTCCTCTGGCCCGGCAGCTGGCGAGTCCCTATTTCAACCTGTTCGTGACGCCAATATGTTGAAGATTAATCGAGATATAAACACTTAGACTAATTCAAGAGAGAGAGAGAGTAAAACAAATCGAGGGGTCCGGAGCAAGAATTGACAAAAGACTTTATCTTGCAGAAATACAACAACGACAACAGCCTGAGTAGGTCTATAGAGTTACTGGTCGTCAACAGATTCCAGCCTCTTCTTAAACACACAATAGCACAGTACTCAGCAGTTTCTTGTTTTTTAGGTGTCCACACATAATCAAACACAAATTCTTCTAAACAGATGGTCACTGAGATGGTCGAGGACCCAGGAAGTGGAGTCAGCATGCATTGTCTCAGTAGCTTCCTGCTCTTGGGGTTGGGCCCCAACTCCTGCTCTGACCCAAGACTCCCAGGCCTCGTGATCAGCCCTGGATAAGAAAGGATAAGAGACCCTTTAAATGTTTTCTACCATTAGATATACAAGCCTAATAATAATCATGGTTTACCATAGACAGGCATGCAAACTAGTCACCTTTCGGTGAAATTCGCCGTTTTGAAGACAAAATTGACCACTTGTGTGATTCGTGGAGATCCGTTGAGAAAACATTTGCGGGGGGGGGGGGGGGGGGGGGTCTGATGGCCAGCCATGGAGTCCTGCTACTAATACATTCTCAATGGAGAGGCGAGCGGACAGAGAGAAGGCGCAGCATTCTGTCAGGCGGCACGACAAGTGGGCGCACTCCCGTGGAACTGTCGCTTCCGTGCTCGTCGAACGCATGCGCGCGCTCGTGAAGCCGCGCGGCCAGCCAACAGCGCGAGCGGGAAGTCGCCTACCATCTGAAACGGCCAAGCGTGAGCCCAGCGGAGCCTTTAAATGCCTCGTTTCCACCAAGCGTATCCACCGCCGACAGTACCCTCATGGTAGGCCGGATGTCGATCGCCGCGGCAGCTACGTAAACATCCCGAAGGTGAACGACGAGAACTGATTCCCAAAACAAACATAACAAAAATATGGTCACGTAAATAAAATATACAAACGAACGAACAGAGTTTCGTCTCCCCGCGACCTTACATTAAAGCGTTCTCATCGATTCCGCTAATGAGAGTGCAATCGCGTTACCATGGCAACGCGAGGGTAAACATGATACGGCACCACCACACAAGTTAACTAACGATCGCTGTAGGCTTCAATATCATTCAAGCACTTTGTTTTCTTTTTATTTTGTTCTACATCACAATTGCATGCTTTAATAAAGTATTGTCTTCTTTAATAGGTCCATGCTCCACCTCCTTGTTCGCGCAAGCTAACGTTTTACGCGACATGTCCATTGTCCAGAATAATACCTCGCGGCATTTATTTATCCCCATGTCACGCCCACTTTTGGCGGTGGAAACGCGAACCGTGCCGCAACCGAACGCACCCTCCGGTGGAAACGCGCCAAAGGAGAATTTTTCAGTTGGTCACCAGTTGTGTTACATACTAGTCGATATAGCCGAGAGAAGTCCCGACGGAGTCAACTGGAAAGCCCAAAAAAGACATGACTAAGGTAAGAGTACAAATTAGAGGAAATAAGAAAAATGTTATATTCTGTTAATGTTAGTAGGCCTACATGTAGTCTATAGATCAGGGGTTTTCAAAGTGTGAGAGAGTGAGCCCCCCCTCAGAGAAAAAAATTCAGCTGAGCCCCCCCCCCCCCTCCCCATTTTTTAAAAATATTTCTGAAACATTACAACATGCGTTTTTAAACATATTTCTTAACACAATTTAACAACTTTATCTAAGCATGTTTTAGCTTAACCTTTTTTAAATCAATTTGAACATCTTAATCTGTGTAAACTGCCAGTTTACACAGATTCATTCAGGGTCCCCGACTCTGAATTTTCAGAGTCGAATCAGATCTGCCTTTTCATTCCAGAGATTCGACTATTCGGCGGGGTTTGTTTACCGGCGTTGCTATGGTGACCTCAATTATTATAAGCAACTGAAAACGATGCCGGTTTGAAACTAAAACTGTGATTCTGAAAAAAATATAAATGCTATAAAAATTCCGTTCAGATAGTATTGAAGATACAAGTGTGTAGATTTGTTTAATGGTTTGAACGATGGTAAACGGCTGAAAAATGAATAAGTTATTACGATGTCTAGAAGTAGGTGTATCAGAATGGGCTGACGTCTTCAATGAAAACAGCTGAAAACGAAGCGGTAAGAAACTAAAACTGTGATTCTGAAGAAATTTTAAATGATATCGAAATTCTGCTTAAATATTATTGAAGATACAAGTGTGTAGATTTGTTAAATGGTTTGCACGAAGATAAACGGTTGAAAATTGATTTAGTTATGTTACTTCTACAGTTGAAGTACGACTGATGATTTGAATCATCGACTTTCAGGTATTCTTTCGGGTTTATTTTTTTCTCACGTCGCGCCCCCCCTGAAGAACTCTGGCGCCCCCCAGGGGGGGCACGCCCCACAGTTTGAAAACCACTGCTATAGATAATTGGCCAGACATTCAGTCAGTGACAGACAGCTAGGGTACAAGATAACAGCTTGCTAGCTATGTTTACAACATTGCTAAAATTAGCTTAACTAACAAAGTGATTTCCTTACTTTCAGAATGAATGATTTAGAAGAGAAAGATGCGTTGGTAGTCAAGCAGGTGGATGCAGGCATAAAGTGCATTTGGAACTGGTCATGGCTAAAATCAGAGGCAAAAATTGAGGTCAAGGGAGCAGAGCACACATTCCCTTTAGTGGATGTCTTCAAAAAAATTAATAAAAAAGGTTTGGCAAGGTGTATTCTTTGCCACAAAGAAATTAATTATGCGAACAAGGGCAGCCATGCTTTGCTAGCACACTGCAAAACAGAACTTCACAAGAAGAAAGTCTACAATATAACGACAACGCACAGTGTGGCCCCTAGCTTTCTACCTGAGTCTGAAGCATCCACCTCAGCTTTACAGCAAGGTCCTGAGAACATCAGACAGCGAAGTCAGGCAAAACTTCCAACACCCACTGTGAACCACATAGCAAATGCAGAGGTAGGTGTAGGTAGGCCTATTAGTTCAGCACAGGCAGTGTCACTACTTGGGCATAAAAGATACTACCTGCTTTTCTAATTTCATCATTTCTGTTCTAGGCCATGGTTCTTGGAGTGATAGCAGAGCATTCTCTCCCTTTTGCTATTGCTCCAGTAATTGTTGAGTTGGCCCAGAGTCTTGCTTTGGACAAAGTGGCTTTGCAGGGAATTAAGCTATCTCGAACAGCGGCAGCATACAAAATGGTTCATGGCCTAGGGCGAACCTTCTCTGAGCGGACCTTCTCCAACCTGAGAAGATTTCCCTTTTCCCTAAACTTGGACGAGAGTACATCGAACAACAACAAAAAGGTTGGTCTCATATTTAATCACAAGCAATATATTCTACTGTCTCAATTCTATTTGCACTAACTTCTAGTTTAAATCTTATATTATAATAATTGTACATTTGATTCACGACTTATATTTGGTTTGATTTGAAGATCCTCTCCATGCTCGTCAGCTACTATCATGATGACTTCAGGAAGGTGATGGTGGAGCATTTGGGGTCCCTGGAGGTCATAAAAGTGAACGCCGCTGCCTTGGAGAGGGTGCTCCGCGAGTTCTTCGAGCAAAACAAAATACCATGGAAACATCTTGTAAGCATGCTTATGGACTCATGTTCGGTCATGAGGGGCAGCAAGACCAACCTTGAAAAAAGGATCCTACAGCACTGTCCAACCCTGCTTGATATTGATGGAGACTCGTGTCACCACATTCACAACGCAGCGAAGAAGTTTACAGAGCCCTTTGAATACCATCTTGAGCAGCTGTTCAATGATCTGCAGACAGACCATCGGTGGTGTCCTGATCAGGTAAAAAGAAATGGAATGATTTTAGTTCATTCATTCATCAGATAACTGATATCTTTTTTTACAAATCTATTTCATAATCTCTCTTTATCAGGTGATGTACCTCAAGGAGGTATCTCAAATTCTGAACATCCCTGCCTCCAACCCTCAGAGGGGCTTTGTATCCCATCGTTGGCTCTCTGCATATGATGCTAGCATGGCAACCTACGCAATGCTGCCAGCATACAAGGTTCTCTATTTTGGATTTCTGTCTGCAGAAGACAAGGACCTTTACAAAGAGCCTCTGGAAAGTATATACACAAAGTACACCGTCAATCCGACTGCAAGGGCCAGAATTAGAACCCTACATGAGGACCTCAACCGAAAAGGTGAATTCTACTTTAAGAATTGAGTCATCTACATCATGGTTAGCGATACATACCTTATTGCCACTCATATTAATGATTCTATTTTCACAGGCATGACACAGCAAGGGAAAGACAGGAAGAAAAGGGTCTGTCGAAAGGTGTGGCATGAGGAGACTACAACGCTACTACAGCTCAGCGTTTACATGGGTGTATTGGCTATCCTGAAGGAATATGTCATGGTTTTCCAGGTAGGTGTTTACTTATGTTGCACATTACTGAAACTGTGTAACCAATGATGCTTCTTCCATTTAACAACAGTTTGTTTTACCTACACAGGGTAGCCAGACGTTGGTGCACAAACTCCCTGACAAGCAGTTTGAGCTGTTCCTGGCTTTTTTGGCTTGCTTCATAAAAGGGGAACACATCACTCAATTGTCTCCCAGGGCTCTGGGAGAAATGGTGCTGGAGGATAACATGCTGCTGCCTGCCATGGAGTTCTATGTTGGACAGGAAGCAGACACATTCAGGACCAGGAATCCCAATCATGCGGTTAGTACCCTGCACTATAATAACATTTGATACTTCACTTTTTTTCCTGATTGTTTTTTTTGAGATCTAGTAATTGTTTGTTTTGTGGTTTACTATGTTTCAGCTGCTAGAGCCATTCCTGAAACAAGTCAAAACAGCCTACACCACCACTGCTGTCTACATGCAGAAAAAACTTCCATTGTCCAGCCAGACACTGATTGCCCTGTCTTCTCTGGACCCACTTCTAAGAGGCCACTCACAGGCAACCATCCAGCTGAAGAGGTTGGGTGGAATGCTAGACCACCTTTTACCAGCCGTCAAGGACATCCACAAAGAAATCCTACTGTACAACATTGATCTTAACGTGCCCACGTTCAAGGAGGGGGATAGCATGGTGGAGTGGTGGGGTCATGTCTTTGACAACAGATCTAAGTACCCAGCCCTTAGTGCAATGGTAAAATGTGCCCTCTCCATCTTTCATGGACCCAGAGTTGAATCATCTTTCAGCCTAATGAATGAAATCCTTGACCCCAGAAGTGGAAACATGAAAATATCAACATTCGGTGCCATCCAAACAGTGAAATACACACTCCAGTCCAGGGAGAAGACGGCTGTGGAGTTGTTCAAAAGGAAGGATGTGAGGTATGGGGAGGTGGACCGCACACTCTGTAAGAACATCCGGTCTGCAGGAAGCACTGACAAACTCCAAAGACAGCAGAATATGATAGAAAAGCAAAGGCAGCAGATCGAGTATGGCTGCCAAGCATCAGGTAGTGCTTCCTTGAGCAAAAGGCAGAAGGCTGAGGAAGAAAAGAACGCAAGAATGAGGCATGCTGCAAAACAGCGAAAGCGGGCCCTTGAGACACTGGTCCAGGCCAAGAAGAAAAATAAATAATGGCATACTCCTATTGCCCTGTCCTCTGTCCTCCTATTGGGGCTGCCCTTGCACATAATAAATTAATGCTTTGTTCGAAATTGTGCGCAGTCCTGTAATTTTTTTTAACTTGTGACTAACCCTAATGCATTAAAAAAGTAATACAAATGTAAAAGAAAACTCCCCGGAGTATAAACCTGGAACCCTATAGTGGGTCTGTGTTTTTCTCAGCTCACGCATCATTCTCACCTTTTTCACCCCGAGCCAGTTTGCATGCCTGCATAGAATATACTCATTAATTTCTACCACAGTATTCCCAGGCGGTCACCCATCCAAGTACTAACCAGGCCAGACCCTGCTTAGCATCCGAGATCAGACGAGATCGGGCGTGCCTAAGGTGGTATGGCCGTAACCAATTATTGTCTGGACCATATTAGCTTTTATACAGGAGGAGGACGTAAGGAGTGAGAGCGCTGCCGTGGCCAGAGACGGGACTTGTACAGAAACAATGATTCGATCCATAATGAATGAATGAATACGTTATTCCAGACTCAGAGTTACATATTTGAACGCAATGCATTACACTGCTAGGGCGTCATCGTTTGCGTGATCTTTTGAAGAAACGTAGCGTTGCAAAACCTGGGATGGACTGAGGTGGACCGCCGTCATTGCAGCTCTCTGCTGCTCCCTGCTGGCAGAGTCACTGCACTGTCCACATTTTTCACAAATAGAGTTTGAAGAGACGTTGCCAATGTCTTTATGTTGCTTACATTCTCCAAAACAGTGGGCGCTAAAGATCAGCGCACGGCAGGCCATTGCAGCCAATGAGCTAGAGTTGAAAAAGTATAATGCTTACAGCACCTGGTATTCCCAGGCGGTCACCCATCCAAGTACTAACCAGGCCCGACCCTGCTTAGCTTCCGAGATCAGACGAGATCGGGCGTGCTTTTTTTTTTTCTTTTTTTTTTAACACAATTTATATACATACACCATCATACATAAATAAAACATAAAACAAATAAAACAAGAAAGATACTTCAGATACATCTTAAACCAAAATAACTACAAATAATACTGGGTTAGCCAGGATGCTTTTGTAGCCGCCAGTTCTGATAGCTTAACACATGATTGGGTCACGCTACATGAGACCTTTTTCATTGGTGTCTCAAGTTTACATTACATTAGGGGTACTGTGGCTTAGCTGGTGAAAGCGCCAGTCTTGTAAACAGGAGACCCAGGGTCTAATCAGTGCGTGCGATTTCAAAAGCGCACGCTGTTGTGCGCTTGTGCGCTCAAAACTAGTGTGCGCTCAAAAGCTAGTGCCGGTCAACACATTGATAAGAGTACGGTACGTTTATGCACTAAGTGTTGACAGCCACAGAAGAGAAAAACATTGTTGCATCACGACGAAGATTCAGGCCTGCCAGAAGCGTTGGCCAGTTCTGCTATCTGTACGCAGACTACTTCTCTAAGAAATGTATGATACCGTACTGCCAGTCAATAACCGATTTCCCCTCTTGTGTCGTTAAGCAAACTTTCATGGATCGGTTGCCACATGTACAATTGAAGTAATCTGTTTTCGGCTCATCTGTAAAGCTTCTCATGTAGGGGTGCTGAGGTCCGATCACTAAGATGTGATCAAAGCAAGCTGTGGTCAAGGGTGTAGGACGATTTCACAATTTGATCACACAGCCTCAAGCGTTGCAGTCTGTTACTGTTCGAACAACTGATAGACTTGAGGTCGATAAGCACCATTGTCCTGGCCAAGCGGTTAAGCTGATGCACTAGAAATCCATTGGATCCCCCGCTCCATGATTGAAATCTGCCACACCAGTTTTCCACCTCTGCTTTTAGCAGGCAGGCCAAATATCTTCATCTCTTAGGATGGTCTAGTGCAAGTCAACCTATTGATTGGCTGTATCATTAAGCAAAGCTTCAGTTATTGATAGTAGAGATGTACTACTTAATACATTAAGGGGATGTAGCTCAGTGGTACAGCGTATGCTTCGCATGTATGAGGTCCAGGGTTCAATCCCCGGGATCTCCAAATTGTAGTGAAGTTGACGGGTGAATTATGAATGAATCACTTTTATAAGGTAGAAGTCAAAAATGATCCGATCACGAAACATTGCTGAATGTTACTGTGCAATGAATGTTTAAACAAAATGAGGTCACGCAATGCTTTACATACCAAAAATGTTGCAGAATGCTAATGTTTGAACAAGATAGAGAATTGAAACGTCGAAACTGTATGGTTAAGGTGATGGACTAGAAATCCATTGGGGTCTCCCCGCGCAGGTTCGAATCCTGCCGTCAACGGTACAGGTTAATCAGTGTATGTTTAAGGGGCTGTTTAAAGGATCAACAGAAATATGTCATGGTACTGCAGACTTCTTTCATTGTCTTCCCAATCAATTGCTGAAGCATTACTCCTGAACTGAGAGGGGTGCTGTGGCTTGGACTGTCATAGTGACTGTCTAGTTCACAGAAGAGGCAGTGTTCTAATCACATCAGTAAGTTGTATAATGTAAGTAACCTACTCAATTGCAATTCCTATAGCCGCCAGTTCTGATAGCTTAACACATGATCGGGTCACGCTACATGAGACCTTTTTCATTCACTTAACCTACCCTAAGTGTTCCAGACTCTTCCTGTTACAAAAAGCCAGAGACTTGGATATCTATAAGTGTGTTGTCGTGGCCGTACCTGCGGGTTTTCGGACTGCCTCCGAGGTCCGAACACATTACAAAAGGTCCGAACAAATCCGAACGAGGTCCTAACATGCTCCTAACCAGGTCCGAACATATTCCTTCAGAGATCAAAGAGTTTCGAATGAGATCCGAACACAGTTCCGAACAGTATAGGTCACGTGACGCGGGAGGGGCGGGAATATACGATGAACATCGCGTTAGAGTCGCAGCCATTTTTTCCACCGCTTGCGGGAGATAAAACATCGGTAGAAAGGTAATAACGTATTTATTTGTCGTATAAACGAAATAGTTGTGCCAAGTTTCATCCCCTCCGGTAATGGAGTCTTGTTATGTGCTTGAACAGCGCAAACAGGTGTATGAAACAAGTTTAATTGTGCCAAGTTTAATTATTAACAATAATGATCCTTGCCAAGTTTCATCCCCTCCGGTAATGGAGTCTTGTTATGTGCTTGAACAGCGCAAACAGGTGTATGAAACAAGTTTAATTGTGCCAAGTTTAATTATTAACAATAATGATCCTTTAGTTTGCCTGCTTTTATTTTGTGAAGCACTTTGTGCTACAATGTCTTCGTATGAAAATATTGATTGATTGAATAATACAAATAATGATGATAACATTAATATTATTAGAACTTTATTTGTATAGTAATAAAACAGTAATGCAAAACATACCTACCCACCTACAAACATACATATATAAATACATACACATGTATCATTTCTACCAATCTGTCTGTCTGTACACACACATAGCCTAGCTCGACATTAACCTGTTTTACATTTGATGTTTGCAGATGAAGGAAGCAAAGCCTGATTCCTATTGGAGGGATGTATGCCTCAAGTATGCTCGGGGCCAATTCCATTTTACCACAGGCAAACGGCCAGGGGCCAAAAAATGGAAAAAGGCCTTAGAAAAAATAGATGCTTGCCCGCTGCAGAAGCAAATTAACACCAAGGATCTGTTTGGGAGAAGCCTTAAGTGCTCCTGTGGGTTCCACAAGGTAGGTGAAATTATTTACTAATTGATTGTTTGCTGGTTTGTTTGTTTGTTTTTTCCTCTGGTGGGCTTCAGTGATTTTGCAGTAATGCCTCTGATGTTTTCAAAGCCTGTTTGCTTTTTATTGATTTTCTTTTAACATGTCAGAATAAACACTATTCAATGCATCGTTCTATTTTGTGGATTTATTTATTGAACAATATGTATCTGTACCATTCTGGAGAAAACTAGTATAGTAGTGTAGGATTCTTAGTTGCATGTAGCATAGCATGGCCCTCTTTTTGTAACCCCCCCCCCCCCCCCCCCCCCCCAGCCAGCAGATCTGTCATCAGGCGCTGCTGGGTCTAGTGAGGCAGGAGGAGTTAAGACGGACGAGGCAGGGAGCACGGACGTAGGGAGAGGAGAGACAGAGGCAGCGAGAGGAGGCACAGAGGCAGCGAGAGGAGGCACAGAGGCAGCGAGAGGAGGAGAGACAGAGGCAGCGAGAGGAGGAGAGACAGAGGCAGCGAGAGGAGGAGAGACAGAGGCAGCGAGAGGAGGAGAGACAGAGGCAGCGAGAGGAGGAGACACAGAGGCAGCGAGAGGAGGAGAGACAGAGGCAGCGAGAGGAGGAGACACAGAGGCAGGGGCAGTCAACGCAGAGGCAGGGAGAGGAGACGCAGAAGCAGGAGAGGGAGTGCAGTGCTGCCTGTGCAACCTGCATGTGGAGGGAGACCGGTTCACCCAGCACCTGTCGGACCACCACACGGAGGAGCAGTGTGATACCTGTGGGGCCAAGGTGCAGGGTGCTGTTGGTCTTTTGAACCACATCGAAGTGGTTCACTATGCCTTCAGGGTACCATCAAAGCCGTCTCTGCCCCCTTCTTCATCCTGCTCTGCCGCGCCACACCACACGGCAGCTCCACCACCTGCAGCACACTTCAGGGTACCATCAAAGCCGTCTCTGCCCCCTTCTTCACCCTGCTCTGCCGCGCCACACCACACGGCAGCTCCACCACCTGCAGCACACTTCAGGGTACCATCAGAGCCGTCTCTGCCCCCTTCTTCATCCTACTCTGCCGCGCCACACCACACGGCAGCTCCACCACCTGCAGCACACTTCAGGGTACCATCAAAGCCGTCTCTGCCCCCTTCTTCACCCTGCTCTGCCGCGCCACACCACACGGCAGCTCCACCACCTGCAGCACACTTCAGGGTACCATCAGAGCCGTCTCTGCCCCCTTCTTCATCCTGCTCTGCCGCGCCACACCACACGGCAGCTCCACCACCTGCAGCACAGAGGGTCAACTGGAAAGGTTTCCTGCCTGACCAGTTCAGAAGGGTGATCCAGGAAGCCGATCAGGTCTGGGTTTCCAAATGCTTGTATGAGCCTACAGGCCAACTCAAGCAAAAGATCCAGGCCTGCTGGTTTCACCCTCCACTGGAGCCCAAACCATCCCCTCCTGAGCCTGGCTGGTACTTCCGGCAGAGGCTGTTTATCTGGGCACCGATGAGGATGTGGGGGATCCCCTCAAAGTGCCCCCAGTGTTCCTCAAAGATGAACAGCTCCGGGATTTACCGGAAGGTAAGGGAGGTGATCGACGTGGATAGCCGCTATTATCTTGTGGGAGCGGACTATCCACGTTGCTGCAGGTGCTCGCAGCCGGTCTGCCCATGGAGCTGCGACATGCTCTCGCAGCTGGATGTGGCACACAGGAGCCTGTTTCCCGCTGTCCTCACAACACAGCTGGCTCTGGATAGGAAAGTGATGACCTTCCTGAAGCCGAGGACCAGCGGGAACAGTTCCTCCTACCTCCAGTCTGCCATAGCGGAAGGTCACAGCGAGGAGTGGGCCCGGCAGACCATCCGCTACCTGGCTGACTGCGAGCTGCACAAAAAGATGGCTACATTTGTCCTCTCTGCAGCCATATACCCTCCTCCACCACCCTTCAGGCCCCTTCCACTCGCCCAGTGGTTTGAGACAGTCCACTCCAACGACATCCTCAGCCACGTGGAGGAGATGAAGGGTGTGATCACTTCAACCTATGGGAGAATCCTGAAAATGGACTCCACAAAGAAGGTGAGGGTTTCAACAGTAGAAAAATATACAAAATTGTATAATTACAACCAAACAGGAAATTGGTTTACTTCATAGTGCTTGTGTTTGTTTTACAGGTCACCAAGAAGCTGGCTGGTGAAATCGGGGACAGTGCCGCCTGGATGTCGAACATCGGCAACGAGTTTGGCCAGGTGTTGAACTCTGTGCTGACGGCGGGTGAAGGTGCAGGGTTAGAGGAGTTGTGCCAGGGCGTCGTCACCCGGTATAGGAATGCGGGCCAACCTGAACCTGAGGCCATCTATGTTGATCGGGACTGCTGCAGCCAGTCAGGTGTGTGAAAATTGCTCTCTCACTCACACACAGACACACAGACACACAGACACACACACACACACACACACACACACACACACACACACACACACACACACACACACACACACACACACACACACACACACACACACTTACTCACTCACTAACACACACACAGACACACTGTTGGTAGCATTTGTATTAAATGTATTTATTTAATACCAATGCTACTTTGGGGAGAAGTGTCAGGCAATTGGGAGTAACCACACAAAGGTGTTGTGGTCTATGGTATTAAGAATGGTTGTTTTTCACAGGTGTGTCTGCAGTGGCGAAACTCTTTCGCCCATGGAGGTCTGCAGTGCGCCTGGATAGCTTCCATTTTATGAGGCGCTTTAACTGCGGCCTCACAACCGAACACCACCCTCTCTATGGCACCTTTTGTGCCAAGCTTTCCGCCTGCATTTTTCTCTGGGACCAGGAGGATGTGCAACGCCTGAAGGAGGCCAAGAGAGCGGAGTGGAAGAGCAGCCACAGCGGACATACTCCCACTGACGACCAGCTCATGGCCACCATCAGCTCAGCTGAAATGAAGAGGCACTGCAGGAGGAGGACGCGTGGAGTGGAGGAGATGCGGAGCAGTATTTCAGGGCTCCTGGAATCTGTGTGGGAGCTCACAGACACCACAGGGCTGCGTCTGGTGAGCCATGACAGCATGCGCCACGTGTGGGAAGTTCAGCAGAAGCACCTGGAGTGCCTCCAAGACCCTGCAGGTGTTGCACTCTACACAAAGGTGGGGACACTCCAGAAGGGCGGCAAGGAGCTGGACATCCTTAGGTGTGGTAGGGGGTCCTCCTCCCTGGAGAGTTTCCACCGGCACCAGTGTGCTTTCATTCCAGGTACATTTGCATGTGTTGTGATTATTCAAAATAGCACAATTACCACTGACGGGTATTCATATGTATTCACTTTACAATAAGGGTTGACTGGACAGAGTGTTTTGTTTCTTAGGCTGGCGGTGCAATGCGGTGCACATGCAAATGTACATGCTGGAGGGTATATCAAGGTGGAACATGGGCCGGGCCAAGGAGGCAGTAGATGTGGAGGGGGCCTCCACCCTAAGAAGCTTCGATGTTCGGTTGATGTCCCACCTTAACAACCTAAGCCAGCGTGTGCATGGTTGTGCTCTGGTGCCAGAGTTCACCCTTCCTGGGAAACCTACTGGTAAGAGAGATCTCAGAGCAACACTGGTTGCCCGGAGTATTACATCCCCTCCTCTTTTTCTTAGGCACCCCCCTACCCAGAGGACATGCATTTCTTGAGTGCAAAGATTGTGCTATTCATGTAGGAGATGGATGTATGTACAGTATGTATGTCCTTTCTTTATCTTTGTGTCTATGCTGGTTACAGGCGAACGCATAGCCGTGGAATATTTATTGGAGCAGACCAATAGAGGCGACCTGCTGGCTCCATCACAGGCCTCCATCTCAGAAATCCCCTTGCCGGTGCTGGAGGAGGAGGAGGAGGAGGAGGAGGAGGATGATGCCATCAGCATGCCTGCCATCAGCGTGCCTGCCATCAGCGTGCCTGCCATCAGCTTGCCTGCCATCAGCATGCCTGCCATCAGCATGCCTGCCTCTGTCACAGAGGTCAATAACATACAATAAGATAAATGAATGTAAAATTAGCATTGCTCACATATTAGAAACAAGAGTGTACATTTATTTGCTTCTTTTTTCTTTTTCTCTCTTATCACTTTTCAGACCAGCCAATGTGATTCGAGGGGCGTTCCGGGGTGGGACGCAGTAGATGCCCTTGCTGCCTACCTACTCGGATTAAACCGCACCATCACGGCCTTGTCAGCCAAGGAGGAGGCGGACATAGTTCGCCTGTACGCAGCTTTACATGCGATGGATCGGAAACCTTCAAGGTACAAAATAGTAATTATTATTATTATTACACCAAAATTAAACATACATTCCATGGAATGAATTAAGCATATGGATGTCTCTTTCACCGTTCAGGTACACCCAGAAGGCAAAGAAGAAGTCGCATGCGTCAGGAGGACCATGGAGAGCGCCGAGGAAGCCGAGTGGCTCTGCTCCTGGACAGCAGGCGGCAGAGAGGTGCTTGACCACAATTTGATATCATTTTATGAAATGTATTTATTATGTGTAGATTATTTTATTGAAATCCCTGTTGACATTGTCACTTGGTTCTTCATGACTTTATATCCTTGTTCACAGTACATATCATATCATCCTTCTCTCCCACAGGCTGTACATGACTCATGGCCAAGCAGCCCAGGACCCCGAAGTTCACAGGGTCTGTGAGTGTGTCTGCCTCAGACTCTTAAAAGAGTTTGAGCAGTCACGCAACAGGCCAAAGGACACAAAGGGGAAAACAATGCCCATCCCTCAGTCCATCGTAAGCGTGTACAGCCACATCAAACAGCTGCTTGAGGACAGCAGGGTTGTCTGTGATGACACAGACCTGGTTCTGGTGCCAGTAAACAACACCACAGTCTCTTCATGGTATGTGTTATTTCATTTACCTTTCCCATACAGTCAAGACAGTTTATAAAGATTTAACCTCAAGGAAAACCTCCACCTGCATGCTCGTTAGAAAATATGTAATAACCTTAGGGAGGGAGGATAGGCTTACATAAAATAATGAATGTTTGTGTTGTAGGCTGCTTAGGAGGGATAAAAGGAAGGACAGGGACATGCTGCTGCAAGGCACTGTACTGCCCAAACAGGTGCACCTGGCAGAGGAGCCTCTCCCTGCTCTGAACACCCTTCCGGCTGCCCCTGTGCAACATGCACATGGGGCAATGACATTTGAGGAGCCTGAAAATCACGAGGGGGAAGCTTTCCCCCGCCAGCGCACTCTAGCGGCGAACAAGCCTCCGCCATCTCCACCTCCCCAGTTCCCTCCACAATTTGGGCCACTTCCTCCATTTCCTCATCTTCCCCCATATCCGCACTTTCCATTTCCATATCCTCATGCACCTCCACTTCCTCATGCTCCTCCATTTTACATTTCTACTCCATATCCTCATGCTCCTCCATATGCTCCTCCATATCCTCATGCTCCTCCATATGCTCCTCCATATCCTCATGCTCCTCCATTTCATGCTCCTCCACTTCCTCAAGTTCCTCCACCGTTTCCTAATTCCCTATCTCCTGATGCTCCTCCATCCCAGCCAAGGGCACGCGCCTGGAGGCTCAATAAAGCTGCCCAGGAGGATGAGGAGCTTGCGTCAAGGGGGGATCCGGCACGGAAGAGGCTGAGAAAAGAGAACTACCACTATACCTGCAAGGGGTGCGGCCAGGCCAAAAATAAAGTCACTGGACACACCCAGCTGAAGGGGCGGTGGTATTGTCCTGCCTCAGGAATGACCCTGGAAGAGTGGAGGAATAGTGTGTAGTTGCTGTCTTTCTGTCTGTCTGTCTCTTTGTTGTTCCTCTCTGTCTCTCTGTCTGTCTCTCTGTTGTTCGTCTCTGTCGTTAAAATAAAGTTTAATAATTGTATTTGAGCCAAGAACAGCCTTCACGTCTTTATTTAATTTCCTCTTGAATACCAGGACAGTGAGTGTCATCCATAATTGAATGTGATTGTTAAAACTAAAGCCAGTCAGAATCAGAATAAGCTTTATTGCCAGGAAGGTTTGCATCAACCAGGAATTATTTGTGGGTAAGTTGGTGCGGAACATGTAATTGCACAACAAACAGTCAACATAAGATAAATAAGACATATAGTATAACCATATATAAAAAGAAAGAATGTGCAGAAAGTGTATGTGCAATGTGTAAAGATAATTGTGTGTTACTGTAACACAAGGGCTTTTATGTTAATTAAGTGTGTAGTGGAGTTAGAGTCCGTGTGTGTATCTGGGAGGGGGGGGGGGACACGTGACTCGAGAACAAGCGAAGATGCAAGCGATATCGCCAGAGCCCAGGTTCGAATCCTGCAAAAGACATGAAAATTAAAGTGATGATACTGTGTGTAAACAATGTTGAAAAGATAAGAGAGGTGATAAAAAATGATATAGTGCACGTTTTCCTCCTTTTTTCTCCTTTTCTTTTTCTCTCTTTCCCCCCTCTTTCCTCTCTCTTTTTTTCTTTTCCCCCGGCCGGGCAGTCCCTTTTGCCCCTTTTTTGGCCGAGTGGTTAAGGCGATGGACTAGAAATCTATTGGGGTCTCTCCGCGCAGGTTCGAATCCTGCCGACAACGTTTTTTTCTGATTACGAATTTTCATTCCCTTGGTCAGCCAACACATACACATATTACGGTGAGACTGCATGAAATCAGTGCAAATATGTTAATCTAAGCATGTAGAAGGCGACATATTTAAAACCTGGCATTATCTGGACAGGCTCTTAGCATTCGATGTTTTTTGACAACATGTTCTCCAAACATAAAATGTAAATATTTCAAGGTCTGATAGATCTGAAGACTAGTGTTGTCAGGTCCAAGTGCTGAATGCCATGTACGAGAAAACCCTTGGTGTGTTCCGAAGCCGGTTTAAAATGTACATACTCTAGCAGTAAGGGGTTGTAGCTCAGTGGTAGAGCGCATGCTTTGCATGTATGAGGCCCCGGGTTCAATCCCCGGTATCTCCATTTGATTGCCCTAGAAAAGTCAGGTGAGTGCTATATTGATCAAATGAGGTCACGCAATGCTTAACCTACCAAAGATGTTGCCGAATGCATTTGTTCAAAACAAGTGAGAGAATTGAAACTGTGTTGTCGTCAACGATACAGCGATACAGGTTAATCAGTGCGTGCGATTTCAAAAGCGCACGCATTTGTGCGCTTGTGCGCTCAAAAGCTAGTGTGCGCTCAAAAGCTAGTGCCGGTCAACACATTGATATGAGTACGGTATGTTTATGCATTAAGTGTTGACAGCCACAGAAGAGAAAAACATTGTTGCGTCACGGCGAAGATTCAGGCCTGCCGACAAGCGTTGGCCAGTTCTGCTATCTGTACGCAGACTACTTCTCTAAGAAATGTATGATACCGTACTGCCAGTCAATAACCGATTTCCCCTCTTGTATCGTTAAGCAAACTTTCATGTATCGGTTGCCACATGTACAATTGAAGTAATCTGTTTTCGGCTCATCTGTAAAGCTTCTCATGTAGGAGTGCTGAGGACCGATCACTAAGATGTGATCAAAGCAAGCTGTGGTCAAGGGTGTAGGACTCTTTCACAATTTGATCACACAGCCTCAAGCGTTGCAGTCTGTTACTGTTCGAACAACTGATAGACTTGAGGTCGATAAGCACCATTGTCCTGGCCAAGCGGTTAAGCTGATGCACTAGAAATCCATTGGATCCCCCGCTCCATGATTGAAATCTGCCACACCAGTTTTCCACCTCTGCTTTTAGCAGGCAGGCCAAATATCTTCATCTCTTAGGATGGTCTAGTGCAAGTCAACCTATTGATTGGCTGTATCATTAAGCAAAGCTTCAGGTATTGATAGTAGAGATGTACTATTTAATACATTAAGGGGATGTAGCTCAGTGGTAGAGCGCATGCTTCGCATGTATGAGGTCCCGGGTTCAATCCCCGGCATCTCCAAATTGTAGTGAAGGTGACGGGTGAAATATGAATGAATCCCTTTTATAAGGTAGAAGTCAAAAATGATCCGATCACGAAACATTGCTAAATGTTACTGTGTAATGAATTTTTAAACAAAATGAGGTCACGCAATGCTTTACATACCAAAAATGTTGCAGAATGCTAATGTTTGAACAAGATAGAGAATTGAAACGTCGAAACTGTGTGGTTAAGGTGATGGACTAGAAATCCATTGTGGACCGCGTGCGACGTCGACGCGGTGCGACGCAGGTGTGCGTGCGACGGCAACGCGACGCGACGCGGTGCACGAGTTTAGTTTTTAACTGACATTCAATGAATGAATTGCAACAGACAACTAAAGCTGGAGGTCTTTATTTCAATAACAAATAAACCCAAGACCTAACTGAACCAATATTTAACAACAATACTACTAATTACAACAACTAACTAAAATAATAAAACTGCATTATCCCTTATGTGCAAAGCTTGCATGCCCCATCAGAACACTTGATCCTACGTGGGTTCCTGAAAAAGAACTCAAGGGCCCGATCATAAGGGACCTCATTCGGTTCTGGCCCATTTATGGCAATTCTTAAGCAGGCTGCCAGGTGTTCCCCTTGAAGCCTGTTCCTGAGGTCTGTTTTTATCTGGGGATAAAATGAAATAAAATGTTTTATCAATAAAGTATTAAAATGCCCATTACTTCAAGGAATACACTAAGGAATAGTGAATTTCCATGTGCTTACCCTATTCATAGCGGAGAAATCCCGCTCGCAATTCACCGAAGAGACTGGGACAATCAGGGCAATGCTGGCAAGGAGACTGATGCAGGGGTAGAGGTCTAACCACTCATCGTACTCACTCGCCAGCAGAGTCAGGAGCTCCTCCTGGCTCTTGTTCTTGAATGAAAGATATAGCACATAAGAGAAAGAGAGAGAAAGAAAGAGAGAGAGATTTTTCACTTACCTGTAATGACCCTGTAATGAGATGGTTTTTGAACGAAAACCACTCTTGGAGGAGCACCTTCTCTTGGTCTGGACAGAATTGTTTTGCCAGAGTCTGCAGCTGTGCAATGGACACACTGTCAGGGAGGGAAGCCGACTGAGGTCTCAGGACATGGAAGGCTCCAAGGATGTCCAGCTCCTGGAACCTCCTTTTCAACTCTGTCTCCAGGCCAGTAATGTAGGGTTGGATGACCTACAATGAACAGATCAGCACATTTTAGGAGGAACCTACACTCACCTGAAACGGGCATTAAGGACCAAGCTAGAGAGTGTGTTTAGTATATTTTTAAGGGTTTTAAACATTAGCATTTACCTGTCGCTCGAATCTGCACCACTGTGCCTCCCTCGACTGGTCCTGGACATCTTCCCCCCTCCTGCCCCTCTCAGCCTCATGCTTGATTTCAAAGGCTCCAAGCTTGTCAGGATCCTCTAGGTCCTCGTGCAAGCGAGACAGGAAGGATCCTGGGACCGGAGTCTGCCCAGCCTCTCTTATATCCAGGAGGGTCTGGATGGTGACGGGAACCTAAAAAGTATATCTTGTATTAGTAGAGTACATGCAAACAAAAAATAAATGCATCACAACTGAACTGTATCAGGCCTAGTTATCACAGTTACCTGCTCTTTGATGTGTAAAAAATTGACATGTGCTTTCTGGAACACTTTTGAGAGACAGGCTAGGTGGGGCAAAACATCTGCCTGTAGATATACAGAGGCCACAAATCTGTAAATCCCACAGAAAGTGTAAAGGCCCTTGGCTGTGGGACACTTCCTTATCTCTGCCTCCTCCGCCAAGGCCCCAAGGACAGCAGCCAGGTTCCTCTGTAGCATCTGTATGGCTTTATGCTGTGAAAGCCATCGCGTGTCCTTCACTTCCTGTGAATGTTCCAACAATTATTACAATTACCACTGATTAAAAAACATATTAGATGGTATCAGACGGCAGTTACCTTAACCTTCAGGTCAGTGACACCCAGGATAAGGGATGCAGCCTTGAGAGTGGCGGTCCGATTGGCACTATTTCTAAAAAACAGGTACAGATCCTGCAAGTGGTCCCTAGATGTAGCCATGTACGGGACACTATTTGAAGCATCCTTGCAAGCAAGGGCCAGTTTGTGGGCAGCACAAGCCACAGCCAAAAGTTTGGGAAAGCTGTCTTTAAGCTGCTTTGCAACACCATTCAAACGCCCTAGATAAAAAAAAAAAAAAAGTGTTAAACTTGAATTCAACAGACAAAATATAATACACTAAACAAAATCTTATTGCATAAAATAATTACCTGTCATGACAGCTGCCCCATCAGTCCCGAGTCCATATAGCTTCTCAGTCGGGATGCCCTTTTTGAGAAGGACTGTTTTGACAGCGGAAACAATGGTGTCCGCTTTGCCGTCAATGACGGATACCAGATCCAGGAACTGATTGTACACCTGTCCCTCTTTATCCAAGTACCTGTAGAAAATTAGCATTTAGAACTCACAATTATTTTGCTGGGATCATGACGTATGTGATTCTAACTGAGAATGGTAATGTACTACCTGATGTGCAAATCCAGTTGCCTGGACACAGAGACATCAGTGCTCTCATCTATCTCCAGGCTAATCGCCTGTGATGACCTGATGTCCATGAGAATAGGTTCCTCCAAGACCTCTGCTAGGATCTCCAGCATCTCATCAATAATACGATGAGACCTATAATTATTCCTCTTGTCAATCTTGAAATTGGGAGAAGAACAAGATCATTGTATAATTTGTTCAAAAATGTATAGTCATTAATGCAAAGACTGAATTGTTGAGATTATTTCAATTGATGTTACCTTTAATTTTTTAAAATAGTCACACCCTAAAAGCTCTGCCAGACTCAGAAGCTTGGGGTAGTTGGTTTGGTGGGCAATTTCATTTTTTACAAGCCAATAAAGGCACTTGAAACCACCAATTATGGCCTCATGCTCCAACACAATTATTGGGTCAAATGAGTCCATTACTGATACACCTGTTAATTAAAAAAAAAAATCAGTAAATCATTTTTATACATATGCCTACCACATGAAATTGGATATTATTAATTTTCCCATTTGGAAAGTACCCGAAGAAAGCGATGCCTGACATCTGATGCTCTCCTGGTGGTGCTCTGTTTTGAGATGCCTTTCTAAGTAGTCTTTGCGGTATGTGACTGCAGCAACCTCCACAAATGCCCTCTTATTTGCACCTTTCTTGGGTGCAGGCTTGTGCTGCCTACAAAGTCTGCAGAACATCCCTTAAATAATATACAATACTATTAATATAATTAGCTAAATTAAACAGGTACAATTGTGTAAAAACAAAAATAGATTAATAAATAAAGCAATATGCTGACTACCATGCTGGTTTTGGTACAGCCATGGTTTAAACTGGGGCATGGTTAACCATTCTGGATTGAATCCAGTGCCCCTGTGTCCTCCAGCTCTCCTCCTTGCCACCTCTACCAGGAACAGAAGGATCGAAATTACTTTCCCTACTCTTATTTTTTAAAGTTAAAATCTACACTAATCTGTTTTCACCTAACCTGTAGTTTCAGCAACATTTTGTGTGCTGTCTTGCTGGCCTCTATCCTCCTGTATCTCTCCTGAACAGCCCGGCCCCTGAGAGGCACTGGGTTTTTCAGCACTGTTTGATGCCTAGGAACATTCGAAAAAAAAGTATCATATATATACGCCTCAATCGGAATACGAATTCTCTGTTCAGAATATAATTTTTTTGCGGAATAGAAGAGGTGGTGTAGCCCGCAATAAACACTTATTCTGATTAGTTTGGGGTCTAACTTAGAGCAGTTGCAGTAGTTCGCAATTGGTCCACTCCGTCTGTACTTTAATGCACACCGAACTTTACCGCTGTCAAGGAAAGTGGATTTATTGCCTGATTCACGTCTTTGTTATTTTCACTCCGTGGTAGTTACAGTAGTCCGGTAACTTAACAACCCCAGCGTGTCCGGTTGCTAAGCGACGGGTGACATCGGTGGGTTCATGTATTCGCGTATCGTCGCTCTCGCTCTGTCTCCGTCTGTGTGTTTGTGTGTGTGTGTCTGTGCGTGTTTGTGTGTGCGTGTGCGTATGCGTGTGTGAACGAGAATGACAGGGAGAACGAGTGCTATGCGGAGATGAATGAACGGAACGATTTATATATTTCCAAACCGCGTTATAAAAAAAAAAAGAGACAGAATCAATGCGTGGCGCTCGATGTTGATTCTGTGGCGCCGCGCCACACAATGGTCTATGTATGGGAAACACTGGGATCAATTCCCATGATCCACTCGGTTCTCGAACTAGCCCAAAAAAAACGTTTTTAAAAAGTGGTAAGATGCTCTTAACCTAACCCTAACCCTAACCCTAAATCCTAACCTTAACCTTTAGCCTTATTCCCTAACCTTAACCCGAGTGGCTATCCCTACCACTTATCTAAATCCTTACCTTAACCTTTAGCCTTATTCCCTAACCTTAACCCGAGTGGCTATCCCCACCACTTATCTAAATCCTAACCTTAACCTTTTAGCCTTATTCCCTAACCTTAACCTGAGTGGCTATTCCTACCACTTATCGAAATCCTAACCTTAACCTTTAGCCTTATTCCCTAACCTTAACCCGAGTGGCTATCCCATCTTAACACCAACCGAACAAACAAAGGAAATATCTATCCTCTCCTAAAGACCAACCGAGTAACACTAAATGAAAATCTATTCCATCTTAACACCAACCGAACAAACAAAGGAAAAATCTATCCTCTCCTAAAGACCAACCGAGTAACACTAAAAGGAAAAATCTTCCCTATTTTAACACCAACCAAACAAACCTTATAAAAAGGAAGAAGTTCTTGAGGAGTTATAGGACATTCCCGGGAGTTGATCGACCTCGGGAGGGCCTCCCTCGGGTGAGAGTGTCTTGTGATAACGGCCGAAACACTCGATGATCCTGAGGACCACAACTGATGACATGTCCTGCAATTCTTGAAGGGATTCTTCAAAATAATATAAACCACAACTTTAAAACAAAAAATTAAATCTGCCGCACAAAAAAACATTGAATAAATTCCAATATTAAATAACCAAACTACAATACGAATAACGCATCAACCTGAAAAAAATAAAATCTGCCGCACAAAAAAACATTGAATAAATTCCAATATTAAATAACCAAACTACAATACGAATAACGCATCAACCTGGAAAAATCCAAACTGGAAAAACTAAAGCTCATTCTAAAGAACGGGTCAAAGCATATGAGGACATTAAGACCATGAATAACAAGCGCCGGCCAATGCCTTGCCTTGGATCTCTATCCTAACTGCGAAGTCGTCGGACGACGTGGGGAGATCCATGAGATATTTCAATTTTCCTAACCCTGCCAGAGCCCTCGGACCATCTGGTCTTTTTTGAACCCAAGTTGTCTTTGACCCCACACCAACCTTAAAAAAGGAACAAACAAATACCAACCTGGAAAACTTGAACGATGAGAAATCTATCCTGTCTTAAAACCAACCGAGAAGTACTAACGATAAATCAATCCTATCCTGAAAACCAACCGTGGAGCACCAACGAGAAATCCATCTAAAAAAACTTCCTAACCTCCAACCTCATCTCGCTCTCTCTAATCCTATACCCTTTAACGTCCTATCACCCCTCTGCCCTCTGGGTTTGAGATGTGAATAGGATATCAGAGAAGCCCAGACAGGCAGGGGAGGATGTAGCGACAGACATCGCACGCCTCCTTACCTCTGACTCCCCACCCTCCCTTACCCCACTCTTCTATCTCTCTCTAACTCTATACCCCTTAACGTCCTATAACCCCTCTGCCCTCTGGGTTTGAGGTGTGAATAGGATATCAGAGAAGCCCAGACAGGCAGGGGAGGATGTAGCGACAGACATCGCACTCCTCCTTACCTCTGACTCCCCACCCCCACTCCTCTAACTCTCTCTAAATCTAAACCCTGTGGAGCACTAACGAGAAATCTCTCCTATCTTAAAACCAACCGAACAACATTAATGGAAAATCTTTCCCATCTTAACACCAACCGAACGATAAATCAATCCTATCCTGAAAACCAACCGTGGAGCACCAACGAGAAATCCATCTAAAAAAACTTCCTAACCTCCAACCTCATCTCGCTCTCTCTAATCCTATACCCTTTAACGTCCTATCACCCCTCTGCCCTCTGGGTTTGAGATGTGAATAGGATATCAGAGAAGCCCAGACAGGCAGGGGAGGATGTAGCGACAGACATCGCACGCCTCCTTACCTCTGACTCCCCACCCTCCCTTACCCCACTCTTCTATCTCTCTCTAACTCTATACCCCTTAACGTCCTATAACCCCTCTGCCCTCTGGGTTTGAGGTGTGAATAGGATATCAGAGAAGCCCAGACAGGCAGGGGAGGATGTAGCGACAGACATCGCACTCCTCCTTACCTCTGACTCCCCACCCCCACTCCTCTAACTCTCTCTAAATCTAAACCCTGTGGAGCACAAACGAGAAATCTCTCCTATCTTAAAACCAACCGAACAACATTAATGGAAAATCTTTCCCATCTTAACACCAACCGAACGATAAGAAATCTACTCTTTCTTAAAACCAACCGAGAAGTACCAACGATAAATCTATCCTATCTTAAAAACCAACCGTGTATCACTAACGAGAAATTTATCTGAAAACGTCCTAACCTCCAACCTCATCTCGCTCTCTCTAATCTTATACCCTTTAACGTCCTATCACCCCTCTGCCCTCTGGGTTTGAGGGGTGAATAGGATATCAGAGAAGCCCAGACAGGCAGGGGAGGATGTAGCGACAGACATCGCACGCCTCCTTACCTCTGACTCCCCACTCTCCCTTACCCCACTCTTCTCACTCTCTCTAAACCTAAACCCTTCAACATTTAAAATTTAAAAAATTCGATTTTAATCCCAAAACCTAATCTTTAGCTTTATTCCCTAAAACCCAACCCTAAAAACACTTTGTATTTATTTAGAATAATATTGTTACTGATTTTAAACGCATAAACTGCCCCCACATAGTCACTAGGAAGCAGGATCTAACACACAAATTGAATAACCCTCACATAGCCACTAGGAAGCGGGATCAAATACCATTAAACAGGCAAGGAGGGAGGAACAATTACGTCACGTTGGCCACGCCCACTTGACCCTATAAAAGCCGACAGAGAGATTGGAGGGCATAACACATAGCCAGGCACGCAGAGAGGTTTCATCTTGTTACGTATTTTAAGAATCTAAGCTACCCACACATAGACCAAAATGAAGCAGGACCAAACATATAAGCCGTAAATACTATACATAGCCACAAGGGGAGCAATACCTTATTGGAGGCTGCTCCAGCCACAGACAGCAGCACTTTTATATATACGAAGAAGCCGAAGTCATTACGTCACCCCGGCTACGCCCACTTGGCGGTCTCTTACCTGTGCGCCCAGTGTGAAGAGACCAGAGATTAATAACGACACGCGCGCAGGGTCACGGGCCTCTGCCCGTGGCCCATAGATCAGAGATTTGCAGCGACACCCGCGAGGGGACATGGGCCTTTGCCCATGTCCCGTAGTAGCCAGAGTTATTATCTCTCACACGTGTTCCATTCTTTAGCTACAATTCCCTCCGTATAGCTTCAGTTACCATGCCGAAACATGCCGACGACTTATAATAAATTAAGTGAGTCTAAAGCAACCCGGGATTGGACAACTTTCTTTGAGAAAACGCAACAATCTCGAAGTAGCTCTACTATATTTCTCTCACACACGTTAGATACTATTCCCTCCCTTAGATTTCATAGTTATCATTCCAAAATGACCAACGAAGGCGAAGGACAACTCTGGGGTAAGTTTTTATTACTTTATTTAAAACTAAACTATATTTAATTACTTGATGCTATGCTATGTATGAGGTACAGGCTATTTTGTAATTGTTTTAACATTTCCTGGGTTTATGCAATGTATGGAACAATTCTCTTTAGACTTCATCCCTACCACTTATCTAAATCTAAATCCTAACCTTAACCTTTAGCCTTATTCCCTAACCTTAACCCGAGTGGCTATCCCTACCACTTATCTAAATCCTTACCTTAACCTTTAGCCTTATTCCCTAACCTTAACCCGAGTGGCTATCCCCACCACTTATCTAAATCCTAACCTTAACCTTTTAGCCTTATTCCCTAACCTTAACCTGAGTGGCTATTCCTACCACTTATCGAAATCCTAACCTTAACCTTTAGCCTTATTCCCTAACCTTAACCCGAGTGGCTATCCCATCTTAACACCAACCGAACAAACAAAGGAAATATCTATCCTCTCCTAAAGACCAACCGAGTAACACTAAATGAAAATCTATTCCATCTTAACACCAACCGAACAAACAAAGGAAAAATCTACCCTCTCCTAAAGACCAACCGAGTAACACTAAAAGGAAAAATCTTCCCTATTTTAACACCAACCAAACAAACCTTATAAAAAGGAAGAAGTTCTTGAGGAGTTATAGGACATTCCCGGGAGTTGATCGACCTCGGGAGGGCCTCCCTCGGGTGAGAGTGTCTTGTGATAACGGCCGAAACACTCGATGATCCTGAGGACCACAACTGATGACATGTCCTGCAATTCTTGAAGGGATTCTTCAAAATAATATAAACCACAACTTTAAAACAAAAAATTAAATCTGCCGCACAAAAAAACATTGAATAAATTCCAATATTAAATAACCAAATTACAATACGATTAACGCATCAACCTGAAAAAAATTAAATCTGCCGCACAAAAAAACATTGAATAAATTCCAATATTAAATAACCAAACTACAATACGAATAACGCATCAACCTGGAAAAATCCAAAGCTCATTCTAAAGAACGGGTCAAAGCATATGAGGACATTAAGACCATGAATAACAAGCGCCGGCCAGTGCCTTGCCTTGGATCTCTATCCTAACTGCGAAGTCGTCGGACGACGTGGGGAGATCCATAAGATATTTCAATTTTCCCAACCCTGCCAGAGCCCTCGGACCATCTGGTCTTTTTTGAACCCAAGTTGTCTTTGACCCCACACCAACCTTAAAAAAGGAACAAACAAATACCAACCTGGAAAACTTGAACGATGAGAAATCTATCCTGCCTTAAAACCAACCGAGAAGCACTAACGATAAATCTATCCTATCTTAAATCCAACCGAGCAACATCAATGGAAAATCTTTCCCATCTTAAACACCAACCGAACGATAAGAAATCTATCCTTTCCTAAAACCAACCGAGAAGTACCAACGATAAATCTATCCTATCCTAAAAAAAAACAACCGTGGAGCACCAACGAGAAATCCATCTGAAAACTTCCTAACCTCCAACCTCATCTCGCTCTCTCTAATCCTATACCCTTTAACGTCCTATCACCCCTCTGTCTGCAGATTCAGGATCGGAACGAGCCCAGCAAAAAAAGGGTTAAAAAAAACAAAAACAAAAAATTAATGAATTTTAAATTTTCAAATTTGAAAAAAAAAAAAAGAATATATATGAATGTCCAAAAAAATGCACCACAGACCACCACCAAACGACTCAAAATGGCCTAAAACGTGATCCTAGACACTTTCTGTGGGGATTCCACACTTTTCACCAATTTTCACAAAATGTTCACAACATTTTCCAAGTATTTTTACATTGGGGTCAACGGCAGCTATGTGAAGGAAGTGAGCTACAACTCCAAAAATGCCCACACATGTAGAAGGAGCCTGGAAAACCTTCCACACCAATTTTCTTCAAAAGAAAATATTGGTAACACCCCTTTTTCCCCGCGTTTAGTGAAAAACTTCAAATGCGATTTTCTATACCAAAACAAGCCACCAGGTGGCCAGAACTTGGCACAGACTTAGCCCTGATCCATAGCTACCACTCCATAGGGTTTATATTCCCACGCCTCTCTCCCTGTTCCCATGGCAACGCTTTTAGGTGTTTTCCAATGTTAAAAAATGTTGCCACTAGGGGCGCCAAATTCCCTTCTGCTTCATATTTACCGTACCAAAATGAACCTTTAAATGGGGGGGGTCAATGGCAGCTATACGAAGGAAGTTGGCTAGAACTCCGAAACTTTGAATTAAAACTTAAAAGATAGAACGCTTCACGAATTTGCGTGTCATCCTTGCGCCACCGGAATGTTGTTGTGCTCTACACCTGTGTTTCACTTGTTTCACTTGCTCCCCCGCCCTCGCGGAAAAACCACTCCTGTCTGATTGGTCTGTTTCATTTACTGGGCCAAAATAGACCCTAGTGTGTATGTGGTATAAATGCTGGGAGGAATTTCGAATTATAAATATGTTAAACTTAATGTTGAAATTACGGAGTAGCGATCCCCATTGAAAGTGGTGGCGCGGCGGTTAGCATTCACAACGAGTGCTGTTAAATCTTGAGAAATGCATTAAAATGTGAGAGGACGACTCGGTTATATGCTATAGACCCTAGTGTGTATGTGGTATAAATGCTGGGACGAATTTCGAATTATAAATATGTTAAACTTAATGTTGAAATTACGGAATAGCGATCCCCATTGAAAGTGGTGGCGGGGCGGTTAGCATTCACAACGAGTGCAGTTAAAGCAATGCATTGAAAATAAAGCCTTCTTTGATAAACAAGCGATGTATTGCAATAACGGACACAGGTTGAATCAGACAAACGCTTGTTTAACGGACACAGGTTGAATTAGACAACGCTTGTTTATAACTGCACCGCACCGGTCCCTCGACATGGGCGTTTCCACCCGTGTCCCGACCTGACCCCTGTGCGTTCCGTTTCGTTCCGTTTCGTTCCGATCGTTCCGATTTCGGCCTCTGCTCAAAGCAGACGGTGCGTTCCAATTCCGACCCCGAACCGTCGGTTCGACCGGTTGGACCGGACGAATTCCCGGTCCGAGGTGCCCGCCGGGGCCGGGACCGGCCCGAGGAGCGGCGGCCGAAAGGGGGCGCCAAAGGGGACCGTCCCGCGGCTGCGCCGCGGGCCGGACCCCCATAGAGAAGAACGGTAACCTTCCTTTAGCATGGCAGGGGCCATGCTAATCTTCTCTGTATCGTTCCAATTTTAGTAGATGTGATACCGAAGTAACACAAATACTGCCTAATCCTCAGTTAGCTATGTACCTCTGCTCAGACACCAAACGCTATCTGCTGGTGGAGCTACAACAGACGATTCCTACGTTGGACGATTTGCGGTTGCTGAGAAACAGAAAGCTTCGATGGACAGATGGCGCAAAAGATAACGTGGCTGAGAAACGTTCTTATCTTTATTTATCCGACAGAAAAGAGGAAAAAACCCACCTCACTCATCGCGTCGATAAAGAACTTTTTTTTTTACGACCCAGCAAAAAAGAGACACCAAAAGCGTTGGATCGAATCCCCGTGAAATCAACGCTTTTGACCTGCCGTTCTCGTCGGAAATGAAGACGAGAACCCTTTATTGTGTTATAATTATTATTACAATACTATATGCAAAATATGACAGACCAAAAGCACTTATTGTGAATTTTATTTTCTTGTCTTGTTACTTATAGACCTGAATTGCATCCTTGTCCAATAGGTGGCGCTCTTGAATAATGTCTGTAGAGCGTGGTGTGGGGAGGGGGGTCTTGACCTTGGTATGGTAACCGTTTTGTATTTATTTAGAATGAGATCGTATTTACTTAACGGTTGCTAAGTTATACTTTATGTCCAATAGGGGGCGCTCTCGAATAATGTTCAGGATCGGAACGAGCCCAGCAAAAAAAAGGTATAAAAAAAAAAAAATGCAATTTTATCGGTTTTAAGTTATTTTCTCGGCCTAGGAAGGGTCTAGAAGCATAATTCCTGCAGATTCAGGATCGGAACGAGCCCAGCAAAAAAAAGGTTAAAAAAACAAAAAAAATGCAATTTTATCGGTTTTAAGTTATTTTCTCGGCCTAGGAAGGGTCTAGAAGCATAATTCCTGCAGATTCAGGATCGGAACGAGCCCAGCAAAAAAAAGGTTAAAAAAAACAAAAAAAAATGCAATTTTATCGGTTTTAAGTTATTTTCTCGGCCTAGGAAGGGTCTAGAAGCATAATTCATGCAGATTCAGGATCGGAACGAGCCCAGCAAAAAAAGGGTTAAAAAAAACAAAAACAAAAAATTAATGAATTTTCAAATTTCAAATTTGAAAAAAAAAAAAAAGAATATATATGAATGTCCAAAAAAATGCACCACAGACCACCACCAAACGACTCAAAATGGCCTAAAACGTGATCCTAGACACTTTCTGTGGGGATTCCACACTTTTCACCAATTTTCACAAAATGTTCACAACATTTTCCAAGTATTTTTACGAAGGAAGTTGGCTAGAACTCCGAAACTTTGAATTAAAACTTAAAAGATAGAACGCTTCACGAATTTGCGTGTTATCCTTGCGCTATCTGCCCAGCGATGCTCTCTGTCTCTCAGCCAATCGTGGACCTTCCGCGTTGACCTTCACCCAATCAGCATTAAGTCCTTGGACTTTTCCATGTTGACCTTCGCCCAATCAGCATTAAGTCCTTGGACTTTCCGCGTTGACCTTCGCCCAATCAGCAACCCGCATCAGCATCAACTCCAGGAAAACCTTCCACGTGTGTCAGCCATTATCTCTGCAGTCGGTGATAAGGTAGGATGTGGCGATTAGCCTTGAAAACGAGAGCTGGTAAACCGTGAAAAATGCGTTAAAATGTTAGAGGAAGACTCGGTTATATGCTATAGACCCTAGTGTGTATGTGGTATAAAGGCTGGGACGAATTTCGAATTATAAATATGTAAAAATTAATGTTGAAATTACGGAGAGTCGCGATTGCCATTCAAACGGATTGCGCGGGAGTTAGCCTTGAAAACGAGTACTGGTAAATCGTGAAAAATGCGTTAAAATGTTAGAGGAAGACTCGGTTATATGCTATAGACCAGGGGTGCCCAACCTTTTTTGACCCAAGATCTACTTTTCAAGTAGCCAACCTCCCGAGATCTACCAGCAAACCTACCTTCAAGCCGGGGGGGGGGTAGAGAACAATCAATTGTTGACGGGGGGGTTGTTGTTGACGGGGGGGGGGGGGGGGGGGGGGTTGTTGTATCGTGAACCTACAGACTTCAATGGGGGTTTCATTCCGTCTGCGCACGGCACCTTCTCAACGATAATCAATAATCTTCCTCCCACTCAGGGTGAAAATGGTAGGTCTTAGCTTGTTTCCCCTCAGCCATGCCAACGTTTAGGAGTGTGTAACTACTGTTGACGGCTTTCAACTGCTGTTAACAGCACATGCGCTACCGCGCGTATATGCTACCGCGCAAATTTAATTTCATTAGAAAAAAAAAAAAAAAAAAAAAATGTTTTTTCTTCACCCCTTCGCGATCGACTTGGGATCTGTCGGCGATCTACTGGTAGACCGCGATCGACTGGTTGGGCACCCCTGCTATAGACCCTAGTGTGTATGTGGTATAAATGCTGGGACGAATTTCGAATTATAAATATGTTAAAATTAATGTTGAAATTACGGTGAGTCGCGATTCGCATTGAAACTGGTGGCGCGGCGATTAGCATTCCAACCTTTCAAACCTTCTGTTATCTTTCCTGTAAGCATCCATGAACATAAAAGTCACTTTAAGGTAGTAAACTGTAATGCACGTTTAATGCAATGCTCGTTTAATGCTGTGTCGTGTCATTTGTTGTCATTGTAGATGTCTTTTGCAAATTTAAGGATGACGCCGTCGCATCAGTTGGTCCTGCGGGCCTCTGATGCGGCGGCGGCCTTCACCGCCGCCATGGGGCCACGCGGGACCCAGGCTCCCGCCAGCGCCAAGAGGCCGGAGGAGGTGGAGAAGGAGGCCCGAGCCCGCGTCGTCTCCGAGGGTGGTGACCCCGGGAACCCCATGCTGGTGCTGGGCTGCCACAGCATCCAGCCTGGCAAGTACCGGGGTCAGACCTTCCGGTGGCTCCTGGAGAACGACGCGGGCTACGCCTGTCACCTGGTCGCCAGTCACCAGCGGGAGCGGGAGACGAGTGCCTTGGACAGCCCGTTCATGGCCAACAAGGACAGCCTCGCCCGCTACTCCTGCGCCCACCCCGCTTTTGCGGAGCACCTCAAGTTCCGCCGGGCGCAGGAGGAGGCCCGGGCTCGCGCCACTCTGCCCGGGCGGGGGGGCGAGGCGCTTGTTGGCTTCGGGCTGTTCAAGGAGGACACCCTGAAGGACCTGTACGAATCCAAGGACAAGGACCGTCAGGAGTAAGTCATATTGTGGTGAAGGGCAGTGGAGACGGTGCTGTGACATGTTTATATTTTTTGATTTTCGATCATTGTCTTGCAGATACGTCAAGTGGCTACGACGGAAGACACCGCAGCCTGGGAGCTCCATGGACGCCGCCATTCAGTACTTCTTGGGCCGAGACAAGGAGCGGTCGGCGGAGGCGGCTGCTACACCCCCTCCGCCCGCCAGCAGCAGCACCAGCAGCGGCCCCAGCACCACCACCAGCCAGGCCGCTGCTTCAACCGTGCTGCCGCCCCGCAAGCCGACCGCTCCCAATTTCTCGGCCCTTGTGCGCGGGCGTCCGATGGGCCCCAGGGAGCTGCAGGCCCAGATCAGGAGACTGATGAGCCCACCAGCACGGCCTGCAGCTCCAGGTCGGTAGCTCTTTCTTTCTCTTTCACACAACAGAGGTTGAGTGTATACGATTTACTGACCGTTGCCCCCCCCCATAGCGGTGTCTTCCGTCAGAGACCAGCGCCCCTCGGTTCCGCCGCCCCCCACCACAGAGGTGACGGACGAGGAGCTGGTCCGGATGGTCACTGATGTAGAAATGGGTAACTGGCACCACACCGGACGTGTCGCACTGTAACATTGGCCTTGAATATCTATTCTTGAGTCAGTATGTTTGTATTAACTGTAACTTTTTAATTTGCTGGTCGCTAAAGCTGATGCCTGAAGGATAAAGGTAGGTTTATCAGGTGATGTAGCCGTCTTTGTAGGTGGTAGACGCGCCGTCCTCTCTCACGTGGTGGTAATGTGGATTTGATTAAACTCCCAGTCTAGCAAACCTCGCCTTGTAACTAACAGTCGCCTTGTAGCACACCTCTTAACGTTCGCCTTGTAGCACTAAACCATTTTATCTAATCAACGGCATGCTGCACGTCATGAATGCTCAGACTCACTTAGTCTCGCTTGCCCGTGTGATGCCCCGTCACTCTCATTGTGCTGATGCCATTTGGTTGTGCGTGACCGTGTCTGAAGCTGGCGTACAGGTCCTTCAGGCCCTCCCGCTCCCGCTGGTGACGCCTCCGACTCCACCTCCCCCGGCACCGTCCTCCACCCCACCACCACCACCACCACCACCACCACCACCACCACCACCACCACCACCACAAGTTGCGGCTGCTCCACCGACGGTCGGGCTTCCTGCTCGGGCTCCGGCGCAGACCAGGGTGGAGCCTCGTGGCGTCTCCGTGGAGGAGACGCCGTGCGGGGAGGCCACCCTGGCGCCGGAGCCGAAGAAGAAGAGGAGGAAGACGACGACGACGGGCGACGTGGAGCAGCCGGCAACGCCCGCTCCTGCTCGGGCTGAGGTACAGACACACGCCCGTCGTACTCACAGACACACGACTCGGTGGAGACGACCGTCAGACTGCGTACGCAGCAGCGACTCGCCCTCCTCACGGTGTGTTTGTCTGTGTTGTCTTCATCTTCCTCACAGACCCGGTTGCCTGAGGGCTGGCGGACAGCCCTCACCGGGGCAGAGCAGGAGTGGATCGGCCGGGCGCTGTTCCAGCAGACCAGCGGGGGGTCCCTCAAGCTAACCACGGACCTCAAGCTGTGGTGGGACCCCCCCCAGCCCCGGCTGAACTATACTCAGCCACCCGCCTCGGCGGCTGCCTTCTTCGCGTGTCGGTTGTTCCTCTGGGCGCCCCTGCACATGTGGGGTCCCCGGCCGACATGCTGCCAGAAACATCTCACCAAGTGTGGGATGTACAAGACCATCCGGAAGGTCTTGGACATCGACGGCTGGTACTTGATGGCCACCGAGTACCTGGAGTACCTGGAGTGCCGTCGGTGTCGGAGGAAGGTAGCCGCCTGGTCGCAGGAGGTCGTGAGGCAGCTGGGAGAGGGGCATCGCGCCCTCTTCCCGGCGATCCTCACCTACAAGTAAGTAGCTGTCTGAAAACTGTCGGTGTCTGCGTGTGGCTCTTCTGTAACACGTGCGCTCCCCTGTAGGCTTGCCTGCGACCGGCGGGTCATCATCCAGCTGCGTGAGCGTACTCGGGGGAACAGCGCCACGCAGCTGCAAAAAAAAACTCTGTGAGGCACACACAGAGGCCTGGATGCGGCGGTCCATACACTACCTCAGCGTCATGGAGCCCTTCACGTCGACGGGTGTCGTGCGCCAGTGCACCCCACCATCGAAACCATCGCATCCTGTCTCGCCTGGAGGACGTGAAGGCCCGGGTCACCTCAGTCTTTGGATCCATCTTGAAGATGGATTCGACCAAGAAGGTGAATGTGGTGTCGGAGCACGAGCGTTACTCTCTTGCAACGTGCGTGCAGCCCTATTGACTTGCGACGTGCGTGCAGCCTTATTGACGTGTGTGTGTGTGTGTGTGTGTGTGTGTGTGTGTGTGTGTGTGTGTGTCTGTGTCTGTGTCTGTGTCTGTCGCCTCGCCTTCAAACAGGTGACCCGGAAGCTCGCCGGTGCCGCCGCCCATACCGCAGCCTGGGCGACCAACGTGGGCAACGAGCACGGGCAGGTGCTAATGTCCGTGCTCACGGCCACCGAGGGGGGTTGCCTGTTGCCCATGGCCGCGGGGTTAATGCGGCGGTACCGGGACGCTGGGGTAGCGCAGCCTCGCGTCCTCGATGTCGACCGGGACTGCTGTTCGTCCCACGGGGGGTCCAAGGCAGCTGCTGCGTTCCAGGAGTGGGACAAGCTGGTGGTCCGGTTGGACATTTGGCACCTGATGCGACGCTACTCATCAGGTGTCACAACCGAGAGCCACCAGCTGTACAAGCCCTTCCTGCAGCAGCTGTCTGCCTGTATCTTCCTGTGGGACCCAGAGGACACAGCCCGGTTGCTGAACGCTAAGAGGAGGACGCTAGAGGCGCAGAGGCTGACCTTCTCGTCCGACGCCGGAGTGTGGAGGCACGTCAGCCGCAGGGAGATGGCTCTCCATTGCCGTCGCCGCACGCGTGGAGCTGCGGCGACAGAGCGGCTGATCGATGACCTCCTCCAAACCTTCGGCGGTGCCAACGGGCGAGACACCATGGGGATTCCCCTGCTGGACCGGGACCGCATCCAGGCAATCCGTGCGGAGCAGCGACGGCACCTCTGGTGCATCCAGGACCCGCCGGGCGTGGAGCTGTACACGGAGACAGGCAGGCTGACCAAGGGGGGGGATCAGCCTGCCGACGTACCGTTGTGCGTGCGGCTCCACGTCCCTGGAGTCGTTCCATCTTAATCTCAACCGCTTCATTCCAGGTAAACCACGGGTTTCACCGTCGTGTCTATCTTTCACTGCCGCCGCCCTCGTTGTCGTTCACGTTGTGAGCGCTGACTAAACCGCTAAACGCGTCCGTGTTCCTCCTCAGGAGAAAGTGCCAACCCGTGGCACTTCCAGGCTTTTCTCCTGGAGGGGTTGATGAGATGGAACGAGGACAGGGCGGCGTCCGCGGCCTAGGAGGGTCGTCCACTGCTCCGCACCCACAGTGGCCCCCTGCAGCACTCCCTTGACCGGCTCAGCCAACGGGTGCTTGGCTCGAGTTTGGTCAGGGACTACACCAAGCCCAGGGAGTACACGGGTAAGAACGTTTGAGCCGCCGTCACCACGCTTACACGTGTCCGCGCCGAGCGATGTTTGTACCGGATTGAGTGACGATGCCCTTGTGCTTCAGGGGAACTCATCGGCATCGAGTACCTGTACTCCCAGACGTCAGCTTGGACCCTGACGTTCCGGACGCGGTTCCACGTCCTACCGAGGAGGACGACGAGCTCGCCGAGGGCCGGCAGGAGTTGGAGGACCTCACCCTCCACGTGCCTGGCGAGTTCACTGCTTCTCGGACGGACCCGCGGTCAGGGCATCCGGCTGACGCACCCGCGCCCGAGCCATCCCGTCCGACCGATCCCCCCGAGCCCCGCTCCCCCGGCCGGTCCTCGCCAGAGCCTCAGCAGGCCGCTGAGGTGGGTGCGACTCACTTGCTCGATCAAACGCTGAGCTCTGTGGCGTCCGTCTGACTTGTTTTCCGTGTCAGCGTGTGTTCGCAGGAGTATCGAGGACCAGACAACCAGCCAGGGTACCTGGCCGTGGTCCGCTTGGCCATGGCCTTAGTGGGGCTGCGCAACGAACATGCCCTGTCCGAGGGGAGGGTAGACGAGCTCATCAGCCTTTACGAGGACCTGTCCCCGTTAGACAGGGTCCGAGTAGTTTACCCTCCCCGCTACCCGGACGGGGCAGCTTGGGGGGGACGATTCATGGCAGCAAAGACAGGCCGCACCAGTATCCCTGGTGCGGCTTGTTGTGGTGAAGCTTGGGGAGCTGAGGGCAACAAGGCCCACTTGCTCGATGGTGTCTTGGTTGGATCTACCCCGCTCAACCCCCAAGTGCTCTCCATTGGCCCCTCCCCCACCTTCTCCAGGACCAGTTGCCGCTGGATTTCTGGCTTACTCCCCATCCACACCTGCCATCCATCCGGTCTACTACTCCTGCATGTCATGCAGTGCACTGGAGAAGAGAGTGGAAGGGTTGGAGTTATTAGTAAGTCATCTGCAGGCCGCGGTGTCCCTACAGCTTGATAGCAGCACTGGAACAGCACAGGCCACCTCTTCAGCCACCCCCAGCCCTGGAAACACACACAGCCATGACACGGAGACCCCGCCCACACCAAGGTCACTTGTGTGCGCAGTGACACTGAGCACACAGCCCGAACCCGCCGTACCCTTTTCAATGCAATTGTTCTTGCAAGAGGACCTCCACAGTTTGTTCTAGTGTTGGCTCGTTCGTTCGCGAACCGGTTCGAATGACCGAGTCTTTAGGACGAACGAACTGAACCGGTTCGTCTCCCTCGTTCGTTCGGTCGTCTCGTTCACCATTCGATTCACTGGAAACTCGACTGAACGAACAAACGAGTTTCCGGTAGCACTAACTCCCCTGAGTCTGACTGACTCAGCTGAGAACCGTGCAATGGCGTGCATTCCATGATGCGATTCACCGTTACTGGAAACTAGGCTGAATCGCGAACGACTCCTCCACGTTCAGTCGAGTTTCCGGGCAGCCGGCAGCGACCGGTTCAGTCGACTTCAGGTTGATGTGAAAGTGGAAGAACCAGAGACGTCGCAGAACCCGACAAAGTCGTTTGTGATTCATAATATCGTCTGGAGGCGCACACAATATGTTATATGATATAGATATCTATGTATTATATGATATTATTTAGATATAGAGCTCCAGGACTGTAACGCAAGTGTTGGCTTTGACTCCCTCAAGAACATGAACCACGACAAGGAGGAGAAAGGGATCTTTGCCGGGCAGCGCTTATGCACCTCCGCCTCCGGCGGTGGTCCCTCAGCGGGGCTCAAGCGGGAGACATCGCCGCCAACAATCCCTTTCTCCTCCATGTCGTGGTTCATGTTCTTGAGGGAGTCAAAGCCAAAGTTCCTTCCCCCCAATTCATTCTCAACCTTGGCTGAGATAACCCCCAATACGAGTCTCGTTGTAGAAATACCAGAGACGAGAGTCCGACGTGTTATGCGCCATCACACCAACAGCAGAACGGTTATCCAAATAAAGGCCGATACATACCTCCGGATACGGACAGTTTCGTCCGGTCCCGGAGGTGTTTCGTGGGAACAATAACAATAAAATAAAAATGTCAGGTATATAGTATAATATAAGTATATACAAAATAAAAATAAAAAATATATATATAGATGGATGGATGGATGGATAGATGGATAGATAGATAAGACGAAACACCTCCGGGACCGGACGAAACTGTCCGTATCCGGAGGTATGTATCGGCCTTAACAAGGAAGTGTACAACACTTGCGTTACAGTCCTGGAGCTCTATATCTAAATAATATCATATAATACATAGATATCTATATCATATAACATATTGTGTGCGCCTCCAGACGATATTATGAATCACAAACGACTTTGTCGGGTTCTGCGACGTCTCTTCCACTTTCACATCAACCTGAAGTCGACTGAACCGCGCGCTGCCTGCTGCCGGCTGCCCGCTGCCGGGCGATGGTGCCTCGCGGCAACCGGCGGCATGTCACAGTTCATGTACTTCAGCGAGTCAAACCAAAGTTCCTTCTCAACCATGGCTCAGATAACCCCCACGACAGTCTCGTTGTGGAAATACAAGACACGTCAAAGAACCGACAAGAAACACTTGCGTTACAGTGTGTGTATTCACATTGATGTGGACGTTGAAGAACCAGGAACGTCGGAGAACCCAACGAGGTCGTTTGAGATTCATAATATCGGCTCACACAGCTTTTGGCCGTGATAATATATATTATATGATATAGATATCTGTGTAGGCTATATGATAATATTTAGATATAGAGCTCCAGGACTCCCGTGTGTTCTAGAATATTTACAGATTCACCGGAAACTCGACTGAACGTGGAGGAGTCGTTCACGAATCATATGTTCGTTCAGAATGGTTTCCGGTAGCGGTAAATCTCATCATGGAATGGACCCCATTGCACGGTTCTCAGCTGAGTCAGTGAGGGGAGTTAGTGCTACCGGAAACTCGACTGAACGAACGAACGAAGGAACAATTCGCGAACGACTCCTCGTGGCGAACTGAATCACGCGAACTGGGTCACGGAAACGAATCATTGAATCCACCACTAGTTTGTTCTATGACCAACACATGTCACCCACATCCACTGACGCATTTAATGCATACTTAACTGATCCAATTGGCTAACTTGTGTTCCATTGTTGATATGTTCCATTGTTGTTATGTTCATATATTCTATTGTTGATGTTTAAATGTTCCAATGTTACAGTATTAATAAATAAATGCTTTATTGTTGACCGTCTCATCGTCTTGTTTAGTGATTAAGTGACATTTTTAATTAGGAATAATTATGGCCAAATCAATCTCAACACATATTATATATAGAATATATATAAAACCCTGTAGATGTTGGTGTGTTTGTGACAATGTTTTGATTTTGACAAATTATAAATACTTGTAGTTTATTTATAATTCGTTTATAGTTTAGTTTATTTGTTTACTAAAGAATTAGTCTCAGCATTGAACATGTGTTGATTTGGAAGTTGGATTTTTTGTCAGTGTCACCATTGAACATTAACACCAGTTAATTTCGGATTACAAATGCATTGTTACTGAGATTTGTACAGAGAAAAATATTACCTTTTTTTGTAATGCCTTACATTGCCGCAAAAAGTAATACATTACAGTAATCACATTACTTTTGTAAGGCGTTACTCCCAACACTGCTCATGAGTAGATGTTGATGGAACTTTACTTGACTGCTTTAAAGGTTGATGAATGTCCCTGCTGTCAGCGTCATGAGGTGATGAAGACTGTGGCATTCAATTGATGTTAGCAAGGCATCGAGTGTCCTTGGGGTTGACCTAATTGGTCCCCTTCCCACTACCACAAAGGGCAAAAGGTAGCTCTTATGCATGGCTGATGTATGTATAACCACATTTAAAGATAGTCATTGCAAAAGATTTGGTCTAAAGGAAAACTAGGGATGGAATGTCTGACAGGGATGGAATGTCTATTAACGATTATTACTACATTTATAGCATGCATTTTATGTTGCAGATTTATTCTGACAGCAACAGACCTTTTTACTAAGTGGGTTATGGCAAAACCCCTGTGCACCAAAACAGCCGTTGAGGTGTCCAGAAATATTGGAAACATTCTCCTCGACTTCGGTCTTGTTGACAGAATTATAACAGACCAAGGAAGGGAATTTGTGAACGTATATAATTTTAATTTATATAATTTACTTATGTGTTCATAGCACTCTAGATAGTAGGTATTGTGGCAACCCAGGCCTTGCCAATCAACTTCATGCAGAGCACCTGAGGGCCAGTGAGAGAGCAGACCTTAGGCCCCGTTTACACAAAGGGAAAACGCAGACATTTCCACGTGGTTTAGATAGATAGATAGATATATACTTTATTAATCCCGGGGGAAATTCAAGTATCCAGTAGCAGCCGAAAACACACATAAAAACAGTGCAGATGGATGTGCAAAAATACAGATATAAATAAATATATAAATAAAATGTCCATTGTTGTTATCTATTGTCCTCCCTGCCTTTACTGGGAGCTGTTGTACAGTCTGATGGCCAGGGGGACGAAAGAGTTTTTTAGTCTATTAGTGGAGCTGGACTGGGACAGCAGTCGGCCACTGAAAACACTCCTCTGCCTGGTGAAGGTGTCATGCAGAGGGTGGTGGGTGTTGTCCAGGATGGACAGCAGTTTGTCAAGGGTCCTTCTCTCTGCCACTGTCATCAGAGAGTCCAGCTCTGTTCCCACTACTGAGCCAGCACTCCTCACCAGTCTGTCCATTCGACCAGCGTCTCTCCTCCTGCTGCTTCCCCCCCAGCAAACCACAGCATAAAAGAGCACGCTGGCCACCACAGACTGGTAAAACATCTGCAGTAGTTTTTTGCAGATGTTGAAAGACCCCAGCCTCAGGAAGTACAGACGGCTCTGCCCTTTCCTGTATAAAGCTTCCATATTTGCTGTCCAGTCCAGCTTGTCGTCCAGCTGCAGTCCCAGATATTTATAGGTCCTGACCACCTCCACATCGACCCCCTCGATGGACACGGGTAGGAGATGTGGTTTCTTCCTTCTGAAGTCCACCACCATCTCCTTGGTCTTGGAGGAGTTCAGCTGCAGATGGTTGGACCTGCACCACCTCACAAAGTCCTCAACCAGGCTCCTGTACTCCCCCTCCCTTCCATCCTTGATACAGCCAACTATCGCAGTGTCGTCTGAGTATTTCTGCACATGGCAGAGCCCAGAGTTATGCTGGAAGTCGGATGTATACAAGGTGAAGAGGACGGGAGAGAGCACGGTGCCTTGTGGTGCTCCGGTGCTGCTGACCACAGTGTCTGACGTGCAGCCCTTCAGTCTAACGTATTGTTGTCTCTCTGTGAGGTAGTCCGTAATCCATGTAACCAGGAGTGGGTCCACTCTCATCTCTGTCAGCTTGTCTCTCAGCAGGAGGGGCCGGATGGTGTTGAAGGCGCTGGAGAAATCAAAAAACGCGATCCTCACAGCGCCGCTCTCCCTGTCCAGATGAGAGTGGGCCCTATGGAGCAGATAGAGGATGGCATCCTCCACGCCCACCTTCTCCTGGTATCCAAACTGCAGTGGATCTAGTGCGTGGTGGACCTGGGGTCTAAGGACATGGAGCAACAGCCGTTCAAATGTCTTCATAATATGTGATGTCAGTGCTACTGGTCTGAAGTCACCCGGCTCCCTGGGGTGTTTTTTCTTAGGAACCGGGATGAGACATGAAGTCTTCCAGAGCATTGGGACCCTTGCTTGGCCTCTCATTTACACGAAAACGCCATTTTTATCACAGAAGACGATCATTTCTAAAAACTCCGGCCAAAGTGGGGATTTCTGAAAACGCTGGTTATGTGTCGTCGTGTCAACAGGGAGAAACAGGGTTTTAGGTTCTGAAGCGTCACATTATGTGCCAGGAAATGCTTAACGTCATATGAGCACCCTATGTTTAGTTTGTTTGTTACAGGAAGACGCTCGCATTATTCGTTGTTGTTGATTCTGAGGATTCATATTGGCTTGCATGGCTTTATCCTTCTCCCTACACTGCCTCTGTCACGTTAAAATTGTACCGGGGGTGAAAATTGTACCGGCCTAAGTCATAAATTGTCCGTTGCCAGGCAACGGACAACAGATTACGTAAGGGGTTGTCCGTTGCCAGGCAGGTTTCATTCGCGCTCATGTTGCCGAAGACGAAATAATATAATACAGATAACGGATCGCTAGATAACACTTGTTTTTACTTTATATTTGTATTGCATTAATTGTTTAATCGAATTTAGCTAGTAAACTGAGTGTTTAATGTGTATCATAGTCTAGCTAGCTTGTGTTAATTTAATTTCCTTAATTAAATTTAGATAGATAGATAGATAGATAGATAGATAGATAGATAGATAGATAGATAGATAGATAGATAGATAGATAGATGAGCAGGCATTTACTAACTGGTAAATGTTTATTATTATTATTCACGTTATCCCCATAACATTTAGCTATTACTGTGTAGGGAAATAGATAAATAAAATGCAATACAATAGAAATATAAAGTTAGGAACGCTAATAAATGTAATTTGTAAAATAAGTGTTATCTGTCTTCTCGCGCTCAATGAACGAGTTCGCGAATGTTCAAGAACCTTCAACGTCATTCGACACGATCGTCTGTTGCCAGGCAGGTTTGGAATGGATTAGTATGGATGACGTAGGCCGGTACAATTTTCGCCCCCGGTACAATTTTAACGTGACACCGCCCATAGGTTTGGCATAGTTATAATGGCGCTCGACGGCGTATTTAAACGACAACTTTTTTGAAAACAATGTGTTATTTTGGAAAACGAAGGGGGGGGGAAATATTCGTTTCTATAAATACCCTGCTACGTATAAACGTGGCCTGAAACAGCATGCTCGAAGGCGCATTCAGGGCTCTCTTGGCTTGGGTGTGAGGAGAGACCAGCCGTTGGAACCAGGCAGTGGATCCCGCCAATTATCTTTTTGTTATTTTAAGTAAAAGATCCTTGTTTTGTATTATTAAAAGGGTCTTTGTGGCTTAAGAACTAAAGAGAATCGTGTGCTGTTTGAGGAGGCGGTCCAGTCCCCGAGCCGGGTTGCCACAGTATGTGTGAATGAATGAATCAGGGGGGTATACCACGAACCTCGCTGAACATACCCAGGCTTTCTTGGGAAAACCTGGCTCGACAGAGCCGCAACTCGCAATCAGAGTTAAATGGTACCACAACGCTCACTTTAGATTCAATTAGTTGAACCAGGTTTTCCGCTTTAGGTTCAATGCGCGTTCACATAAAAGGGGCGTTTCTCGCATCATTTGACTCACCCTTATGCAAAATAAATCGCGCGAGAGCGGTGTATTTCATCCAAGGCGAGCAGTGTATTATTATGAACTCCTACAAGGAATTCAAAGTTCAAATCACAGCCAAGGGGAACACGGTTGCCCATAATATGGCTATGTGAAATAAGTGGCTGCCTCTGCCATGAATCGTCCACCCCAAGTTGCGTATGGCAAAAACCTGTTACTTTATGCAACTAATTGCTGACTCAAAAGGGGAAAGCAATGAACCCCGGGCTTAAGCCCGGTTCACTCCGCGGTTACCTATTGATCTCTGGCCTCTCCAACTGAATCACGCGCTATTGCCCGTCAAGTGGGCGTGGCCTATGTGAAGTGGGCGTGGCCTATGTGACGTATTAGCCTCGGCTTCCTCACCTGTCTGAGGTGCTGCCTTCTGTGGATGGAGTAGCTATTGCAGCCTTCAGTAAGGTCCTGCTCCCCTTGTGGCTATGTACAGTATTTACGGCTTATATGTTCGGTCCTGCTTCCTAATGGCTATGTGGGGGCAGCTTATGTGCTTAAAATACAAACATATTAAAGATTTATATCAAAGCGAGATTGGTAAAGATATAATGGAGTTACGGCTAAGGCCAAGGATTATTTTGGATAAGATTCTTAAATTATTAAACATAGTTTTGTTGTTCAAGTGCCAGTGACTCATGTTGTCAACTGCTCCATCAGAAGTAATGAATTTCCTGTGCCCCGGAAAAAGGCAATTATAACTTCCATTCACAAGTCTGGTTCAGCGGACCTGGGGCCTGTACTACGAAGCTCGATTAGAGGGTTAGCGAGATATGTTGAGCTGAAAGCCTGGGTTAGCTGTACCACTTAAATCTCTTTAAGCGTCGCTGTATCACCATGGTGACTTATGCTCGCAACCAAACCTGGTCGGGAGCAGCTTTTCAGCTTAGTCTACCTGGAGATCCGCTACTTAAATCGGTGTGCGCAGCTTCCTAGCCCCTCCTCCGACAATGGCGTCGCCATTTTTGGTTGTTCCCGTGGACCTCTGCGCACTATTCGTACAGGCGTCTCTCTGGAGAGACAGAACCGATCCCCTGGCATTGTCTGACGATATTCTTTAGAGATACAGATTCTCATCAGAGGGTATTCGTTATTTGATCGTCCTTGTTGGCCCGTATGTAGGTAATGCTACACAAAGAAGCCGTGCACTTACTGTTGCGCAGTGTGTCTGTGTTTCAAGTTCAAAGGTGGCCCAACGTTCAACGTACATTAACCTTGGATAGTCAAGTGCCGTGTTGTCCATTATCCCTTACATAACCGCTATGTCAGTGACACAATTAGGCCTAAGCATTTTTTATTCTCCAAATTCATATTATAGCTGGGAGAATTGTTAAGAAAAATCTCCTCCATAGTCGCCCTGGAGTCACAGGCCGACAGAGTCTCCTGCAAGAATCTAGGGAAACCTAGACATTCTTTCCAAAGATTAAACATTTAGAAGATACGTGACACTTTGCTTTGATACTTATATACCTCTGATTGGAGATTGATTGTCGGCGGCTCCTCCAGAATAATGTTTGTACCTTCAACAAAAAATGACACCATTCATTTACACTTAATCATTTCACATTTGATTAGCAAGACAATTATTTATGTCCATTGCCAATACATGAATACATTCTCATTTCAAATGCCTTGGATTTCGAGGCAGTGGGTTCAGAGGACATCCCCCCTTCCACTCCTACCATCATCGGCCGACCTTCGTTATTAATTGGCGAGAGCCAGCTCCTCCGAAGTGGTGAAGGGCGGTGGAGAAGTCCCCCTCCCAGTCGTATTAATTTGGGTTTTCTTTTTATTTGCTACAAGTAATCAACATGAGATTAAAGGTTGGAGCCTAGGCCATTGCAAATCATAGGCTAGATTCACCTGCAATTATTCAAATGGATGCTTACAACTTACCACATTGAATAATATTTTTATATTTATTTTTGACTTGGCCCCATGTTCGTAGGAGCGTGCTGGCACCACATCTATGGGGGTAAATGGCATGATGATAGCTACATGATATTCTTTAGACAATATGCAGAATCTTTTCACTTACGAATTAACACGGTCGGCTATTTTTTGCCAGCACCCGTCATATTATGGGCAACGGTGTTCCCCTTGGCTGTGATTTGAACTTTGAATTCCTCGTAGGAGTTCATAATAATACACTGCTCGCCTTGGGTGAAATACACCGCTCTCGCTCGATACATTTTTCAAAAGGGTGAGTCAAATGATGCGATAAACGCCCCTTTTGTGTGAACGCGCATTGAACCTAAAGTGGAAAACCTGGTTCAACTAATTTAATCTAAAGTTAGCGTCGTGGTACCATTTAACTCTGATTGCGAGTTGCGTCTGTCGAGCCAGGCTTTCCCAAGGAAGCCTGGGTATGTTCAGCGAGGTTTGGGGTATACCCCCCAGGTCTCTAATTTTCTGCCAATTTCTATGTTACCTGCACCCTCAAAAGTTTTTCAGAAAACTGTTGCTAAACAACTTGTTGATTACTTATAAAAAATAAACATCTAGATGAGGGGAATGTAGTGGTGGCCATCCCTGTTTGGACACCCCTGCTTTAGCCCATGAGGCGAAACCTAGACGTCATAACTAACAATGCATGAAATAGAACGATTGTAGGCGTAGCTGTCTAGTTTCCCACCTGCTGTACCCTCCAAATGCTGAAAGAATAGCGTGGAGGATGGGCTGCGATATGCGCCGCCTTATATACACGGTGCCGTGGGAAATGTGGGCGGTGCCCACGTTGATGGTACAGTTGAAATGTTCAGTGCGCGCAAGCACGCACACAGGACAAGCCCATATGGCGAAGCCTAGACGGGTACGCCTACAATTGTAGAACTAGAGTTATAATATCATAACTATCGTTCGATCCTGTTCCCATGTGGCTATGTGGAGGTAATGCAACTCGTGTGTTCGATCTTGCTCCCATGTGGCTATGTGGGGGTCATGCAGCTTGTGTGTTCGATCCTGCTTCCTAGTGGCTATGTGGGGGTAATGCAGCTTGTGTGTTCGATCCTGCTTCCTAGTGGCTATGTGTGTGCAGCTTTTGTGCTTAAAATACGTCACAGGCTAAACATAGCCTTTTTAAGCGTATTTTCCGGCACAATCATAGCTTTTTAAACATTCTTCTATCAATGGCTATGAAGCATCAGCTGATAGCATACAACCAACATGATCCCAGTGTTGTGAGACCTGTGTTGCAGGCCACACATCGCAGCTTAAGATGCTCCACCACCAGGCTGCGGAACAGCTTCCTACCTCAAACTGTCAGGATGCTCAATGCACCAGCGTCCCAGATCTTCTCACTGGACTTTATTTATTATTTATTTATTATTTATTTATTTATTCATCATTGGGACGTTTGTTTGTTTGTTTGAAATGTATGTTTGATCTTGATCCGTGAGAAACGCCTTCTCGTTTTGTTGTTCAATCAACAAAATGACAATAAATTTGATTTGATTTGGATTTGATTTGATCTATAGTAGATGTTGCTGTGCTAAGAGAAGAGATCCAGACAGCACTACAAGATAAATTCCCCACTGATATGCATATCCAAATAGCCAACAATGAGGTGTAAATTGGCATAAAGTATGCAGTTGGAATGGTTCTGACTAATGGATCAACAGGTGGTCTCACCGATTTTGGAGTTAATCCAAATAGTTGTTGTGAAGGGCACACTTCTATTCATTGTGAAAAGCTTGATTGCTTGGTCGGTTGAACATCTCAGGAGCTTTATCCTTGAGAAAACAAGCACTGTGAAAGTGCTAGAGCCTTCAGAGCTGTCTGACATGTTCCCATTAACAGGGTATCTGCAGGTTTCAGCAAGTCAAATTTAAGACCTTTTAAGACCTTTTTAATACCACCTTGAATGAAATTTAAGACCTTAAACCCTCGATGGTGGGGGGGATCCCGCTGTATTACAACCCAAGCATAGCTTGTGTGTCACTCAATGAGACTCATTCAAGTTTACTTTCTGTCTGTTCATTGAATATAAAGTGATACTCCAGGGCTCCAGACTAACTTTTTCCTTGGGTGCACTGGTGCGCCTACATTTTTATTTTGGGTATTTATGGTGCACCCAAGTTGTGAGTTGTTGAGAGGGGGGGGTGGGACAGCGTCTGGGCCCCCCGGGCAGTCGATATTTACGCCACTGATAATAATATTTTCACCATTAAATAAATGCCTTCAGTAAGACATGGGGGGTAGTGATGGGAAGATTCACCGGTTCGCACCGATGCATCGTCATAAAAGCTCACGATGCGATGGCCCGGATAAAAAATGGGTGCATCGGATACAATGTGGGATGAACTGCGATGCATCGTACCTAAAAATTTTGCATCGGTATAATCCGGTACAATTGTATATTTCTAGATTCCCCCTCTCTAACTGTTTCCTAAACGCGCTCTCATCTCCACTGCTGTCAGTGGCAGATTCTCGTGAAGTGTCGCGGCCAAGTATCGCGCGAGTTGAAGGAGTGTTCGGGAGAGTTACAATGGCTGATGAGGAGTTATACGTCCCTAAAGCTTGCAATAAGTCCAAGGTTTGGCAAAACTTTGGCTTTGCAAAGAAAGATGGAAAATTGGATAAGACCCATGCAATATGCAAAATATGTCGTGCTGCCATAAAGTACACAGGCAGCACGACTAATTTAGGTACTCACCTGAAGAGGCGACATGGTGAGACGTCTGCCTCATCCTCCGATTCATCTATGGCGGCTACAGTGGCTGCCTCAACAAGTACACCTGCGCAAAGTATTTCCACCTTTTTTCATGCCCCGCTGGCTACCAACTCAGCTCGATCAAAGGCAATAACCGAAGCCATTGCCTTCTTTATTTGCAAAGATATTCAGCCTTACAGTGTTGTTGAAAACGAGGGCTTCCAATACCTCCTAAACATTCTGGAGCCGAGGTACCACATCCCGAATAGGAAGCTTTTCACAGATAAAGAAATCCCTCTTCTGTATGAAAAAGTGAGGCATGAAATAGCTAAATCGTTGAGCAACGCCAAAAGAGTTGCTATTACAGTTGATGGTTGGACGTCTCGCGCCACTGACTCCTATGTCACCGTAACGGCACATTACATCGATGAAGAGTGGGTTTTACAAAACCACGTCCTTCAAACCAGACCGTTCAACGAGGCTCACACAGGGAATAATCTGGGACTTTTACTGAAGGACGTTTGTTGCACATGGAACATCGCAGACAAGAACCCAGCGTTGGTCACGGACAACGCAAAAAATATGTTACTGGCTGGAGTTCGTGCAGAGATAAACCCCCATGTGCGATGCATCGCGCACACGCTCAATCTGGCCTCACAAAAATCCCTGAAGGTGGACAGGGTGTCAGAGCTTCTGGTGAAAGTGAGGAAGATTACAACTTTTTTTCACAGAAGCCCACAAGCAACTGAGGTTCTACGTGAAATGCAGGCCCAGTTACACATGCCAAATCACAAGCTCATCCATGATGTTCCCACAAGATGGAACAGTTCACTTGACATGTTGGAGCGTTTTTGGGAGCAGCAGCCTGCTGTGTTGAACACTCTTCTGTCAAGGAAGATAAAGAGGGGAGAAGGATTAGCCAGCCTGACAGAGGAAGACATGACACTGATCCCAGAGGTCATTAAATTTATGTCCCCTCTGAAAGTGGCAACAACACTCCTCAGTGAGGAAAAACACCCCACTATCTCAATGATCTCCCCAATACAGGCCAAACTTCAGAAGCATTTCCAGCCAGATGAGAGCGATCTGCTGGAAATTTCTGTGATGAAGGAGCGATTCCGACAGGATTTTGATGGTCGCTACACGTATCTCCAAGACCTCCTCTACTATGCTGCAGTGCTCGATCCACGGTTCAAAGACCTGGCTTTCTTGGAAGACCACGGCACCAAGGACATGGTATTCACAAAGCTAACAGCAGAGGTGGTGATGATGGAGGAAGAGGTAAGAATATACTCCATAAACCGTAGCTAAACTCTCTATTTGTTACTTGAATTTACCTGTGTCTTCTTTGAATTGGAAAAAGAAATCTAGCAGCTAGTCTCCTTTATACTATTTATATGTTCCCATATATATATATTTTTGTCAGGCAAGTGACAGTGGCACACTCAATGAGGGCCAGGCAGGTGACAGTGGCACACTGACTGAGGGCCAGGCAGAGGTTGACAGAAGCCCAGAGGAAGAGAGAGGTTTGTTCTGATAGGAACTGTGCCAAAAGTTATAAAATAATGTTTTAAGATGCATTTATTATATATATATATAGTTATAAAGTATTATTTAAATAATATATATGGAATGGAACAAAAGAGCACTGTGGATTATCAGTTGTGTTAAAAAAAAAAGACAAAATTATGACATACAATACTATCTTACAAAGTTATGACTTACAATACTATCTTACTATATTATATATATAGTAAGAAAGTATTGTAAATCCTCATTTTTACATATTTTTTTAACACAACTGATAATTCACTGTGCTTTTCTGTTCCATTCCATAGATGATGTCCCCCCCAAGAAGACAGCCTTGAACCAGATGTTTGGGGATTTCCTCACTGCGAGAGCACCAATGAAGACCACAAGGGAGAGGGCTAGGGCAGAAATCTTAAAGTACAGAGAGAGGGATTCTTTAGCTTTGAGTGGTGATGTGTTGCAGTGGTGGAAAAGTGGTGGATCTTCCACTGCTTTCAGCCTTGGCAAAGAGCTACCTGTGCATCCCAGCAACGAGTGTACCCTCTGAAAGAGTGTTTAGCACGGCTGGGGACATAGTTACAGCAAAGCGCAGTTTGCCTCATCCTGATCATGTGGATCAACTCATATTCCTTAAGAAAAACCTGAAAATAGGACAAATTAGTTAAATTTAGTGTGTGAGGCAGTTGATCCACATGTTTAGGATGAAGCAAACTGTGTTGTGACTGTCAGGTATAGTGACATTTTTTTACATTCAGAACACACTTATGCACATACACCCACATACACATACACATTACACATACATGTTTTCTTTTGTCAGAAACCTTGTTACTGATTTGTTGTCTGGCAAACAAAAATGTTACATTCAGAACACACTTACACACATACACATAAATGTTTTCTTTTGTCAGAAACCTGGTTACTGATTTGTTGTCTGACAAATAAATAAATCATTATGTATCATATTAAATTGCATAGAATTGTATTATTTAGCATCGCATCTTGTTGAATCGCATCTTGTTGAATCGCATCGTGTCGAATCGTATCGTGTCGAATCGCACTGCATCGCAATAGGGGGGAATCGTATCGTATCGCATTAGTAGCTGCTTTTATGTATCTTGAATGTATCGGATCGTTGGCAGTGCATCGAGATGTGTATCGCATCGTCCTCCTGATGGAGATGCACATCCCTACTGGGGGGTATACCACGAACCTCGTTGAACATACCCAGGCTTTCTTGGGAAAACCTGGCTCGACAGAGCCGCAACATGCAATCACAGTTAAATGGTACCACGACGCTCACTTTAGATTAAATTAGTTGAACCAGGTTTTCCACTTTAGGTTCAATGCGCGTTCACATAGAAGGGGCGTTGTATTTCATCCAAGGCGAGCAATGTATTATTATGAACTCCTACGAGGAATTCAAAGTTCAAATCACAGCCAAGGGGAACACGGTTGCCCATAATATGGCTAGGGTGGCGTGCTGGCAAAAATAGCCGACCGTGTTAATTCGTCCGTGAAAAGATTCTGCATATTGTCTAAAAAATATTATGCATCATCATCCCTTTTACCCCCATATATGTGGGGCCCCATGAATTGCGAGCCCAAGTACCGGGAATGCACTTGATCTCCGACCCAATATCGGACGTGCACGTCAAGTTGCTTGCTTTTAGTGGCGTGGTTCAACGTCTCAAACGTCAAAACAAAATCAGCCTTGTTGACGCTGCAGATTAGCTCATTTTGGATGAAAGGCGCTAGTCCGAAGCGAGTTATATACGCCGTTTTGTCCCTTCCAGCAGTAAAGGTGCTCGCGATTTGAGAGTCAGGGAACATCAAACCGAAGAGAACTCCTATCCCCTCATTCGCCAACCTCGGAAACGGACGTCTTCCAGCCAACTGACGCTGAACTTTTTTGCAACCCATTGTTGCAGACTAGCTAGCAAGCGTGCAGACATCCGTTTATATATGCAGCTTGCAAGAAAGTAGCCTCTCTCCTTCCCGAAAAAGCATATGACATTTTTGACGAATTTAAGACTTTTTAAGGCCTTAAATTTAGAAAAATACCTAACAAAGACCTCCGCGGACACCCTGATGAACACCTTATGTGCTTGGTGGAAAAGGCATTGTATCCCTGAAACGATACATATGTGTTCCATAGATAGTATATCCTTTTAACTCACTGTCAATGTATTTCGGTATGTAACTATGAAGCAAAAGGGAGGGAATCGTATCTAACACGCGTGGAGAAAAATACCATCGAGCTACTTCAAGGGTCTGACTATGATTCTGAGCTCAAATCAGACTCCCGCTCTGGTTAGTATCAAGTAGGCGTGGCCTATGTGAAGTGGGCGTGGCCTGCGGGCGTATTGGCTCCGCCCTCCTCACTTGTCTAAAGGTGGCGCAATCTGTGGCTGGAGTAGTTATTGCAGCTTGCGTGTTCGATTCGATCCTCCTTCCTAGTGGCTATGTCAATAGTATCAAGCTGCAGCCCCGGAGAACCTATTGTTAAAGGGGACCTATTATGCTTTTCGACTTTTATGACCTATAAACGTTGTTATAATGATTGATAGTCATGTTTAACCATACTAAAGTGTCAAATTATGACGTACATGCATTTCGACGTATTCCCTGCTGACAGTCTCGGGTGGCTGTGCAGAGCGCTAAACACTCGGATCAACTTTTGCGATTCACTTGTTCACATTTCCGGGAAACATCTACGTAGACGTACTCCTGCCGCGCCCCCATATGCCTGGTCAAATGTGCCCGCGCGCGCTCCAAGTCCACACTTTTCACTTCACAGTGTAGCTTTGCACGTTTGTGGAACAATGCCTTCTCCTCCCATAAAATGTTTTTTTGGTTGTGAGGGAAACTTATTTAATTTATTTCGTTTTCCGAAAGACCCAAGTACCAGGCAAAAGTGGGTAGATCTGCTGATTCCCGGCCAACAACTGAATAACCTGCGGGTTTGTCAACAGCACTTCCTACCAGACTCTTTCACAAACCTAGGCCAATGCACGGTTGGATTAGCAACTCAGCTGGTGCTCACTGATGGCTCTGTTCCAACAATCCTCGGCCGTGTTGAAGAGTCAGAAGCTCAAGTTGTAAGTAACATTTTATCAACTGTCCGACTTGTGTTTATTATGTTTTATGCTGTGCACCGTGATTATGCACTCCTCAATGCAGTGATTTTTTTAACCGTGTTTTTACCAAATAAATAAGATAGACAGGAGTGTTGTGGTCCATCTCAGTATGTGACTTACCCCCAAATGTGTCACCAGCATGCATGCATGCATGCTAATTACAAGCTATTCAGGCCCCGTTTACACGAAGGGAAAACGCAGATATTTTCACACGGTTTGGCCTCTCATTTACACGAAAACGCCGTTTTTGTCACAGAAAACGATCATTTCTAAAAACTCCGGCCAAAGTGGAGATTTCTGAAAACGCCGGTTACGTGTTGTCTTGTCAACTGGAAACGGGGTTTTAGGTTCTGAAACGTCACATTATGCGCCAGGAAATGCTTAACGTCATATGAGCGCCCTATGTTTACAGTTTGTTTGTTGCAGGAAGATGCTCGTGTTATTCGTTGTTGATTCTGATGGCTTTATCCTTCTCCCTACACTGCCGCCCATAGGTTTGGCATAGTTATAATGTCCCAACGGCGTATTTATCCGTTTTGATGTAAACGACAACTTTTTTGAAAACGATGTTGTGTGCACAATGTTATTTTTGAAAACGGAGGGGGGGAAATATTCGTTTCTATAAATACCCTGCTACGTATAAACGTGGCCTCAGTGTATGTAGTATGCTAATTTAACACAATGGAGCTGATAGAGGAGAGTAATTCCAGCCTCCAAAGACTTAACCTGCATGCATGTGTGCATGCAAAATACTAATTGACATCAAACTTGCTTTTTGAGCATAATTATTGACTAACCTGGTTAAATAAAGGCTAAATAAAAAATAAAAAATGTTGCAGAGTGTGTAAGGACCAAAGGGTTTTTAAAAGCAAACACACCATATTTGAGAACTAAAGTACAATTTATCATTGTCTTTTTAATAGAGTACATCACAGCAGAGCCTGACCGGTGTAACACGCAGGGACACGGGATGTCAAACAGACCCTCCATATACACTGTCCAGTGCAACACAGACAGTGTGCAATGTGAGATCTGTTGGCACAGAAATGCTGTTTCCGTCCTCAAAATCTGTGACCACACAGTTGTCCCTTGTTACACTGAAGCAACACGTGCCGTGTTCTTTTGGAAAAAGTCTGCAGAGTCAGGATCGCTTTAACTCACTTTATTTAGCAAAGGTTTGGACTAGCATACTATGAAGTGTTACGTATTTTAAGTACATATCGTCGCTGTCCGATGAAAACCGCGTATGTCCATTTTTGCAGATTTTGAGATTTTACGATGATAGAATGTCCAGGTTCATTTCCGTATACAGTATGCGTCATGAACCTAATTGACCAATGAAAAGTTGTGAAACACGTCATCTGATTTTCAAGTATATCCATTTGGTGTCAAAGCTGTCAATCACGCCGCGTATCTCCCGCCCTGTGGAGTCATCTCATTAGCGTCTCTGGAAGCGCATCATCGGGTAGCCGAATAACACTTTGAAGTTAAGGTATTTAGTTTTTTTGTCAACTGTTCTCAAGTTTATTCTAGTTGCAATATAATATGAAGTAATTTTCACCGAATATTTTTTATTGTGAACCTGACTGACGAACGTAAATTAAGTAGGCTAAATACGTCTGTAACGCTTATCGAAACCGAAATCACTACACTCAAAGCCACGAACCTGTCTTGCGGTGTGAGAAGGCAGAAGCGCGATATGCCCTTTCTAACTCTCTGGTAAAATTGTCAGATTGAAATTTGCTAATTTGTCTAAATAATAATCTGCTGACACCGCCCCCTCTTATTGATGCCGTAAATTTGCGACGAGATGCCCTCTCTGTGATGACAGTTCTCCGTGGATACGGAGGATTTCATTTCTCCACAGCCGACAAAGTCCTCATATGCGACATGAACGACATTTATCCAGAGTGGGCCAAGCGCGAAGAAGATTGCCTGTGTGATCCCTGTCTCTATTGTTTTGTGTGATTTGACCGGCAGTTGGTCTGCTTATAGGTCAGAATGAAGTCACTAGACACTCTAGTGAAGAAGCGAACGATTCCGGTAGAATAAAGTACCCATCCTTTCAACAATCAGTGGCCGCTTCATTCTGGCCTTCATAACGAGGCATAGTGTTTCGAGTAGCGTATGTGTGTGCGCGAGAATGGCAGTGTGCGTATGTGTGTGTGTGATTGACGTCAGCGAGTGAGTGGACGAGCGAGGAGAGCGAGGGGTAGCGCGTGTGTGTGTTTTTTTAGTGAAATGGCAGCTTCATTTTTGCTTTTCTTTTCTGCAATACAGTGCCAAATAAATATTATTTTGATGATAGCCTGGTGAGACAGTAGCTTTCCTTTACAGTAGGCCTAACTTTATCGCTAGAAAAAGTTTTCCCCTTGTCGCCTGAGACGTAGGTCAAGGAGTGGACGTTACAACCTCGGTATAGCTTGTTAGTGTACTGATTCATTATTGCTTCATAGTTAGCAGGAGACATAATTATGAAGGGACAATGAATCAGTACACTGATATTCATACTGACAAGATTAATAATCTATGCTCAGTTTATTAAATAGCCTTAGGTTGGACGTAGGCTATTTAATAAACTTAGCGTAGCCTATTCATCTGTCAGTATGAAACGCGACTTGCCCATTCATGATCGGAAGAACGCGTATCGACCACCGTTACTGAAATATGCACGTAGGCAAGGCAAGGCAAGGCAACTTTATTTATATAGCACTTTTCATACACAAGGCAGACTCAAAGTGCTTCACATATAAACATTGTCATACAATAAAATAAAATAATAATAGATAAGTAAAAGAAAAACATATGCAAAGAAATGGGTAAATTAAAAAGGCATTTTAGTATTAAAATAAAAAATAGAGGCAAAGTTAAAAAGCTTTTTAGAAAGTGCAATGTATTTAAGATTTTAGCAGAAGGCTATAGCAAACATAAAAGTCTTCAGTCTTGTTTTAAAGGTGCTCAGAGTTGGGGCAAGTCTTAAATCCTCTGGGAGTTTATTCCAGCTATTTGTTGCATAGTAACTAAATCCTGCTTTCCCATGTTTTGTGTTTACTCTGGGGATAATTAACAGATTGGTCTCAGAGGATCTTAGTGGTCTAGAAGGCTGATGTAGTGGAAGCATATCAGTTAAATATTTTGGGCCTAAACCATGTAGGGATTTATAGGTTAGCAACATGATTTTAAAATCAATTCTCTGACCTACAGGAAGCCAATGTAACGATTTCAGAATTGGTGTAATATGATCAAATTTTTTGGTCTTTGTTAGAACTCTAGCAGCAGCATTCTGAACAAGCTGAAGCTTCCTCAGAGTTTGTTTTGGGAGACCTGTGAGGAGACCATTGCAGTAATCAAGCTTACTAGTGATAAAGGCATGTACAAGTTTTTGTAAGTCTTCGTTGGACATGAGCCCTCTAAGTCTTGCTACATTTTTAAGGTGATAATATGCCGATTTTGTAACTGATTTGATGTGACTGTCAAAATGTAAATCTGAATCCATGATAACCCCTAGATTTCTGGCTTTGATTGAGGTTTTCAGGGACAGAGAGTGAAGGTGTTGGGTTACTTTAAGCCTTTCCGTTTTAGAACCAAATACAATTATCTCTGTTTTGTCCTCATTTAGTTGAAGGAAATTTCGGCACATCCATTCCTTCACTTGCTCAATGCACTGGCACAGCAGATCTATGGGCCGATAGTCATTTGGTGATAGCGATACATAGATTTGCGTGTCATCAGCATAGCAATGATGGTCAATATTGTTATTTTGCATGATTTGCCCTAGTGGGAGCATGTAGATGTTGAATAAAGAGGGTCCTAAGATCGAACCTTGTGGTACTCCACATGTCACGTTGGTTGATTCTGATACAAAGTCGCCAATGGAAACAAAGTACCGTATTTTCCGGACTATACGTCGCTCCCGAGTATTAGTCGCATCAGTCAAAAAATGCTCCATGACGAGGAAAAAAACATATATACGTCGCATCGGTGTATAAGTCGCATTTATTTTTAAACATTTAAACAAGAACGTTTAATCTGGAGAGACTGAATAAAATTGCAATAGCAATATAGGTGTGTCGGTCCCACTCGTAGTTGAGAGTATACCGAATTCAGTGTCACCGGGATTCCACCGGACGGGTATGCGCCGCGGTCCTAAACCTGAGCGCACGATCGGGAGGTGGAAGTTGCGCTCACAAGTCCAGCGGACGGCTCCAGTTTTCGCCGGCCAAGTCATGCGCTGTGATATGTGTGACAGCTATGTTGCACAACATTGCAGCTAAGGCTGGGGTAGCTTTGGTTGAACCGGAGGACATTGAGGACGATGACGACGAGAATATAATTTATTCGGTGGTGCAGTAGGCTTGCAGCGTTCAGTTGTAGGCCTAATGAATGACGGTGCCATCTTGCGGCCGAAGATTATGTACGCACAATTTTGGCATATAAGTCGCTTCGAAATATAAGTCGCAGGGCAAGCCAAACTACAAAAAAACCGCGACTTATAGTCCGGAAAATACGGTAGTTCCTATTTTGTAGGTAGGACCTGAACCAATTTAAGACAGTGCCTGAAAGCCCCACCCAGTTTTCTAACCTTTCCAGAAGTAATGTATGGTCTACAGTGTCGAATGCAGCACTGAGGTCAAGTAGCATTAGTATTGAGGTTTTGCCAGAGTCTGTGTTAAGACGGATGTCGTTTACAACTTTAATAAGGGCGGTCTCAGTGCTGTGCAGGGGTCGAAATCCTGATTGGAAGGTGTCATAGCAACCAGTTGATGCCAGGAAGTGATTTAGTTGCTGGAGGACAACTTTCTCAATGATTTTACTTATGAAGGGTAGATTTGATATTGGTCTGTAGTTGTTAATAATAGAGGCATCTAGGCTCCGCTTTTTTAAAAGGGGTTTAATAACTGCAGTTTTCAAAGCTTTTGGGAACTTGCCTGACTGGAGAGAGTTGTTAACTATCTGCAATATGTCTACTGCTAGGCAGTCGAAAACATTCTTAAAGAGGTTGGTAGGTATAGTATCAAGGCAACAGGTGGATGGCTTTAGTTGTGTCACAGTTTCCACAAGATTTTGAGAGTCTATAACATCAAAGCATGCCATCCTTGCCACGTAATTTTTGCCTGAACAGGGTGGTAGTCCAACATTTTTGTTTGACGTGGAGATATTGATGGCGCGTCTGATACCTTCAATTTTATCAATATAAAAAGCTGCAAACTCATTGCATTTCTGCGTGGAATGGAGATCAGGTGGAATTTCTGTTGGGGGGTTGGTCAGTCTGTCAACAGTTGCAAATAGGGTTTTTGCATTATTAGTGTTGGTTTTAATGATATTGGAGAAAAATGTTTCTCTAGCATTTTTTAAGTCTAAATTGTAGGCACGGAGGCTCTCTTTATAGATATCATGGTGAATATGAAGTTTTGTTTTACGCCAGATGCGTTCAACCTTCCTGCATTCTTTTTTCTGTGCTGTTACAGAAGCAGCTTTTCTCCAGGGTGCCTTTTGCTTTCCAGTATGTCCATTTAAACTCGATTTTGGTAAAATGTGAACTATAACATCACACTGTCAATATTACGACTACATTTAAAGATGACGTACCAAGTATGACAACGCTACGTTCAACTGCTTTGAAATTAGGGTGTTTTTTTTCATTTCCTGAAAAGTAACCTGTTTTGGACATACGCAGTTTTCATCGGACAGCGACGATAAGCTGCTCCCACATAGCCATTAGGAAGCAGGATCGAACACACAAGCTGCATTACCCTCACATAGCCACTAGGAAGCAGGATCGAACACTTAAGCTGCAATAACTACTTTAGCCACAGATGGCAGCACCTTTAGACAGGGGCGGAGCCATAACGTCATCCCGGCCACGCCCACTTGACGGTCTCTAGCGGGTGATTCGAAGTGAAGAGGACAGAGATCAATAGGTAGACGGCGGAGAGCCACCGGGCCGAAGCCCGGGGGCTTGAAGTAGATCACGGTATTTTCCTCTCCACGCGTTAGATACAATTCCCTCCCTTAAGCTTCATAGTTACCATACCGAAACATGCCTACTTTAACAAATAAAGTCAGTTAAAAGCAACCCGGGATTGGACTATTTTCTTTGAAGAATGCTGCAAAGACGTTTGGAAGAAAGTCCCGAGAATCCCGGCAGGCGCGACGCTTAAACAACTTCCACAGGCCACACACGTCTGAGGTAAATAGAACCCATTGTCTTAAAGTTTAGATCTGCAATAGGATTATTTATAAGAACATTTAGGTGTAAGTTTGTTTTAGCCACCGTCCGGTCGTGCTGCTCCAGAGGCCTAGACCTCGACTTAAAAAGCATAACAAAACGTGTAGATGAACGGTTGCAGAGAACTCCCTCCCTCCCTCCCCCCATGCCCCACACTTGAGTTGTTTTGAGTACTCGTCGTTAACGATCGTTCTTGGTACTGGTTGAGAGGTGAAGTCCTCCACTATCGGTCTCTGTATAGATCGGGCCAAAATAGTATATTAACGAGAGTTATCTTTCACTTTCCTGAGGCCGGCACGGTCTGTGTACATAAGCAGTAGCTCCATAGCGGACGATCAGAGTGGATACTATCTTATCTGCTGATCCGCTAATACCACCCTAGACTGTATGCTTACATTTTTCATTCAAGTCTGTTGGTATTTTGTTATTCTTCTTTTCGTTTCACTGAAGCGTTTATATGATAGTTTCCCATTTCATTACACAGTCCTTTGCATTGTTGTTGAAAACTGCAAGGTCTTTTGGGCTGCAGGGGTTGGGTAGTAGAGTGCAGACAAGACAGTGCTCCATTGTGTGGTCTGCTTCTCCACATTCATAGGTTCTTGGGCCAGTCTTGTAGCCCCATCTGACCAGAGCATCTTTGCTTTGGATCGTCCTGTTCTTGTTCTGAGGCGGTTTAGTGTTTTCCATTGGGTCCATGATGCTTCTGCACCAGGGGGTAGTTTTTCAGTGGGGGGTATTCCCATGCCAGTTGGAGGTGGGTCATTCTCAAGTTTTTCCATCCAGAGTTGGATTCTGGTTTCTTCCCGAGACTTTGTTAGGGGCTGGACATGGCTGAGAAAGCTTCTTCTTGACTTTAGCCGTTGGACCGGAGGATGGCATCCATGGAGGAGATGGCGTTCATCGAAGGGGCAATGCCAGCAAGGAGGTGGAGGTTGCTTGTGTTGGTGGGTTTCAAGCAGCTAGTGATCAGACGGCAGGTGTTGTTCAAATTTTGTTATTAAAGACGATGAATTATTAAGGCACGAGTACCCCCTGACCCCCTACGCTCGGAAAGTCCCCACCACTCCCCCTCCAGGCCCCCTACACCCGAGAACCCCCCCCCCCCACCCCACCTCTCTCCCCTCGTAATCTACCCCTCTAATGCCTCCCTCCCCTCGAACCCCTTTCATCTCCCTCTTCAGATCCCGTCCATCACCCCCCTCCCCTCCCTCCGCACCCCCTTCGTGAATCTACTTTCAAACACTCTCTTCCCCTCACTTCCTTATTCATATTGCTGAAAGAAGAAGGCCACTCGCCTTTCTATTGTTAGTTAAATTGAAGTTCTTTTCTTATTGTTCTTTCTTCCCCTTGCTCCCTCCCACCCCAAACACCTGGTCACGTGTTGGGACCAGCATGTAAATTTAGTATATTTGAGGGTCTGTGTGTGTCTAGGTGCTGAAATACGGGGAGCCAGTCCCTTGTTAATATCGGCAGAACACGCAAGTATTTGTGTAGGTTGTAATCACTGTTTTTTGATTCACCAACATTAATAGTTTAAACGATCTGTAAATGTTTACATTTGTACTACATTTCTTCTTTCTCTTCAGGCCTTGGCAACCCGAGCAGTGACGGACGCCCGACATTCATCATTTTAATTGTTTACATTACTACAAATATCCTCCTTTCTCTTCAGGAAGTGGAAACACAAGTACTGCAGGTTGCCCAACACTCATCATTTTACTTCTGAGCATTGATCTTAATATTCTCTCTCTCTCTTCAGGAAATGGCAGTATGTGCAGTAACGAATGCCTAACACTCAGACATAATGTTTTTCAAGGTTGCTGGGCCCTTCTGTCTGTTTTCATGAGTTTTGTGTATCAAAACAGGAGTGCAATAGACATTGGTTGTGTCATGCACATTGATATTAGAGAACCAGGATGGTTCAAATAGACACGGGGTTCAACTGCTAAAATAATATGTTGAATTAATAAATGATGCACATGGTTTTAACCGGTGCACAAGGGGGGAGTTAGCTCAACTGCTGTAGTTCAATTACAATAACATTTGTTTCAACCGATAACTTCTGAATTTTTCTTTTAGGTTCAGTTTTTGTTTTGTTTATAGAATATCACCATATATTTAATACCCAGATGTGCATAATTGCAGTAAGTTTGGATGACTCTTTATTCTACCTAGTTTAGACGGTTTTGATTGACCTAGCTCAAAATTCACCAGGTGTCAGACGTAGGATTGTGGCACTCCTTGGGAGCCCCCGAGCCACACGTCAACTGCACCAGGTGTCAGACGTAGGATTGTGGCACTCCTTGGGAGCGCGTCAACCGACTAATCGTTCCTGCGGGTTCTGGAGTGGTGACGGTGGAGCTCATAGGGAGGCTCCGGGAGAGTTGGCAATCACGGGCTCACGCGGGGAGTGGTGACGGTGGAGCTCATGGGGAGGCTCCGGGAGAGTTGGCAATCACGGGCTCACACGGGGAGAAATCAAGTAAGTCAGGAATACAAGGTTGAATTAATGTATCGATTTGATGTTGACCAACAAAAACTAGATAATTATAATAATAAATACTGTTCAAGTAATGGTATAGTTAGGTCTGGGACCTGCATAGCTAAAAAAAACTTTTGGAAATAGTGATGGACGTGTCCGGGACGTCCTCATCCTCATGCTCAGTGACCTCCACCAGGGAAATTGACGACGAAACACCATCAACCTCGAGCTCTGCCTCCAACATAGAGGGCGTGTTATTCGGCAATGGAGGCTTTGAACACCGCCCACTCCGGCTCAATGCCCCCCAACCTCCACAGGAATGCCAGAAAAGCTCCGCCGGAGGTGTGAGTTGAAGATACCTAGGACGGGGGCCTCCTCCAGACGTTCCCAGTTCACCCGCACTACTCGTTTGGGCTTACCAGGTCTATCCGGAAATTTCCCCCATTCCCTGATCCAACTCACAACCAGATGGTGGTCGGTTGACAGTTCCGCCCCTCTCTTTACCCGAGTGTCCAAAACATGCGGCCTCAGATCAGATGACACGATCACGAAATCGATCATCGATCTTCGGCCTAGGGTACTCTGGTACCAGGTACACTTATGAGCACCCTTATGTTCGAACATGGTGTTTGTTATGGATAATCCATGACTAGCACAGAAGTCCAATAACAAACGACCGCTCGGGTTTAGATCAGGGAGGCCGTTCCTCCCCACCACACCTCTCCAGGTGTCTCCATCGTTGCCCACGTGGGCGTTGAAGTCTCCCAGCAGAACTACGGAGTCCCCTACTGGAGACCCATACAGGACTCCATTCAGGGTCTCCAAGAAGGCCGAGTACTCTGAGCTGCTGTTTGGTGCATACGCACAAACAACAGTCAGAGTTTTCCCCCCTACAACCCTTAGGCGCAGGGAGGCGACCCTCTCGTCTACCGGGGTAAACTCCAACACCGCGGCGCTCAGCCGGGGATTTATGAGTATCCCCACACCCGCCCGGCGCCTCACGCCCTCGGCAACTCCGGAGAAGAATAGAGTCCAACCCTTATCCAGGAGTACGGTACCAGAGCTGAGACTGTGCGTGGAGGTAAGCCCCACCAGATCTAACTGATAGCGCTCCACCTCCCTCACAAGCTCCGGTTCCTTTCCCCACAGCGAGGTGACGTTCCACGTCCCCAGAGTCAGCTTCTGACGCCCGGGTCTGGTCCGTCGAGACCCCTGACCTTTGCTGCCACCCATGTGGCTGCGCACCCGACCCCAACGGGTCTTCCCACAGGTGGTGGGCCCATGGGATGAAGAGAGGGGGGGTGCCACGTAGTTTGTTCGGGCTGTGCCCGACCGGGCTCCGTGGCAAACCCGGCCACCAGGCGCTCGCCATCGAGCCCTCCGTCTGGGCCTGGCTCCAGACGGGGGCCCCGGGCTTCCTCCGGGCCGGGTCACATCTCCTCTTTTTTCGTTCTTCATTGGAGTTTTTTGACGTATAGCTATAAAATAAGTAAAGATAAAACTGGGTTTTACTTTACTTCACTTTGCTAAGACATATACACGTTTGATGTGGTATGCAAAAGGTAGCGCAATAGGATGTTGTGCAGAGAATAAGGCGTATGCACGTTTGATGTGGTATGCGATGTACATAGGAGTGAATCAAAGTGTGGACAACATCAAATGCGAGCAATAGGTAGAATAAATGAAGATTAGGTCATCCAATATATATAGTTAGTGTAGGACAATCGGGTAGTATGATGAAGGTAACTGTTATCATGAGATACGGTTAACACAGAAGTGATATTGAACATGCAAATTTTAACATTGTTATTTCCCTTTTACATCTTTTTGGTTATAGATAAGAAATGGATTAGCGATACATCTGCTTGGAAGGGAACCTAAATGCTAGGGTTCTCAATTTAGATTCAGAAGTAGTGGGCTCACCTTTCAAATGCCACTGCTGCTGCTGTAACGCTTTGATACAACGTCAGCGTTTCATAGTATGATATTTTTTTTATTCTGATAAGTTGCGACACATAGGTATACTGACTCATGTATCGTTTACGGTTTAGTGCATTTGAGAACAGCGTGGTCTCAAGACGGCTGCATAGACCCACCAATATCGACCTTTGGTTTTGTATACTGGTTTTCATTTCTCTTCACAATAGATTGGTTTATATACAGATGATTAAGGAAAGGAACTTCAACTTGGTTGCACTACGGCGTTGTTGGGTTTGGTTGTCATTCAATGCGCATGGCTGAAGCAATGCGCAAGGAGGGATGTAGTGTGAAATTAAATCAAAGTAGATACTGTAAAACAATTAGAATGAAAGGAAATATGCTTTTGAACAACTGCTGTTGTGGTAGAAATGACTGATTATATTCTGTGATTATTATGAGGTCTTTTATGCTTAATAGTGGAAAACACACGGTGCCTAGGTGTCTGGGTTTAGAACAGATGGAGCCCCCCTAAAAAGGAGCAGGGCTATCTTTGCAGACCATTTGTTGTCTATTTTCTGACCATTCAGGTTAAAGTGGATTTATGACTGAATGGAGGCAGACACCTCAAGGAGAAGCTGTTCTGTTTGTGTGTATAAAAAGACGCCGCAGTTTGTGAACGAGAGTGACTTTGCAAACCCACTCAGGCTGTTGTTGTTGTTGTTTTTCTGCACGATAAAGTCTTTTGTCAATTCTTGCTCCGGACCCCTCGTTTTCATTCTACTCTCTCTCTTGAATTAGTCTAAGTGTTTTATATCTCGGTTAATCTTCAATACTGTACATGAGTTTGTATTTCTACAATAGAAACAAAAAGTTCCAGAACCAGATGCAGACACACCCGGAGCCTACAAACTACGTCTGCCGAGCAAGGAGTAACAGTCACATGAGGAAATCAAATAACGGCAGGATTTGAATCGGTTCTGTTTTGGTTGTCCACCATTAGAAAAAATATTGTTTGGATAAATTACATATGTCATGATCAGCAACAGTTCGTACAGTTTTCCACGAATAAGGTTAAAGGAATATATGTTGTATTGTATTGTAGCACTTAATAGTATTGTACTGTATTATATCGTAGCACTTAACTGTGTAGCAACTGCAGCAGCTGCTATCATGTCTGTAATACGGGGAATTGATTAGCCTAGCGATTGTGGTACTTGCACTTGGTTCTATGAACATCCTTTCTGTACCGACAGCGATATATTGATGCACTTCTTATGACAAATGTACTTATTGTAAGTCGCTTTGGATAAAAGCGTCTGCTAAATGTAAATATATAGATATGGATATGTTATTGACAGAGCAAGGAGGGGTGTATGCGATGATAGGCACAACATGTTGTACTTTTATCCCCAATAACACAGCTCCGGATGGGTTGGTGGCCAGGGCGCTGGCATGATTACAATCCCTCAGGTTCGAATTAGCAGAGAACTCCGGCATTAATGACCCTTTCACAGGATGGATGGAGAATATGTTTGGGAGGTGGAAAGGCATGATCCATTGTTTACAGGTTTCCTGTTGCTGACACGACAACGATTGAACACCTGAAGGAGGCTCCCATGATGTGAAAGTAACCTCTCTGTGAGCTGAGCCCTTGACAAGTAGGGACGAGCCTTGGGTTCATGAATTACAGGTCCCGATGGCGAAAGAAGAAACAATGGCTGCGATTACAACAATGTCCAATACCACCCACATGCAACAGCACACCAATACACAAAGATCACCTGAACCACCCAAATCCATGCTAGCCTATCAATAATTTTGAATTTTTTTAATTCCTAATATGACTACTAATTTTGTACTTTACTTTCGCACATGCCGAAAATGTTATGACCTTGTTACATATAACCAAAAGTATTAGCTTGGATTTCTATGGATACTTTTGTTTATGTGCCCTTTAACCATATGATTGTATGATAACCAGGATATGTGTTCATTGTTGTATTATTAACAATGACTTGTATTACCTATGAGACCCACCAATGCAAATGCCGTTTCAGTATTATGGGGACACGTTGTGGTTTATCTCCAATATGGAGTTTTTTCCACTTCGGTCGGTGGTGTTGATGATTTATTATACTTAGACTATGTTTTCGGTGTGGTAAATGGTGTTTATGACTTAAAATCTTGTATGGTCATCTGAGATGACCACGGAGGGATTGTTACGTATTTTAAGTACATAAGCTGCTCCCACATAGCCATTAGGAAGCAGGATCGAACACACAAGCTGCATTACCCTCACATAGCCACTAGCAAGCAGAATCGAACACTTAAGCTGCAATAACTACTTTAGCCACAGATGGCAGCACCTTTAGACAGGGGCGGAGCCATAACGTCATCCCGGCCACGCCCACTTGACGGTCTCTAGCGGGTGATTCGAAGTGAAGAGGACAGAGATCAATAGGTAGACGGCGGAGAGCCACCGGGGGCTTGAAGTAGATCACGTTATTTTCCTCTCCACGTGTTAGATACAATTCCCTCCCTTAAGCTTCATAGTTACCATACCGAAACATGCCTACTTTAACAAATATAGTCAGTTAAAAGCAACCCGGGATTGGACTATTTTCTTCGAAGAATGCTGCAATAGAAGCAAAAGGAGGGGAATTGTACATGCACATGTGGAGATACACTTAGTAGGGCATTCCAAAGGATGCTTTACCTGGAGCGTTCTAGCCCTCTGAGCTATGGGTTGTAACTTTAATACTGGGCAGGCGTGGACTTAGTTATGTGCTCTGATTGGCTAATGGTGCTGAACTCCCGCCTCTCTGGATGTTGTATGTGTCTCTATGCTACTCCCTTGTGGCTATGTGTTGGCATTGCAACTTGCTTTGTGGTAAGGTGCTGACCCCTTGTGGCTATGTGTTGGCATTGCAACTTGTTTCGTGGCCCTAAACTTCTGAGTTCGTCGAACACCTGGGCCGCTCGTATCTGTAGAATTGATACATGAATGAATGGCTTCTTGTACGGGCTGGACGCCTCCCTAGGAGCCGGATCCCTCCCTAGGATGGGAATGAGACCTCTCTAGTCGCCAAGGACATATGTGGCCTGTTGGTATGAATGTGTGAATTATGTTACACACGTGAGAAGCAAAGGTGTGTATGTGATATGGTCAACAAACTGGTATTAATTAATCCAGGAATCAGAAATAACCCATAGCCCTTAGAAACATAAATGTATTCACTAACATTGCAGCATCATTATTGACTAAAGATTTTACTGAAACCTATCTTTCATAGTAAATTATGTGTGTTTTTATTGTAATTACCAGGCCAGTGATTCCTGTTCATTTGGGGTTTAGTTCTACAATACTCTACGAGACACTACAATACAACTAAACATAAAATCGGGTAGATTACTGTCGGAGATTAACCGAGACATAAAACACTTGGACTAATTCAAGAGAGAGAGTAAAATGAAAACGAGGGGTCCGGAGCAAGAATTGACAAAAGACTTTATCGTGCAGAAAAACAACAACGACAACAGCCTGAGTGGGTTTGCAAAGTCACTGCCGTTCACAAACTGCGGCGTCTTTTTATACACACAAACAGAACAGCTTCTCCTTGAGGTGTCTGCCTCCATTCAGTCATAAATCCACTTTAACCTGAATGGTCAGAAAATAGACAACAAATGGTCTGCAAAGATAGCCCTGCTCCTTTTGGGGGGGGCTCCATCTGTTTTAAACCCAGACACCTAGGCACCGTGTGTTTTCCACTAATATATATAAAAGACCTCATAATAATCACAGTTTACCATAGAATATAATCATTAATTTCTACCACACATCCCCCCTTGTTGGGGCCAATAAGGTTCCAACAAATTACTTGAATTATTGCTAAGCCTATATGCTACTAAGCCCTTGCCAAATTGACACCACATCTGGTCATCGGTAAAAACCTCAGAGCTTTGACAGGGATTTCAACCTGTTTTTAGGCCAAAAAGATTTACCAAATGCAGTGTATTATTAAAGGTTGGGTACGCGATTTGCGAAACGCCAGCAGATTTTGAAAATACACAACTCAAATGGTCCTACCCCCTCCCCTTCAACGCTGACTCTGACTCCACCCATTCCAAGTACTTGGACGCGCAATCATGCACGAGCGCGAACAGAGATGCGCGAGAGCGAGCCAGGCTAGCGTAGGTTTTCGTTTAACAACATGGCACTACATTCAGCTGTAAATTGCACCCAGTACCGCGGGAAGTAGGGGTTTTGGGGGTGCTGCAACACCCCCTGTCCGAGGCCCTGTCTTATCACAGAAAACGATCATTTCTAAAAACCAAAGTGGAGATTTCTGAAAACGCCGGTTATGTGTTGTCGTATCAACGGGGAGAAACGGGATTTTAGGTTCTGAAGCGTCACATTATGCACCAGGAAATGCTTAACGTCATGTGAGCATCCGCTGTACCGTATTGGTCCGAATATAAACACAAACCCCATTGTAATACGACCTATATTTGGAAAAAAGATTTGAAGCCCAGATCTTGATTTCATGAATAAATAAATTGTATTAATTGAAATAATATACGAAAATAAAAAGGCATAGAATAAAACACTGCATTGCCACTAAACAGTAGTGCAAATAGGCCGTACTGATGTGTACACCAAAGACTTCCTGACACTCCTCTGCCCCGCTGTGTTCGCTCTGGCTGTGGTCGCTCCGAACTGTTTCGGCCCGTGGCAAAGCGAGTCATCCTCGCTGCTGTCCAAGGCATGTTGAGACGCAGCATTTATTTAATGCTCATATGTCCTAGTGCTGAAAAAAGGTTATATGAAAAAGTGTGAGGGTAGCGGTGGTGCGCTAAACTTGTTCTGTGAGCAGCTGGATGTGAACCATGGTGTGAAGGAAGTGAACACAACGATCGATTTTCAACTGTGCGCGCATGCACTGGTGTAATTGAGCTGCGCTGCTATATATCTTTTTTATCAATGTGGCGAGTTGCGAGTCTAGTGCAGGCCGGGTTTTTTTTTCACAGCACCCCCTGCTGAGAATACGTTCTCGCGGCTATGGTTGCACCAGATGTTATAAACATTAAACGGTCACATAAATCAATACTATTTTTAGAAAATGTATGTTTGTTTCATATAATTGTATTGGAAGTCCTGGTTTTCACTAGGGTTGCCGCGGTGTGGACATTTTCACACCGAGTAATAGGCTACACTCGTCTCAACACCGGTATTACCGAGTATAAACGGTATAAACTTTGAAACTAGGTCAACCGCCACACAAGCATCGGTTTTTAGACCCTTCTCGTCCTTCAGTTGCCGCCAACGTTCAAAAGCAGCGCCTAGGATTATTCTTGATTTCAGTTTTTCTCTTTCAGCGTTTTTATTATCAATTACTCTCTGAAAAAGAGTTTTCCTTCTCTTTGCTGGTGGTGGTGGTGGTGGTGGTGGGGATTGTGGCGTCTTGTCTGCCATGGAAATTGTCTTCTACTGCTAGGTCCAAATGTGGATTAACTAGTTCCAGTAGATACCGCAGGATAACAACAAACAGGAGCTTGCTCTGGGTCACGAGTACTGCACGAAGGGGTCGCGCGCGGGGGAGGGGGGGAGGGGGAGTGCAGTACGACCGTTTGATTGACGTACTTACTGTCCAATGAAACTCGGTGGCAATGGATATGATTGGCTGGAGTTTTTCGAGCCCTGCACGTTCCACAGATGATTGACAAGTTTAATTTTCATGTCAGTACTTCTAACTCAGTGGCTGTAAGCGGGTTATGATAAGGATTTCAAGTAATTTTGCAAAAATGGCCAAAAAAGCAAATCACCTATGCAACCTTTAACACTCTAATCCCTACAAGTTGTTTCATATGTAATCATAAAACCTTTCTAATCATAATAACACAATATTCTATATTCATCATGCAACTATATCAAATGTGTATCTAGAATACCTACATAATAATCATAAACAGCATAATAATCAATAATCATTCAGCATGCATTGAAAATTGGCATTTCAAAAATATGTGACACCATATTATACATTAAAAATTGACATAACATACATTCAATAATGTGAAACATAATAAAAATTAAAAACTAAGATTGTCAACAAGCTTGCATGGATTTGAATAGCTCTGATTATCGTCATATACCGGTATACTATATAACGTGGGGGGTTTGGGCATCGTGGTTGTTGCTTCTGTTTGCAGCCACCAGCCCTGAAACCCATTAGTCCAATGTCCATTTGTTCAAACTGTCTGAAATGGTTGTGGTTCACATGAGGGGTCTGATTCTCACATTCCGGTCTCCTCTCTAGTTTCACTCCAATCCAATCAGTTTTCCCTTTGTTGTCAATTAGTCCTGAATGATTTTGGGCCGGATTATCCTGTGTTCCTCTCTGGCTTTCTTCAGTAGGCCTACCACCCCCTAATTCCTGGCCCTTCCAGGTTTGTGTTGTCCCCGTGGTTTCATCCTTCCTCGGGGTCTGTGCTTGTGCCAGCGAAATCTGGCACAACCCGTAAAGGATCAGAAACAGGCTCCCCGTTTTCAGCATCATCATGCTGCTGTATCTCTTGGCTCGACTGGATCTGGTCCTGGGGCAGCTGGTCAGCCCCACGTGTGTCTGCGTCTGGCTCCTCCTCCTCACGGTCGTCTCTGGCTTTGGGTTGAGCAGCTTTAGTGCAGTGGTTGAGATGATACCACGTGGCACTTCCTTCCACTTGGATGGCTGACTTTGTATGGCCCTTCTCGCCTAGGCTCGTGGTCACCCGGCTCCACCCCCCTTGGTGGCTCCTTCTCCAACTCTGGAACTCTGCCTTTCTCTTGTTGAAAAATAAGCCTGTGTATGCCAGTTAGTTGTCCCAAATAGCGTCTTAATTCAGTTTCCAATTGTTCCAATGTAGGTCCTTTATGAGGCCCTCGAATGACAGGTGAAGGCATGGGTCGACCTGTAAGCATTTCATGCGGGGTTAGATGCGTCGTTCTGTTAGTTTTCATGCGATAACTCATTAGTGTCAGTCGTAGTCCATTAGTCCTTTAATTTAGTACTCTAATTTAATTTTGTTAATCTTTGTCTTAAGCGTCCGATTCCTCTCTCCACCATACCTTGTGGTTTGAGGAATGTAGACACAGCCTAATCTTTGTTTGACATGCAGATGTTAAATCACTTGTTTGAATGTTTTCTGCCCTATTGCCTGAGCTAATTTGTGACGGAATTCCAAACCTTGGCATGACTTCTCTAGTCAGAACCTTGATTACCGTAGCCGCACTTTGGTCTTCTGATGGGACTGCTTCTACCCATCTGTTGAACACTGTTTTTTCAAATATTTCACACTCATTTAGCTGGATGTCAATCATTATTTGCAAGTATGGTGAAGAAAAACCTTGTTTTCAAATTTTTTCCTAATTCTCCTCAATACCTCCCCCCTTGCGCAATGGTCAAAACCATACGCATTAAATGATAAACAAATCTAATAACGCCGTTGGTGCACCCAACGTCGAAAGTCTAACCTTAAGCATCAGTAAACTGAAACCAATCTTTTGGGAAGGGAAATCAAAACCAGTATGTCCAAATCCTAAGCCCAATATGGGTGGGTTTACCATCAGCCGCCCGAAACCACGCTGTTCCGAGGTCATGCACTAAACCGAATAAACGTACATGCGTTAGTGGCCTTCTATACCACAAAGGTAAAATAAAGTGAAATTAATCGCGACATGCCCCGTCTCAAGACCACCTCTGCTGCCAGAGCTGACATATCTGACTCCTGTTCCCCCTCCACCTTTCATCAGCCGGCTTTTCCTATGATGGTTGCAGTCCGTCACTCCATGATCAAGTGAGCCAGTGCTCACAGTGACTCTGCCAAGTAATCGTGACTGTGCCTGATTTAGGTTGTCCCGGGCTTCAAGGTGGGATCTTACCCGTCGTTGGCTAACCAGCCTTCCATACTGGCTTATTGCAGGATGCCATACCTGGGATACGATCAATCCCCACCTATATGGTGGTATAGATCGCAAAGTGGAGGGATGGAGACAGAGTCTTCAGCTGCATCTGCCTTATGCAGCCATATGTGTGCGTCATGAATACACATCAGGGCGACTATAAAACAAAAGATAATTTATCAGAGTTAAAATGATTAAAGTGTTGCAGCAGTATTAGTGGCATTTGAAGGTAAACCCACTACTTCCGAATCCAATTTGACAACATAGCATGTATGTCTCCTTCCCAGCAGATGTAGCGTCAATCCACCTATTGTTCTTAACTAGGGAGATGTGAAAGAAAACAAAAATCACAATATTAAAACTTGCATTTTCAATATTGGGCGACTCACTGCTGTCTTAACCGTTACTCAAAATCACAATTCTTTTCATAATCCTACCCGATTGCCCTTCACTATCTATTTAAATTGGACGACCTAATTAAACCTTTTATTCTACCTATTGCTTGCATTTAGTGTTTTCCATATTTTGATTCACTACTATACCAAACCCAAATCCTCTATGTTGATCTTAACTAGTTTATTCAACACTGAATTGATACATTGTTTCTATTTAGTAATTAACCATATTGTTTTATCTGAGGTATGCTTGTGTATCCCCTTGTGTACTCAGTCACTTGGAGTAGGAGAGGATTCTCCCCTACCTCGGCAGCCCTGACACACACATGAGAACAGGCTCACACACACCCTTTTTTATTTTATTTTACTTATTTATTTTAAATTACATTTGTCATTGTGGATAACCTAAATTAGAAATTTGGATAACGTTCTATCATACTTATTTGATCTAATTTTTAAGTATTGCCGATTGTTTTTCTAAATTATAAGATTGCTTTTAATAAATTGTCTATTACTTATCATAATCTCGAAGGAAATATTTTATTTGTGTTGTTATCTTGGCACCTAGACCTCGTCAGGTCAAAGCACCAAAATAACATCCACCTATCCACGCAGAATCCATGGGTTGGGTCCGCTCCTCGTTTGATGAGTCACTTTACCCTGGCGCCATTGAACCCATTGACTCCTGTGGAGTGTGGTGTGCAGACAATTTTTAACGCGAATTGCTCATGTTTGAGTCTAAATAATTATTCCTAAATCCTGTGATTACCATGTAACTTACTCAGGGACACATCAACACTCAGCTAGGAGGAGATGGGGATCGAACTAGCAACCATTCGGTTACAAGACACCCTCTACTTCCTGAGCTAAACCGACCCCCAGCCTCCTCTCCGCTGATTTATTACCTCTGCGTCGGTCCGCATCCGCCCTTTTTGCTGTCAATATATTCCTCTCCCTTCTCCAAACACCTTCTCCCTCTGATCCAACCTGTTGTCTCACCAGTGCTCTGTGTACCAAGATGTAATGATCTATACCACATGGTGTTCCGACGCGATGCAGAGTCTCCAAGAGCCACAGAATCACCAATCCCAGTGGTGGTTCTATGTTTTCTCTAAAACAGTGGACATAGGTTACATTCAGGAACCAAATACAGAGTACATCCAAGCACACAAATAATCTATTCAGTACAATGCAAATTCAGTCTCTTTCTCTCTGTTGTCTCTCTGTCCAGCCCCCACCGGCGGGTTTTCCTTACTTACGTTCCTTCTCTCTAACTTTCTTTACCTCTCTTTACCTACTTCCTTTGCTTTCACAAATCTCCATAACCATTTTCACTTTCAGTAATCCTTTCCTTTCCTTTCTGGTTTATTCGTTTTTTGGACACTCTCCAAAACTGGATTTTTAATTTTAAAAGGCCATCGAAAAATATGAATGTCCCCAAAGAAAATTCTAACCGGAAAGCCTTCTCCAATCTCATCGCCACTTCTCGTTGCCAATCTACACACTCTTCCTCTTCTCTGTCTCACTCTTCACAAATCACTTCATCTGTCCCCTCTAACTCAACTCAATGCTAACTCTTTCTCACTCACTCACTCACTCACTCACTGACTCACTCACTTATTCGCTCACTCACTCACTCATTCGCTCACATATACAACTTAAAATAAGAATTCACAGACTATCATCCTTGGAGCTGTCATAGGTATTAACTGTGTGTGCTCCGAGAATCCCAAAGTTTTGGTGAATTTTCCTGCCAGGGGGAGGTGAGAGGCATAATTTGGACCTACGCAAGTGTAAGTGGCCCCAGTGTGGGCCATCAATGGCGTGCCTCTATAATTTATCAGAACCTGCAGTATTGGTTCCTCACCAGCTTGTTTTGTGATTGCTACAAGCTGACCCTCCCCCTGTGGATTCTCTGGGCCCCCCTAGTATCCCTGACCTACAAAGGGACCCGCCTGTCCCTGGTCGCTGTTACCCTGTCCTTGCTGGGATGGAAGAGGGTTAGTCAAACAATTTCTCTTCATATGTCCTTCCTGGTTGCACCCATAACATATTAAAGGACCTCTGCGTTGTCCTTGGGATCCTGGTTGTTGATTGTTTCTAAACTGTCCTTGGGGCCCCTGATTCTGTCTATTTTTATTTGTGGGGTTCCCATAATTATGGATGTGTACATGTGTAACAGGTGGAGTAGGTGACAGTTGGCTCTGAGGCTGTTGTACTGGGAGAGAAAATGCCAATCGTCGATATTGGTTTTGAAGTGCGCCCTGCTGGGCGGCTTGCGAATTTACTGCAGCTGGTTCTAAAACACCTGCCTGTCTCTTATCTCTTTCCTTCCTTGTGAGATCTTCCAGCTGAAGCTGATATAGCTTCCTCTGGACCTCTTTGCTTTGTTCCTGTGTTCTTTGTTTATTCTGACGATATTCATCCACTGCATGAACTAAATGGTCATTAAAATTTCTATGAGATCCTGATGTAGACAGTCCAACCACATCTTCTAGCTTGGCTTTGATTTGGCTGGGAAGTGTCTCTATCACAGAGTTTCTAAACATGACAGAGAACACCGGATGGATCTCAGGATCCTCATCCGTCTCCATGCGCCATCTGTCTACTTGGGCCTGCAGGTAGGATGCAGGGTTCTCTGTGTCACCAATGGGGAGAACTCTCATGTTTTTAGGATCCATGCGGACCGGGAACTCCCTCCTGAGTGTGGCCCACAACGCCCCTCTGTAATGATCAAGTGTAATCTCATCATACTTTCCATCCAGTATATTCAACCCTCCATTCCTCAGTACAAACTCCATCTTGGATAACCCCAACACTCTTGCCAACAGAGCTTTCAGGTCCCCCACTTCAATTAGCTTTCCCACTGTGAGCTCCTCAAATGTTCTAATCCATTTAGACGCCCCGTTACTTATGTTAGGGAGTCTAGAAATGACCCCCTCTAAGTCCTGTGAACCCCACGGTTGAAAATGGACCTGTTGTCCTTTGACTAGAATAGGATAATTCTAGGTGTCTGGGCTCCTCTGTCGCTGGGCTCTCACTATACCCCTCCCCCTTGAGTTTAGTACTCTTTTTTGTTTGCCTTTTCTGAGACTTCGTCCTCGTCTTTGTGTTTTTTACTCTCCTTTTCTTTCTAGGAGAAGGCCCTTCGCAAATTCGCTCATTACCATCTTTCACATCTTTATTACTGTGCTCATCACCACTTGTCTCATCTTCGTCCTCATCCTCACTCTTACTATAACTAGTGTCAGCATTGCTACACTCTTCTCTTGCTTTCCTAATCCCCTCATAACAGTCCATGTGTATGGGTGAGCCCCTATTCCCCTGTGTGTTACACTTATTATCTCCTTCATCTAGTGTGACTTCCCCTTTAATTTCTACGTTGCCAGTTAACAGTGGATACATCTTATTTGGTTTGTACGGCGGTGGCTCAAGCTTCAGAGGCAAAGGTTGAGCCTCTTCTTTCTCTGTGATTATTTTTCTGGCCACTCGTTGTAATGAGCGCCACCTCTCTCCCTCCTCTTCGAACAAAGCTACCACTAACCTTTCCCTGTCCTTCTTCGCTAAGGCCGTTTTTCCACTTCTGTTATCTATGTAGTTCCTTATCACTACCTCCATGTCCCCATACATTATTGGATCAAAAGTCCCTCCCATGGGCCATATAGTACCTGCTGCTTCTGTCCTTTCTTCCCAATTCTCAGAGATCTTTTTCATCTCACCTTTGAGCAATAGACGGTCTCTACTCAAAATCTCTACCGCTGTTGGTGCCATTTTTAATTATTACTTTATTACTTTATTTATCTATTCTGAAGTACACTATTTATTAATAAAATTTATTTGAGTTTATTCTACTAGTTATTTTCTATACTTTACTATCTCTAAGCTACAAATGTGAACTCTTCCCAAGCGTTCGTCTCCCTCCCGAAGGTTGGAATGTGGCCCCCACCCTTCACTGTTATCTTTAAGCCTGGCCTGCAGGCTCCTGCTCGTACCCTGTGAGATTGCTCGTGCACGTGCAGTTAGAGTCAGCGCGGGGATGTTTAAGTCAAAGAAGATTTACACATTTATTCAATACTTCAACAAATTAACTATTCTCTATCCGTCTAATTTATTTATGATTATCAATTACTTCAAACAAATTAACTATTCTCTGTCCGCCTAATTTATTTATGACAGAATCAACAAAAAATAAACCGGGTCGTAAAAATCTCCGAGGTAACTTAATCCTAACATGACTTAAATACAGACAATAAGCCGATTCATACAATTTCTTTATATTATATTGAAAAATGTCCGAATTGTTTGTAATTAATTACAAATAAAAGGTTGACCGAGCATAGAAACTGGCCTTTTGATTAAAATATGAACGGTCGGATGGCACTCCAAACAACAAGCCTATTCTTCCAAAACAATGGCTGAATACATAAACACTCGACCAGATCAAAAACAGACAAGAAACTCCTCAAAATACCAACTCATGCGGTACTCCAATCAAGAAACTTATCTATTCAAAAGCGCGAGAGTCTGCTTTCTCAGAAGATGCCAACATCGGAACTAGAAATTCACCAGTCGACATCCCAAGCAAACCTCTAAAATAAAAATGAATTCATCGACGGCAATGAATTCCAACCCAACTTTCTGGGATACACTTAGTCATCCAACAGGTAGGCCCACTTTAACCGACCTGCGGACCTGTACTGTCCTATTGGAACTTTCTCACTAATTCGATCCTCTAGAATACAGACACAGGACTTTATAGGTCTATTTGACCAAAACCACAAAACCACATAAAATAGCAACCCGTATCAAAATAGGGAGCTACAAAGCGTCTTGGTCATTTAGAACCACAGAACACGTTATGGCATGTGCGCGCGCACGTCAATCTCTCCCGGAGCCCCCGTATCTCTCACTCGCTCATTTATCTATAATTTTGGTTCGTTTGATCGAAGAGACACTTTACCTGCTGCTCGGCGTTCAGACGGGGCAAGAACAGATCAAACGACTCTATCCTATATATGGCAAGACAACTTACCCTTGAGCTCTGGTCGTATGATCCGTTCGCATCCCGTCCTCTGGCCCGGCAGCTGACGAGTCCCTATTTCATCCTGTTCGTGACGCCAATTATGTCG